>NW_006399836.1:9953727-10004308 GCF_000299155.1 Elephantulus edwardii
CTAGGAAAACAAACAGATTAATCCTGGAAAGGGTTAAACCAGGTGGCTCCTTGGAGGCAAGGATTCTGAGGCTCTGTCTAACATACTTTGGACATGTTGTAAGGAGAGACTGGTCCTTGGAGAGGGATATCATGCCTGGGAGGGTAGAAGGACAGCGCAGGAGGGGAAGGCCCTCTATGAGGTGGACTGATTCAGTGACTGGGGTAATTGGGATGGGTGTATCGGAGACGGTTCGATTGGCACAGGACAGAGCAGAGTTTAGGGCTGTTGTACATAGGGTCACTATGAGTTGCAAGCGACTCGACGGCACATAACAACAACAACAACATCATTGTAAATACAAAATTCAGTCATTCTATTTCCAGTCTCATTTCTATCACCAAGACCATATCTTCCAACTACTGTTCCTTCTTCATTGTTTCCTACTTTTGCATTCTAGTCACCAATTATCATTAACGCTGTCTGGTTGCATGTTTGGCCAATTTCAGACTGCAAAATTTGGTAAAAATTCTCAATTTCTTCCTCTTTGGCACTAGATGTACGGGGATATACTTGAATGATAGTCATGTTAATGGGTTTTTCTTGTATGCGTCCAGGAATCAGATTGACTACATTTGTGGAAGAAATCATTGGAGAAGCTCAGTATCGGCAGGAAAACTGGGCCAGGGGCAGACTGTGTATCAGATCATCAGTTACTCATATGCAAGTTCAAACTGAGGCCGAAGAAAATGAAAATAAGTTCACAGGAACCAAGATATGATCCTGAATCAATTTCATCGGAATTTCACAATCATCTTAAGAATAGGTTTGAGGCACTGAACACCAATGATAAAAGACCAGATGAGTTGTGGGATGGTATCAACCATGAAGAAAGCAAAAGGTCATTACAAAGACAGAGGAGAAAGAAAAAATCTAAACGGATGTCAGAAAAGACTCTAAAGATTGCACTGAAACATCAAGAAGCCAAATCTAAAGGAAAACATGTCAAAGTGAAAGAGCTGAACAGACGATTTCAAAGGGCAGTTTGGGAGGACAAAACAAAGTATTATAATGGAATGTGCAGAGAGCTGGAATTGGTGAATAAAACAGGAAGAACTCATTCTGCATTTTTCAAGCTGAGAGAAACGAAAAACAAACTTAAGCCTCGTGTAGCAATGTTGAAAGATGCTGTGGGCAATAAAGCATCAAAACAAGATAGAGGGAATACACAGAGTCACTCTACCAGAAAGAACTGACTGACACTGAAAAATTTCAGGAAGTACCATATGAAAACAGGAGCCAATGGTAATGAAAGAGGAAGAGGAAGCTGCATTGAAGGCATTGGCAAAAAATAAGGCCCCAGGAATTGATGGGATACCAACTGACTTGTTTCAAATTAACAGATGCAGCCTTGGACACACTTACCAGTCTACGCCAGGATATTTGGAGGACAGCAGTCTAGACAATGGATTGGAAGAGATCCATATTTGTTCCTATTCCTAAGAAGGGTGATCCAATGGAATGTGGAAATTATCTAACAGTATCATTGATGTCACATGCAAACAAAATACTGCTGAAGATCATTCAAAAATGAACGGAACAGTACATAAATTCAAGTGGGATTTAGAAGAGGTCGTGGCACTAGGGATATCATTGCTGATGTCAGACAGATCCTGGCTGAAAGTAAGGAATACCAGAAGAATGTCTATTTGTGCTTTATTGACTGTGCAAAGGCATCTGACTATGTGGATCATGACAAGTTGTGGCTAACATTGAGAAGAACAGGAATCCTAGCGTACTTGATTGCGCTCATGAGGAACCTATATGCTGTTGTGCAAACAGAGTAAGGGGAGTACTGCATGGTTTAGAATTGGGGCGGGAGTACGTCAAGGATGTATTCTATCTCCATACCTGTTCAATCTACATGCTGGGAAAATTATCCGAGAAGCGGGACTCTGGATTGGAGGGAGACTCATTAATAACCTGCGTTATGCAGATGACACAACCTGGCTTGCTAAAAGTGAGGAGGACTTGAAGCATTTGTTGCAGAAGACCAAGGAATGCAGCTCAATATCAAGAAAACAAAGATTTTTATCACTGGACCAATAGGCAGTGTCATGATGGATGGAGAGGAGATTGAAACTGTAAACAGCTTCACCTTGCTTGATCCACAAGTAACACCCTTATTACAAGCAGTCAGCAACTAAGGAGACACACTGCAATGGGAAAATCTCTAGATTGTTGTTGTCGTTAAGTGCCTTCGAGTCGCCTGTGACTCATAGCGACCCTACGTACAACAGCCCTAAACTCCGCTCTGTCCTGTGCCAATCGTACTGTGTCCGACACTCCCATCCCAATTATCCCAGTCACTGAATCAATCCACCTCATAGAGGGCCTTCCTCTCCTGCGCCGTCCCTCCACCCTCCCAAGCATGATGTCCCTCTCTAAGGACCGGTCTCTCCTCACTACATGTCCAAAGTATGTTAGACGGAGCCTCAGAATCCTTGCCTCCATGGAGCTACCCGGTTTAACCCTCTCCAGGACAAATCTGTTTGTTTTCCTAGGAGTCCATGGTATTCTCAATACTCTTCTCCAGCACCACAGCTCAAAGGCATCAATTCTCCTTCTATCCTCCCTGGTCATTGTCCAACTCTCTGATGCATAACAAGTGATTGTGAAGACCATGGCCTGTATCAGACACACCTTAGTCTCCAGAGAAACACCATTGCTCTTCAGTACTTTGGAGAGGTCCCTAACAGCAGACTTTCCCATGGCAATGCGCCTTTTAATTTCCTGGCTGCTGGTGCCAAGACTGTTGACTATGGAGCCAAGCAAACTAAAGCTGTGTACAATCTCAGTCTCTTCACCATCCATCCTGATGCTGCTAATTGATCCAGTGGTGAGAATCTTTGTCTTCTCGACATTGAGCCTCAATCCATATTGTTGAGGAGTAGTGATGTCAGTCTGAGGACTAAGGTGCATCTGATTCAGGCCTAGGTCTTTCTGATTGCTAGCTATGCATCTGAGACCTGGACAATGAATAAGGATGACAGAAAAAGAATTGATGCCTTTGAGCTGTGGTGTTGGAGAAGAGCACTGAACATTCCATGAACAGCCAAGTGAACAAACAGATAGGTCTTGAAGAGGGTGCAGCCAGAGTGTTCTTTGGAGGCAAGAATGATGAGGTTTTGCCTCATTCTTTGGACATGTTGCTAGGAGAGGCTATTCCTTGCAGAGGGAAGATGTTGGGAAGGGTAGAGGATCGGCAAAGGAGAGGAAGACCCCAACCAGGTCGATTGACAAGGTGACTGCTACGGTGGGCTCTTGCGTGTCAGGAAGTGTGAGGATGGGGCGGGGCAGGACTAGGTTTAGTTCTTTTGTTCATAAGGTTGCTATGAGTCGTACTCAACTTGATGGTACACAACAACATGTTGTTAACAGCTTTAGTTTGCTTGGCTCCACAATCAACACTCTTGGAACCAGCAGCCAGGAAATCAAACGACAAATTACCTTGGGAAAGTTTGCTGTCAGGGACCTCTCCAGAACACTGAAGAGCAAGGATCTCAGTCTGGAGACTAAGACTGATCCAGGCCATAGTCTTTGCAATTACTTGCTGTGCATCAGAAAGCTGGACACTTGACTAGGGATGACAGAAAGAGAACTGATGCCCTTGAGCTATGATTCTGGAGAAGAGTGTTGAATATACCATGGACTGCTAGGAGAACAAACAGGCTCATCCTGGAGAGGGTAAAACCAGGCTGCTCCTTGGCGGCAAGGATTCTGAAGCTTCGTCTGACATACTTTGGGCAAGGAGACACCAGTCCTTGGAGAAGGACGTCATGCTTGGGAGGGTGAAGTGACAGCACAAGAGAGGAAGATCCTTGATGAGATGGATTGATTCAGTGACTGGGGTAATGGCGGTAGGTGTGTCAGAGACAGTGAGATTGGCACAGGATTCAGCTATTGTACATAGGGTCACTATGAGTTGTGACTTGGTGGTACATAACAGAAGCAACAATGTAACTCCTGAATTACAATGTCAAACCAAACCCTTATTGAATATTGCCTTTCCCTTCACCCAGTTTATCTAGTATTGAATCTATTTCACCTAATATTTGCTCTGCTTATTTGTGTAATCTCTTCCTTATCTCAAAAGAGATACACCCTACACTAATCCTGTCTCCTTGCCAAATGAGATTATAAACACAGGCACAGGTTACAATTTACAACACCTGTTTCTGGGGGACAGTTCAATCCATAGGACAGTGGATGAGGGAAGAATAATCCAAAACCAATATACGAGCAGGTATTACACATCTGACAACAATCTGGAACAAGAGGTGCATTGCAAAGTGGACTGTGGGAGGGGAGGGAAGAAAATGTGCAACAGTGAGTGAGTACAAAGTTAAACGATTACAATAAAACAACCCTGCGGAGGGGTGACACCCTTCCAGAGAGCTCCTGACCCATCTCGGAAGCTACTCTCACGGTTCATGGACAGAAAGTACTCTAGTATCCGGAAGGAGCCCTGGTGGTGTAGTGCATTAGTAACGTGTGCTGCTAACCAAAAGGTCACAAGTTCAAATCCATCTGGCGCTCTGTGGGTCAAAAAAATAGGAAGTGTCCTCTAGGAAGTGTCCTCTATGAAGACTTACAGCCTCAGAAACCCAGTGCAGGGTTGGTATGAGTCAGGAGCAATTCAACAACAGCGTCGGTGGAAGAGGCCAGACTGTACCACACAACCACATTCAACAGATGAAAGGCTCAGTTAGAGACAAAAGCAAATGACAGGCCTGGAGCCAGGAAGACGGGCAAGCTCTCAACCCAGGCTGGCAACTGTGCCGGTCAGGCCCTGTGAAGGACGCCAGCACTCAGTCTGGATTCTGACTGCTGCTTCCTAAGAACTGGGGCAAAGGAAGGCTCCATTTCTTCCTCTGAGGACTGAGGACCAGGACAGTACCTATCTCCTGGTCAGTGACTCACACCCATGTGGTCATCACCACCCTAGTCCACCGGCAGCCGCACTGCTAGCCCAAAGGCTGTGCCCCTCTGGGCCGTCTCCTCTCCTGTGACTTACAGCCTCTGAAACCTGCCAGAGGGTCGACTATGAGTCAGAACCTACACAACAAGGAAAACCTAAGTGAACTGAGTAACGAGAGTAAGAGGACCAAGAATATTGACCACACTGTCAAAAGAATAAACAAGTCTATCATAGAAAAAGCCCTGGCAAGCGCCACCGACAGGGAAGGAGGGTGAGACTTCATCCCATTATACTTTGGGCATATTGACAGGAAAATCCCAGAGGAAGCACACCGTGCTTGGCAAAGCAGAAGGTCAGTGAAAGAGAGGAAGGTCTTCACCAAGACCAAGTGACACAGTGACACCCACAGTGGACTTGAGCACAGCAGATAGTGAGGCTGGAACAAGGCCGAGCACAAGGACACGGATGCTATGAACCGGAGCTGATTCATGGGTGTTTAAGAACCACAACGAGGCCTCCTAGCGACACAGCAACAAAAGCACCTGGCTGCAAACCCAGAGGGTGGCAGTGAAACCCACCAGGTGCTCTGTGGCAGAAGGTGTGGCAGTGCGTTCCCATCAAGATTTACAGCCTTGGAAACTGTTTGCCTGCAGTCAGAATCAAATGGGCATACTGGGTTTCTTGTTGGGGTTTGGCTGCACTGTAGGAAGACCTTTCCCCTCATTACCCAGGGGCCTTCTTGCGTACCTCCTAGCCTGGGAACTCTGTCCCAAACCCAAGCACACCCCCACTGCTCCATCCAGTGCTTCAACCCCAGCAGCCAGGGCCCCTTCAATGTCTATCTTCCCCCCTTTCAGACCTGGAAGGGGGTTTTCCTCTAACTCAGTTTCCTCCTCCTCCAGACCACCATCCTCAGGCCTGGAGGGTGGAACCTACATTCAGCCCCCACCCTATGAGACCTTTACCCCAGTTAGAATCTGAGGTTACCCTTCTGCAGTGACACCAAACACTCACAGTACTGGGGTGATAAGAGCTTTTCAGGTGTATCAGGACCCTGCGAGGTCACAGATGGGCTTAGGGCACTCACTGCCCCCAAACACACGAGGAGACTGGCAAGTGGCATAGTCTTAGCGAGCTGCGCTGCACACTCAAAGGGTGCGCCTCTCTGTGGGTTCGAATCCACCAGCAGTACCCCCCCTAAGAAGGTTGGACAATCTCCTTCCTTGTGATTTACAGCTCAGGAAACCCAGCAGGGAGTCGGCTATGGGCTGGTACCTGCTCGATTAGCAATGAGTTTATGAATAACGGGGTCCTGGTGGCACAAAAGTTAAGGCGCTCAGCTAACTTCAAGGCCAGAGGCTGGAACGCAGCTGCGCTGCGGGAGAAATGTGTGGCAGTCTGCGTCCTTGGAAACAGCGTGGGACTGACTCTTCCCATAGGGTCTCTATGAGTAAGGGTGGATTTTAGGGCAGTGGGTGGGGCTTGATTTAGGAAAAGCAAATGAGGCCGTGGGAAGAAGACACATCCCCTGCTCCCATATGACCTCTTCTCTCTCCAGACTGCCCCCTGCATTCGCCTCATCCTTCCAGGGGGACCCTGCCCCATGCGCCTTGGCGACCTCCCCACCCCACTCCCCGCATTACCTTCTCGGGGCTCCGGCTCTGTGCCCCGGTAGCGGCCGGCGGCGCGGGCGTCCACCACCTGGAAGGTGCGGGACTCGATGTTCTCCTTGATGTCCTCGAAGGTCTTGACGAAGGCGGGGTCGAGGTGGGCGCGGAACTCGGCGGGCACCGGTTGGCTCTTGCCCGAGCTGAGCGGGAGGCCCAGGTGCTGCCAGTGGCGCAGGCCACCGTCCAGCAGCGACACAGCGCGGTGGCCGAAGGCGCGGAACATCCACCAGACGCGCGGCGCGGCGTACATGCCTTGGTCGCTGGCGTCGTAGACCACCACGTGCGTGTGCTCGCCCACGCCCAGGCGGCCCGCGTACTCGGCGAAGTGCGCCGCGCCGGGCAGCATGTGGTCGTAGGGAGACGTGCGGTCGCTGCACTGGTCCAGGTCGAAGAAGGCGGCGCCCGGGATGTGGCGGTCCTCGAACTCGCGGCGCGCGTCACGGCCCAGCTTGGGCAGGTACCACGAGGCGTCGAGCAGCTGCAGGGGCGACCCCGAGCGTGGGGCGCGCAGAGCCTCGGTCACCCACTGAGCTGACACCAGCGCGCGGAAGAGCTGCTGCGAGGCCATGGCTGTGGTGGTGGTGGCGGCGGCCGCGGAGGTGCTTGGGCTGCGGGACTGCGTGACAAGGCAGGTGTCAGGAGGGACAGGAGGGAGAGGCGGCTCTGGGGGGCGGGACATGCCCTCGCAGCTGGGGCAGGGCCAGTGGGGGAGGTGGAGCCCCAGAGGGCAGAGTCCACCCAGGGCAGACACCTGGCTGTGATGACCCCAGGGCGCCCCCACCAGGAATTGGGTGTGAACACAGCACCTGGTGACCAAGTACCTGGACCTCTATGTGTGGGGGGCCAAGCAGCTCCTTGGGTAGTTGCAGGGTCCCAATCTTAGAAGCCCTGATGGTACTTTGGAGCAAGACAGAAGGGACAGAGAGCAGCCCTAGCCTCTTACCAGGGTGCAGCTCAACTGCTTCTGTCCACAAACCAAGGCGCATTTGGCCACCCACTTACTCGTTCAGCATTTCTGTACACATCCCAACAGTTGCTGGCATTTACTGTGGCCTTGCTAAACCCAACACACTTCTCCCACTGCGGCTGAGTGGATGCTGACACGAGGAGGCGCTGTAGGTCAGAGTGCAAACCCCACAGGGTTTCCAAAGCTGTAAATCTTTATGGAAGCAACACCTTCCCTCTCTGAAGGCTTTCTGTGGTTGTTAAGTGCCCTGCAGAGTATGACTCAGTGACCCCCGAGAACAACAGATCTGAACCCTGCCCACTTCTGTGACATCCTCGCCATCTCTGACACACTTGACCCCGTGGCTGCAGTCACCACGTCAATCTATCTGGTTGACTATCTTCTGCTCTTTTGCTGACTTTCCCCTTTCCCACGCATGACGTCCCTTTCCAAGGAATAGCCTCTCCTAGCAACATACCCAAAGTATGAAGCTGTGTCGTCTTTGCCTCCAGGGAACACTCTGCACTTTCTCCAAGACATATCTGTTTGTTCTTTTGTAGTTAGTGGGATACACAGTACTCTTCTCCAACACCACTGCTCAGTTCTTTTTTCTGTCATCCTTATTCACTGTCCAGCTCTCAGATGCATAGCAAGTGATTCAAAGGACCATAGCCTGAATCAGTCTTCAGACTGATATCATTGCTCCTTAGTACTGTGGAGAGGTCCCTGACTGCAGACTTTCCCAATGCAATATGTCTCCTGATCTCCCGACTGCTGGTACCCAGAGTGCTCCTAGGTGACATTTAATGTTCACGCTGGTCACACTTTGAGTCCTCAGTTATTTGTTGAGCAAACCCTAGAGATCTGGAACAATTCTCCCTTTTCACAGGTGAGGACACTGGGGATTTTCACTAAATTGACTGAGGTCAACACAGCTTATAACTCAAATCCAGACCGTTCACCCACATGCATGGTGGGGGGCTGGAAAGTCCAGCAAGGCCGGGTGTAGCCCTTCTAACTTGAGCTTTCTCTGCTCTTCCAGCAGGAACAATATGACTTGAAGCCTCATGTCCCTTCTTGTCACTGTTCCTGCTGGACAGGGGCCAACCGTGCATTTGACCAGCGTCGTCACCGAACCACCACGAGTCCTCAGTCACAGCCTTCCACGGCCCTTTGCTGGGTAGCACTAATCCATGCAGTGCCTTTGTGCACGTTACAGAAAAACACTCATTGGGCTTCCACAAAGAATTACAGCCTTGTAAACTACTGGTCCCAGGAGCCCCCACACCCTCCACAGCCCCAGGCACCCTCACCTTGGCTTAGTGCCCACACTCCCCAGTTTAACACCAGCTGTTGTTGTGTGCCATCAAGTTAGACCCAATCCATAGCTGACCTTCTAGTGGGTTTTCAGAGGCAGTAAATTGTGTGGGAGCAGATGGCCCATCCTTCTCCCATGGAGTAGCTGGTGGATTTGAATCGTGTCCCTTTGGGGATGCAGCACAGCTTCTTACCACTAGGCCACCAGAGCTCCCTCATCACCAGCGGGTCCTCAGGAATTTACCTTGCCCATGTGGATACTCGTAAACTTGACCAAGCCCTGCCCTCAAGGAGCCCTTGTTCTGGGAGGGAGACAGAATGTGGTTCTGCTTTAGGGTCAAAGCAACTGAGGAGCCCTTCAAGCTGATGGCCCCCTCCCTGATACAACCTGAGCTCAGGGCTGGGAAGGCTTCCTGGTGGAAGAGGAGGAGGTGTAAACTGAATTGACCTTTGACTAAGGGGACCCAGGGGAATAAGGAGGCAGATATGTGTGTGTGTGTGTGTGTGTCTGGGTTTCTTCACTGTTGGACAATGCCAGGGACCGGCAGGCTTCTTGGAGACCCCACCAGTGAACCACAGCAGACCCTGGCTACCCTGTTCTTGGGGCTCCTTTCTTTTTCCCTCCAAGGTTTACTTGGAATGGAAACCCCAGTTTTGGGTGTCAGAGCTCTCCTAAGTCAATAGGAAGCCCACTCCACCACTTAATTCATGTTTGATAGTGGGAACATTAAACTCCCTGACCCGCTTCTTCTAAAGATTCTGTGATAAGTGTTAAGAGGACGCCTTGAGGCAAACTGCACGGGGCTGGCTTGCCTAAGTATTCAGAACGGTTTCATGACTGTCCAATATTTCTTCACATTTACTCTGGCACATGGCCTTTGAACTGGCAACAATAAATCGAGAATCTTCAGGACTGACAGTGTGGGACTGAGAGGGCTTCAGAGGGTTTGGGAGGCAGGCTGTGTGTATTAGTCCCTGTTCCCTGCTGTATGCAGGGAAGGCCAGGACCATCTCAGGAGGAGGTCTCTAGGAGTGGAGGACCTCAGTCCCGGTGCCTCAGAGTCAGTTCTGCTCAAGGGTTTCCATTGCCTGATCCCCGTGGCTCCCATAGCAAAGCAAAAAGAAGGTTTAGAAGATTCTCTGGGTTGCTATTTCTCTGAGTATTAGTGTTTGCAACTTCCTGGGAGGATAGAATGATTGCAGAATAAACAAGGCTTGGAGCCCTCTGTTCATAGTGACCCACCATCGGACTGTTGAGGCAGTAAATCTTCACGGGAGAAGACTGCCCATTTTTCTCCTGGGCCCTGCTGATCTCTCGGTTAGCAGCCCATTAGCTTACAGGTCTAAGAAAAGCCTCCCAGGTATCCAAAATGATGGTCTTACTCCCACTGCCTTGCAAGTGCCAATTGTTAAATTCTTAATTACCAGCTGTCTGTTAAACAGCCATTGTTCAACACTATAATTATGTAGTGTTAAAGAAAACAAAGAGAATCCAAGAGTCAGGCTTCACACCAGCCTAGAGCTCCAGCGATGACAGTAAACAAAGGTAGCTGGGGACACGTGGGCCCCGAAGTCCAGTCCCAAAACACATGCACCCCGTGTCTCCTGGACCGGACGTCTCCCGCTGCGTGCAGAGTGGCGCTTCTGGTCTACCTCACAGGGCTGCTGCAGAAACTTAGGTTAATTCCCCTTGACAGGATCAGCAAAATGTCAGTGGAGCAGGCCCTCAATGCCAGTTCTGTTTCCTTTTCAGAAGTTCTTTGCCAGTTTTTTCTCCAGGCCCCTGGGTTAATCCGGCCTGCACCTCCCTGACTTCTCTGTCCAGTTTTATGAGCGCCCCCTCCCTCTCGTGTGGCGCCAGTCACCCCCACTCCCACCCACCGCTCCCCACCCTGTTCCACGAGGAGTGAGCATACCACCCTGCAGTCCCGGGTCAACAGATCCCCCGGGCGAACTGGGGTGCGCGCCCTCCCTCCAGGTCTGCAGCCCTATCCTCTGCTTAGGCCCACCGGCCTCCCCAGAGCCGGATCACTGAGCCGCGTACCCCAAAGAGCGACCTCCCCCTAAAGCAAGCGCGCGCACGCGCAGCCGCCGCGGTTACCGGGCTCGCAGGCTTCCGGCTCCCCGGCTCGGCCATGGCCCCGCAGCTGGGCGCCCCCTCCCCGCACCCTCAGCTGTCAACCCTCCCTTCACCAACCTGCGGCCAGAGGGAGGAGACTGGGGCACAGCCCACCGCCGCGGCCACTCGGCGCTGCCGCTGCCCGCGCCTTCCACCGGCTGGGCCCGGGGGACCGGCGCGCCGCGCAGCCGGGCCATGCACCGTGCCTGCGCCCCTCGGAGCTCCCTGGGAGCCCCCCGGAAGCCGGAGAGGCGCCGGTCGCCGAGGGGAGGCCGAGGCGCGGGAGGCTGGGCGGTGGGAGGCGCGGGGCGGGGGCGAGCGTGCGCAGTTCCCCCTGTGCCGGCTGCGCAGTGGTGCCGGCCGGCCGGGGAGCTGCGGGCTCCGGGTTTGAAAGGGCCAACTTCTCCGGCGGCGGGGCGGGCGCCAGCGCGGAGGCGAGGCGAGTGAGTGCGGCGGCGGGGCGGCGGCCAGACACCTGTGGCCCCAGGGGAAAGTTCTGGCGGGGAGAGCGGGGCGGAGTGGCGCGGTGGCCCGGGAACCCCTGGCCCAACTGGGACACAGGGCGGCGAGCTGGGGCTGGACGCGCACACTCTGAGGGCTGGCGAGCGCACGCTTGTTGGAGGCTTCCAGGAGGGTTTGCAGAGAGACGCAAGCTACGGATGGGGTGCATTGGGGGAATCCTTCACCTTTACTCCTATACGCCCACCCTCTGCTCTCTCAGGAAAAGAGATCCACAGGCCAAGATGCCCTCCCCTCCCACCTGGGCATCTTCTCTTTTCTTGGCAGGATTCAGACAGCCACTATTGCAGTTTCTAGGGAACAGAACCCCAAAGTAGAACCAGCTCTGTAAGCAAATTAGAACCCTAAGCAGCTCGTGCACCACCCTTCAGCTGCAGCCCCCTGGTCTGGTTAGAGGGGCGGAGATGGTCTTCCCTGGGGAGCCTGCTTGCTTCTCCCGCTGCTTGCATAGTGCTCCCTTGTTGCTATAAACATGACACCCCAAGGGGAGCGGGGTGGGGAGAACAGGGCCAGCTCCTCCTCCAGGCCCCACCCCAAAGTACACACTACCCTCTTCACGCCCCTCTCTTCTTCCTCACTCCCCACTAGCCAGCTGACACTCCTCTGAGATCATGGCTCAGCAGATGCTTTACCGCGCTCTGGTCTCCACCAAGTGGCTGGCGGAATCCATCCGGGCGGGCAAGCTGGGGCCGGGCTTGCGGGTGCTTGATGCGTCGTGGTACTCCCCGGGTACCCGAGATGCCCGCAAGGAGTACATGGAGCGCCATGTACCTGGCGCCTCTTTCTTTGATATTGAGGAGTGCCGGGACAAGTCTTCACCTTACGAGATGATGCTGCCCAGCGAGGCGCACTTTGCCAACTATGTGGGCCACCTGGGCATCAGCAACAGCACGCATGTGGTGGTGTATGATGGCGACCAGCTGGGCAGCTTCTATGCGCCCAGGGTCTGGTGGATGTTCCGTGTGTTTGGCCACCGCACCGTGTCGGTGCTCAACGGGGGCTTCCGGAACTGGCTGAAGGAGGGCCACCCGGTGACATCTGAGCCCTCAAACCCAGAGCCAGCCACCTTCAAAGCCACCCTGGACCCTTCCCTGCTCAAGACCTACGAGCAGATGATGGAGAACCTCAAATCAAAGAGGTTCCAGATGGTGGATTCAAGGGCCGAGGGGCGCTACCTGGGCACTGAGCCAGAGCCAGATACAAAAGGTAGGTGTCCTGGTGGTGGGTGGTCCGTGGGGAGCATCACCAACACAAGGAGCTGGTGGATGGGTAGGAAGGATGACTAGGATGCTCCCCACATGTGGGTCTCAGTCTTTTCATCTGTAAAATGAGAGAGCAGAGCCCAACTCAGGGCTTTTTCAGCCCTGATGTATGAGGGTCTACAAGTGATCCCATTGACCCATGCCAATAAATGACACAGAGTGTGTGTAGGGTGACATTGGCAGAGGCAACAGGTGATGTCCTAGATGGTACCAAAGGGCATCACACCTATGACCCAATCCAGACATCACCATCCAAAGGTCGCCTGAGGACACACCCACCTTCTCAGGGCAACACTACTCCGGGAACACCTTTTAGACTCCAACTGCGGAACCCCTTCCCTCCACCCAGCCCACTTGGGCCCCTGATGGGGGTTTTCAAAGGCTGCTGAGTTGAGCAACGTAGCCCCTGTGCAGGGCGGTAGCAGCTGGCATTGCATGCTAAGCGCTGGCGCTCCATCTTCTCATCCAATGAGGTGTGTTACCCCCTTTGTGAGGGGGAGATAACTGAGGGGTTGATGTAATGTGTAGGAACCTAAGTTGCTTGTTCAATAGCAACAGAACTAGGATCTGAACTGAGCACCTGCCATTGCCAAGTCTCAATGCTTGTACTCTAAACCAGGATGGGACACCACCTCTGCTCCATCACAGTCTCCATGAATGGAGGGAATCTCCTCCACTGGACACCCCCAGGCTCTCAGCCTGTGGATGAAGGGAGGCAGGGAGAGGCCTGAGGGAGAGAAGGGCATCAGGAGAGGTGAAGCAGACCTGAACGTGTGGATTAAGGGGGGTACAGAGGTTCTGCTGTCCTAGACCAGGACCCCTCTCCTGGCCATCACTCCTGCGAGGTGCTCTGCAGCCCTGCTTGAACCCCTCCCCAGATGATCTCTCTGTTCAGCCTGAGGCCACCGGCTGGCCCTGAGCTGCTGTGACAAATGCCCTCTTCCCTCCAGAACTCGGGGAGCTAATTTCTGTGCAACATTTTGCCTAGTTTGTTAAAAAATCTTTCTTCCTTTTTGTGCTTGTGAGAGAGAGAAGAATGTAGAAGCCATTTCTAGTGTTCTGAAAGCAGAAAGGCCTAAAAGGTCACCTCAAGACGCAGAGGGGAGACTGAGGCACAGGGAGGAAGAGGCGGTTAAGGCCTCTGGGCCTGGCCCTCCCTGGCCCTCTCTGTTTGTTTGGTTTTGCCCTCGCCCCCTGCTTGTCTTATCCGGCTCTTAATCCCTGACTACCTAGATTTCAAGATCCCACTGTTCATTTGACACTTTCCAGGATGTCAGCAATGCCCACTTGGCCTGGGTTCAAGACGTATTCCTTTCAACAAAGATTCAAAAGAGAATCCTTTGCCTGGAAGCTGCCACCGCAGGCAGACATGGTTGAATTGGTGCTCTAATTGCTTCCCCAACTGTCTGGAAGCAGACTGAAAAATGAGTGAAAGGGAGGTTTTCAGATGGGCAGGCTCAGCCTTTGTACTCCCATTTCTCAGATGAGGAAACTGAGGTTCAGAGAGGGGAAGGAGCCTGCTGTGGATGGTGCTGTAAAAGACCTGGGTCAGAAGCCCCTCTCTCCTCTCTGGGGCCATCCTCCCACCTCATCCACGTCCCTCTGGGGCACTGGAGAGCATGAAGTCTAATTTTAGCTCAGCCTCTCCTTGTGTGAAATCTAATTCTTATCTTCCTTATTAGAAATGAGAAGACAGTGTTCAGCCCTGCCCACCTTCCTCCCTGGTCTGTATTTGTTCAACCACAGCAGTGGTTGGGGGAAAAAAAACCCACCTCCTTGATCTGTGCCAAGGATCAAGTGTCAAGAACTCTGGAAAGACAGTGGGTAGCGCTCTCCCCTCCCTCAGTCTAAGAGCTAGGCCACCTTTTGTGGGTCCGTGTTCACTGCTCCCAGCTGAGGGAGGGCTGGGGCTTGGGGCATCCCTTGTGGATTTAGCATGAGGAAACCCACAGGAGAGGGTAGGTGGGCCCAGGCCTTGGTCTAGAACTTGCATAAGCAACTTCCTGTGGTCTCAGTTTCCTGTCTCTAAATACCCTTAGTCCTCTTTGCAAGGGGCATACTGTTAGATAGAAAGAACACTGAGGGCAAGAGAGAGGAAAGAAGCTGCTCCCAAGAAACGAACAGGAGTTTATTGGGAGTTCTGAGAGGGACTGCACGTGGAGATCAAAACTATGCACAGGAAGCTGGGGTGGTTTCTTTTATAGGGGTTTTAAGGAGGACTAGGGAAGATGGTATTTTGCTCGGAATTAGGGACTGTGAATTAACCTGGGCTTGGGCTTTTGTGATTCGGCCCAGGGCCTTCTCAGGATCTATGGTCTGCTCTGGGCTTTGGTCTGGCCTCTATCTGGTCGCCTTCGACATAAGGTTGCTTCAAGGAGTGATGAGGCCTTGGAGCCGTGGCAACCTTCTTGACCTTCTCGCCCCTACACCTGGGTTGACATCCTGCTTGGTGTCTGCATGGGAGTTTATGTTTGGTTGTTCATATCAAGGTGGATGGTTTGCACACACCAGCGGAAGAAATGCCTGGTGAGCGGCTTCTGTGATGATTACGGCCCAGAGAGCCCCATGGAGCAGTTCTCTCTGTCAATACTGAGAGTCCCTAGTTCAGAACTGCCTGGTTTGTTTTGGTGCCACTTAGGGATGGCTGCGGGTGAGCCCCTTTGCCTCTGAACTGAACCTTCAAGGAGAGCCTATCTGGAGGAAGAGTCTCTGCAAAGTCAGCCCCATTTCCTTTAGGTGCTCTTTTCTTTTCCCCGTCCTCCAAGCCAGCGGTTGAAACCCACCAACTGTTCCCTCCAACAAAAGCTAAGACAAAGCCCTCCCAATAAGATTTAGTCTCAGAACCCCAAGGGGACATTGACAGTGCAGGAGATTGGATTAGGGTTGGGGAGGGAGAAGTGAGGATATTGAAGAAGGATATTGTCCCTTGTTGTTTTGTACCATGGAGTGAGGACGACTCACAGCTGACTGACCGTAATGGGTTTGGGGAGCAGTAAATCACAGGGTTCTCTGGTGGCCTAGTGGTAAGAAATCACTCTGCAATCTCAGATATACACAGTTCGAATCTGCCAGCTACTCCGTGGGAGGAGCCTGGGCAGTTTCCTCAAGTGTGATTAACTGCTTCTGAAAACCCGCTGGAGGGTCAGCAATGGGTCGGTTCCAACTTGATGCTACTCAGCAACAGTGAGTCACACAGGAGGAGACTGCCCGTCTTTCTCTCACGGAGCAGCGGGTGGGTTTTGAACGGACCACCATTTGGAGGCTGCGCAGTGAAGCTTTTATTTGCAGAATCCTTGACAGCAAAGCCAGGTCAGAATCACTCCCACGCTGCAGATTAGGGAGATCAAGAAGAAACTTCTGGTTCTACAGAATGGCCAAGACTTGCCTCAAGGGGGTCAGCAGGCTTCAAAGGCAGCAGTTTGCCAAGGCTGGTGCTGTGGGTGGACTGAGCCAGTATAAGTAGGTCACTTGGGAAAGGGTCACTCTTCTGCCCCCCCCCCCCTTGAGTTCCCTGCGCTGCCTGTGACCCTCCCTTTCCTGGGCTGGGGGCAGGGCAGGAGAGCACTGGGGTGGGAGGAAAGCAAACCAAGAGCCAGTAGGCTTTTCTTGGCCTTGAAAGGCTGCATCTCCCGCTGGCTGATAGAGCGCTCCACCTTAATAAAGCCAGAGCATAAAATTCAGATCTGAGGGGCACAAGAGCATGAGAGATGGTCTAGTCCATTTTCCTGTTTTAGTTCCCTTTTCTCTAAAGGTCCTGGGGGCAACAAGACACAGGCTTTGTGACTGGACCGAACTGAATGACAGAATTTACCACCCCTTGCTAAAAGTGACCTGGGACAAATTACCACCTCCAACCTCTATTAGCATTAGGAGGCTAATCTCTCAGCTTTGTGACTAAAAGAGATAGTTCTTGAAAGAACCTGTGGCCAAGCTTCCTCTCAGTGCCAGAGGTTAGAACTGCGGGAGCCCCAGTGGAGGAGGGAAAGTCCTGGTTGGCTTGAGAGGCTGGATTTAGGAGCCGAGGAGGAAGCCTGCATCTTCCAGTGTGCTTCCTCTTGCTGACCCTTCTCCAAGGTTCCCTGGTCCAGCTTCATCCTGTCCTGCTGCTGTGGGGTAGTTAGCTCTCTCTCATTTGGATTCCTCAGACCTGCCCTGAGCCCTACCCGGGCACTGAGCCAGAGTCCCAGGGAGGAAAACGGGGACAGTCCCACCTCCTAAGGCTGACTCTGTGGGGGAGGCTGCAGTCAAGAGAGGCCCTCCAACTGTGCTTGCATCGTAATTGGGATGTAAATAGAAGAGGCACATTTATATAATCAGAAGAAAACAATGAAACTGTAGTAAGGGGGTGGAGAGAGAAAGAAAACCACATTCAGAATGCCAAACACTCCGAGCTTTTAAATCCAGCGCCCTGCCCCAGGGCTGGAAATGCTGTCACCTCCAATCCCTTGGCCAGGAACCCTCTTGAAGCTCACAGATCACTGGTTTCTCCTTTGATAGGGTCAGTGCACTTTGGATTCAAGTTTCCGGATACAAAGATGAAACTGTGACAGGAAGGAATTGCTGTAATTTTATAAATTGGGACATTTGTTCTAGGAGAAGAACTCTCAACTTGTTTGAGAGACTTTTGGAAACCTCTCAGGGGAGAGAGGAGGCTGGGATCTTGTTGATATTTCTGTGCACCAAAAATGTGCTGGAGAGTCGGTTCTGGGTCAATTTGGGCTCCCTGCCACAAACAGCTAGGTCCTTCTACTGATAGTGCCGCTTCCTGGCGGCCTGTGGTGCACACGGAGTTATCCCCTCACCTTGCTTACAGGGCCACGCAGGTCTCAGGTGCAGGACTGCCTGGCTGGCACTGCTGCTTGGGGCTCGCCCCTTCTGCTTCTCCCTCCCACTCTCTCCTGGCCCAGGTTCATCCAGGTGGTGAGGATGTGAGGAGGAAAGTGGGAAAACTCAACAAACTTTGAATGTAAGGCTTCTTCTGAGCAGCCAGAGTGCTCCTTGGAGACAAAGAACGTGAAGGTTTGTCTTGCATACTTTGGGCGTATTGCTTGGCGTGGTTAATCCTTGAAGAGGGACATCATGCTTGGGAAGGTGGAGAGGTGGCAAAGGAGAGGAAGACGCTCACCCAGGTGGGTTGACACAGTAACTGTGGCAATGGGCTCAAGTGTGTCAGGAAGTGTGCGGATGGCACGGACTAGGACAGATTTCAAATCAATCCGCTCTTCTACGAGTCGTACTAGATGGAGAAGGATTGACAAGTCTCCTCCTGTGTGAATAACTGATTCTGAAAACCCAATGAAGGGTCAGCTATGTGTTGTTTCTGACTCGATGGTACACAACAACAACAATATACAATAAGACTTATAAAGAAAAGTACAAACCAAAATAAAAAACTGAACCGACTGCCATGAGTCTATTTGCACTGATGGCTGCCTCGTTCTCCCAAGGAGTTGGCAGTGGATTAGAACAGCCAGACCTTTCATTAGCAGACCAACAAGTAAGCCACCAGGTCTTGAAGGCCACATACTGGGTCTTGAGTAGAAAAAAGGAGAGAGAAAGAAAGAAGATCAGTGTCTGTCTTACTTGAACATGATTGGTTGAACCCTGCCCTTCCTCTTTTACTGAGATCAGCAGGCATCTATCTGGTCACTGGAAGGTTTCTGTTCCCTCACATGCCATATCTTTGGAAATGAAAACCCAATAAAGAAATGCTTTACAATTTTAGGTGAGAGAGAAATCCAGGTCAGGGCTGTTTGGTTTTATGAGTAAGGAAATTCCAAAATCAAGGCAAGATGCTTGCTATCAATTAGTCTCTCTTTGGCAAAGAGAAACAGATAAAAAACATGGTTCCAGCCTCTTGGTGGAATCCCTGGGATGTGCAGACGGTGAATTCGCTTGACTGTGTCCTATATGTGCCATCGCATCAGGACCGACCCATAGCTGACCTTCCAGTGGGTTTTTGGAGGCAGTTAATCTCACAGGAGGAGATCACCCACCCTTCTGTGGAGGAGCTGGTGGATGGATTTGAACTGTGTGCCTTTGGATTTCTTAACCACTAGGTTTCTAGAGCTCCAGTAGGAGGGACTGTATTTTTAAGGCAGAAAAAAAATATAGTAGTTAAAATTGTTGTTGCTGTTATGTGCCGTTCAGTCATTTGTGACTCATGGTAACCTTGTATACAACAGATCTGAACCCTGCTCTATCCTGAGCCAATCTTACTGTCTCTGTGACACACCCGCCCCTGTTACTGCAGTCACTGAATCAATCCATCTCGTCCAGGGTCTTCCTCTCTTGCACTGTCCCTCCACCTTTCCAAGCATAATGTCCATCCCCAAGGATTGCTGCCTCCTGACAACATGCCCAAATAATGTGAGACAGAGCTTCAAAACCCTTCCCTCAAAGGAGGAGCTTGCTTTAACCCTCTCCAGGACAGACCTGTTAGTTCTCCTGGTGGTCCATGGTGTGTTTAATACTCTCCTCCAGCACCACAACTCAAAGCCATTGATTCTTCTCCTATCATCCTTAGTCACTGTCCAGCTAGCTCTCTGATGCATAGCAGGCAATTGTGAGGACCATAGCTTGAATCAGGTGTCCTTTAGTCTCTAGATTGACATCATTGCTCCTTAGCACTCTGGAGAGGTCCCTGACAGCAGATTTTTCCCAAGCAATTTGTCTTTTGATTTCCTGACTGCTGGTGCCAAGAGTGTTGATTGTGGAACCAAGTAAGATGAAATTGTTAACAGTTTAAATCTCTTTTCATGATATTTTTTATTAGATAGATAGATAGATAGATAGATAGATAGATAGATAGATAGATAGATACACACACACATATGAAAAGGAGGGTGTGAAACTGGAGAGTTTGTGATCAGAGCAATTTCTGACTGAGTCCAAAGGTCGATATGACCTCAGCAGTATGTACAATACAGGAAAAGTAATTAAGGCATTACCTTTCTATGAATTGTGAAAAAGTGTTTAATCACATGAATTATTTACAGAAGTTGCTTTTGATACACAATGACAACTGGTCAGGATGGTCTTTAGTGATAGACAAGATCCTAGCTGAGATGGCATCTGGGGGTTTAAGCAAAAGATGAGAACTTCAGTAAAGGCTTTACTAATACAAGAGAAAGTCTGCTATCAGGGACTGCTCCAGAGTGCTGATGAGCAAAGTTGTCAGTCTAGAGACTAAGGTGCACTTGATTCAGGCCATGGTCTTTGCAGTTACTGGCTATGCATCAGAGAGCTAGACAGTGACTAAGTTATGACAGAAGAAGACTTTATGCCTTTGAGTTATGGTGTAGGAAAAGGGTACTGAACATACCATGGGCCTCCAAGAAAACAAAGTGGTCTGTTGTGGAGAGGGTGAAACCAAGTTGCTCTCTGGAGGCTAGGATTTTGAAGCTCCATCTCGCATACTTTGGACACTTTGCCAGGAGGGACTAGTCCTTGGAGAAGGACATCATGCTTGAAACGGTTGGAGGGACAGCGCAGGAGAGAAAGACCCTGGATGAGACGGATTGACACTGGAACTGGGGTAATGAGGGCAAGTGTGTAGGAGACAATGAGACTGGCTCCGGATGGAGCTGTTGTGCAAAGGGTCGCCACAGGAGCCTCAGGTGACTCGAGGGCACATAACAACAGCAAGAACAATGACACAATAGATTCTGGAGAAGATATTTCCTTCTTCCAGAAAAGTATCAACTGGGCGAGAAGGGTGTGGAGTGGCCTCTACGTTCATGGAAACTGCCCTTATGTGAAAAGCCTCTGCTGTTCTAGGGAAGTAAGGCCTAGGAAAGTTACTAAGTCTTTAATCTTATTTAATAAAACTTCCTGAGAAGGGAGTTGGCATGACCTTGAGTGTTTCTACAACGTTCTGGTTGCTCTGGCAATTAGAAAGCTCCATGAGAAGCACGAGAGGGTTCTAATGGCATCTAGACTCACGCCAAGGTTCAAAATGCTGTCAGCTGGCTGGTGCTGCAAATCACACACTTGCTGTGCTTTAAACTCCAAAGTGGATGCTAACTAAAATGTTCATGGTTCACGGTAACCCAGAGAGGATGCAGAAGAAAGGCCTGGTAATCATTTAAAAAAAATCAGCCATTGAAAACCCTGTAGAACACAGTCCCACCACCATGCCACCCACAGAGTCATTATGGGTGAAAATCTGTTGGGTGGCCCCTGGGATCCCCTCTCAGCGCCAAGGAGTGGGGTGATTGAGGATGAGAAGAGTGGCTGGAGACGTGGGCAGGGCTGGACCAAGGCCAGGCCCTGTGGGCAGCTCCAGCCCTGGCTGTCACCTGCTTCCCTCGCTGTGTTTTCTTTGACTGGCTTTGCCAGAAGGGCTGCACTGGGAGTGATGAAGGTTCTGGAAGAGACACTGGAGCCAGCCTAGACTCCCTCAGCCCAGCATCCTAAAGCGCCAGGCAGGGTCTGAAGGGACCACATGGTCCCAGTTCTCAGTCTTCACTTGTAGGTAGTGATGTGGTGGGAATAACAGTGTCTACAGGTTGGTGTTAGAACAACTCCAACCTTGGAAACATAACGCAGTATATCTGCTCTATCCTATAGGGTCTCTGCGAATTGGCATTGACTTTGGTTTGTGAGTTGCCCAATGGAAGTTTCCCCTGTAGGCAAAAGGAGCTCTGATGGCCTAGGCTTTAGCAAGTCACCCTGCTAAGGCTGAGCATCTCCCAAGGTTCAAATCCACCAGTGACTCCTTGGGAGAAAGGTGGACAGTCTTCTGCTAATTATCCCACATTGCCATCAAGTCAGAACTGACGCACAGTGGACCCTTCAGTAGGTTTTTGGAGGCTGTATATTACCTGGGAGGAGATTGCCCATCTTTCTCCCTCAGAGCAGTGGGTGGATTTGAACACCTTGTCTTTGGGTTGGCAGTGCAACTCCCTACCCACTTGGCCACCAGAGCTCTCTCTTAAGGTTTCCAGCAAGTAACCCATGAAAAGCACTGCCTGCTGTAGCAAACAGATGCTGCCCTGGATGCGCTCACCAGGTTGTGCTAAGAAATTTGGAGGACAGCTATCTGGCCAACTGACTGGAAAAGATATGAATTTATTCCAATTCCAAAAAAAAAGGGTGACCCTACAGAGTGTGGAAATTATTGAACAATATCACTAATATCATATGCAAGCAAGATCCTGCTGAAGATTTTCCAAAGATGTACAGACTGGGTTTAGAAGAGGCTGTGACACGAGGGATACCATAGCCAGCGTCAGATGGTTCTTGGCCAGAAGCGGAGAGTACCAGAGGAATGTCTGTCTGTCTTTCATTGACTGTGTGAAGGCATTAGACTGTGTGGACCACAGCAAATTGAGGAAAATGGGAATCCCAGAACACCTGATTGTGCTCATGCAAAACCTATACTTGGACCAGGAAGCAGTAGTGAGAACCGAGTAGGGAAAAAACACTGCATGGTTCAGGATCAGGAAAGGTGTGTGTCAGGGATGTGTCCTGTCTCCATACCTCTTCAGTCTATTATGAGAGATCATTCAGAAGGCTGGACTTTATCAGAAGGAATGTGGCATCATCAGCAACCTACATTATGCAGATGACACAACCCTGCTTGCTGAAACTGAAGATGATCTGAGGTGTTTGCTACAGAACGTCAAGGACTGCAGCTTTTAATATGGATTGAGGCTCAACATCAAGAAGACAAAGATTCTCACCACTGGGCCAACCTTGTAGTTTCATTATAGAGAAAGGATTGAGACTGTTAACAACTTCAGTTTCTTGTCTCCACAATCAACACTCTTGGCAAAAAAAGTCAGGAAATCAAAAGACAAATTGTATTGTCAAAATCTGCTGTCAGGGACTGCTCTACAGGACTGAAGAGCAACGAAGTCAGTCTGGAGTCTAAGGTGTGCCTGATTCAGGGGATTTTCTTTGCAGTTACTTGCTATGCATCAGAGAGCATCCAGTGACTAAGGATGATAGAAGAATCGATGCCTTTGAGTTGTGGTACTGGAGAAGAATATTGAACATACCATGTATTAACTGGAGAACAAACTAGTCAGTCCTGGAGAGGGTGAAACCAAACTGCTCACTGGAGGCAAGGATTTTGAAGCTCTGTCTCACATACTTTGGACACATGGCCTAGAGGGACCATTCTTTGGAGAGGGACATAAAGCTTGGAAGGGTGGAGGGACAGTGTAGGAGAGAAAGACCCAGCATGAGATGAATTGACTCAGTGACTGGAGAAATGAGATTAGGGTGTTGGAGCTGATGAGACTGGCTCAAGATAACCGGGCACCGTTCAGAGCTTTTGAACACAGGGTCACTATGAGTCGCAGGTGACAGGACGGCACAACAAAACAGCAGTAACTGCAACAAACGTGAAAAAAAGGTCACAAAACCCCCACGTAATTCGGACATCTAATAACCCTATTCCTACTCCAAATAACCCTACTCCTACTACTAGTGAGCTCTGGCGGCCTCGTGGTAAGCAGTTGTGCTGCCAACACAAAGGCACATGGTTCAAATCCACCAGCTGCTCTGAGAGAAAAATGGGCAGTCTCCTCCCATGTGATTTATCACCTCTGAGAACCCACTGGTGGGTGAGCTATGGATAGATTCCCACTGGGCAGCATACAACAGTTACAACATAGCCAACACAGAGCTGCCCGTAACAACATAGCCAACGCAGAGCTGCCCATCACGACACAGCCAATGCAGAGCTGCCCCTCGGTTCCCGAGGCTGTGATATTTGTGGAAGTAGGTGGCCACCTCTTTTCTCCCACAGAACAGCTGGGAGGTTTGCACCGTTGACCTTGACGTAGGCTGGCAGCTGAGCTGTTAAGCACTGTGTCCCCGGCACTCCTCCCTGTGGGGAAACTGAGACTCAAAGAGGCAATGTAACTGGCTTAAGACCACCTGCTGCTAAGTGGCTGTCTGGGACCAGGGAGCTCTAGAGGCCTAATGGTAAGAAGCTGTGCTGCAATCCCAAAGGAACCCGGTTCAAATCCACCAGCTTCTCTGTGGGAGAAAGATGGGCATCCTCCTATCTTGTGGTTCACTTCCTCGGATCGGCTATGGGTTGGTTCCAACTCAGTGTCACACAACAACCAGCAGAGGTCACCTGTTCAGAAGTCACCTGTTCTTTCCACGATTATGTGCTTACCTGAGGACCACCTTTTAACTCTGTGGAGCGTTAGGTAAGTAAGTTTACCAGGGATTTGCTTGGATACTCAAACAGCTCTTGTTGTTGTTGTGTACCACTGAGTTGGAACTGACCCATAGCTGACTCTCCAGCATGTTTTCAGAGGCAGTTAATCGCTCTGGGGGAGACTGCCCATCCTCCTCCCATGGAGCAGCTGGTGGATTCGAACCAAGTGCCTTTGGTATTGCAATGCACATTCTTACCACTGGGCTACCAGAGCTACCTATTAATGATGTGACTATCTGGTTAACCATATAATCTGTCTTCCCTGAAGCACCGTAACCCCGCCCGGGGCCGTCTCTCTCCCTCCCTCCCTCTCTCTTTCTCCTCTCTATCTCTCTCCTGTGTTCCCAGCAACATCGTGACACATGACATATAGCCATCAGCCATCTAATTCACTCTTCTCAACTCATTGAGCTAGGAACACACCACTGAGCCCATTTCACAGCTGAAGAAACCGAGACTGAGAGAAGTGAGACCATTTGCCCCCAGGTAAACAACTAACAAATGGTGGAGCTGAGACTCATGTCCCTGTCGCCCATAGCAAGTATAACTTTGGACATTCCTGCTTTAAGATGGATTTGGGAGGCAGGCAGGTGTCTGTAGCATCCAAAGTGGTCAGGAATATTGAGCTTTGAGCAGGACACTGAGGTGATTGTTATTTGCAAAGCACTCTGCCCTTCAAGGCAGCTCTGATGGTTGTGGTAAGAAGCTGAACTGCAATCTCAAAGGTGCCTGGTTCAAATCCACCAGCTGCTCTGTGAGAGAAGGATGGATAGTATCCTCCTGTGTGATTTTCAGGCTCTGAAAACCTCCTGGAGGGTCACCTATGGATCAGTTTTGACTTAATGGCACACAACAACACCAACTTCAAGACAGATTTGGGAAGTCATCAGGTGTCTGTAGCATTGAATGTGGACAGGGCTGGGAACATGTTGAGTTCTGAGCAGGAAAGAACTGATTTTTTGGCAAAGTATTCAATGAGTTCTTGTGGCTTAGAAGTAAGTAAGATGCTGCACTGCAATCCCAAAGGCACACAGTTCAAATCCACCAGCAGCTCCACAGGAGAAGGATGGGCAGTCTCCTCCCTTGCTATTTATAGCCTCTGAAAATCTGCTGAGGGTCAGCTATGAGTCGGTTCTGATTTGATAGCACACAAAGCTGTCCTTAAAGCCACTTTGACTGCAGCCTCTAAGCGCCACTCAGCCCTTCCCAGGCCGCCCCTAACCCTGTCCTGTCTCCTCTGTCTTCTGCCTCAGATCTGGGCTCCGGTCACATCCGTGGCTGCCTCAACATGCCGTTCATGGACTTCCTGACAGAGGAAGGCTTTGAGAAGAGCCCCGAGGAGCTCCGGGCCATGTTCAAGGCCAAGAAAGTGGACCTCACACAGCCCCTCATCGCCACCTGCCGGAAGGGTGTCACCGCCTGCCACATCGCCCTGGCCGCCTACCTCTGTGGCAAGGCCGATGTGGCCATCTACGATGGCTCCTGGTCAGAGTGGTTCCGCCGGGCGCCCGCCGAGACCCGGGTGTCCCAGCGCCGGAGTGAGAAGGCCTGAGCAGCCCCCTTCTGCTCGCCCTCCCTCCTGCCTTCACTCTGGTGACTTTAGTGACCCCACCATGACCTGCAGCTAGTTTATACCTCTCTGGTGAAGGAGAAAAAGGAGTTTTAAAAATAGCTGTGTAAACCCCTCCCTTTCCCCAACAACACTGGAAATAAAGTCTGCATATTCTGGGAATCTGTGTGGCCTGAATGTTGCTGAAGTCCATCCTTGCCCCATACTTCTATCTCCTTCCAGATCCTTTGGCTCTGCCAAGGACAGGAACCCCATGGAGACCTCTAGCAGGGCCCCACAAAAGACACCCCTTTCCACTTAAGGGAGATGCCTGTGTCCCGCATCAGGTGGCCTTCCCCTGCAAGGCATGCTGGGATCCTAGAGGGCAAGCTAGGACGGGGGACTGGAAGGCTGACAGAGACAATGCCAGGGCCTGCCAGGGTGTTGACCCCACCTGCCACAGGCCACATGTGCGAGGGACTAGAGGGCCACTGGCCTTACAGGTGGCTGTCCACAGAGCTCCAACACACCAGAAGGTTCTAGGTCCCCTCCTGCTTTGGGTGCCCTTCCCAGCTCAGAACAAGCCCCTATATGGAGCCTCAAGGGAGGACTTGGGAGCAGCTTCTGCCCTGAGAGAAAGGGCTTTGGGGCCCTGGTGCTGTGAATTACAAAGACAGAGTGAAGGAAGAGTCCACTGCATAGGACTTCGTGGTTGTCCATAAACAGACCTTCTCAACCCCTTTCTTGGGCAGTTTCCTCCTGTAAAGATTTGTATCCAATGGAAACTCATTGGAGGGTTACCACGAGTTGATTGGACTCAATGGTGGTGGGCTTCGGTTTTTCTGGTTTGTCCTGTGGATGTGATCACATTTGGGGGAAGGGTTTTCTTTCATGAAGTCATAGGACTACAGTTGTTGTTATTGTTGTGTACCGTTGAGTCAGTGAGATTGGCACAGGATAGAGCAGGGTTTAGGGCTGTTGTACATAGTGCCGCCAAGAGTCACAGGTGACTAGACAGCACATAACAACAACTGTGGGTGAGCTCTGGTGGCCTAGTGGCAAGAAGCTGCACTACAGTCCCAAAGGTGGTGGTTCGAATCCACCAGATGCTCTGCTGGAGAAGGAGGGGCAATCTCCTCCTGTACCAGTCAGATCTGATTTGACAGTATACACACACACACACACACACACACACACACACACACACACACACACACAATTTCCTAAAAAACAAAACAACAACTGTCAAGTTGGAACCAACTCATAGCTGACCCTCCAGTGGGTTTTCAGAGGCAGTAAATCACTCAGGAGATTTCCCTTCTTTCTCCCACATCTTTCTTGAACTGAGGCAAGCAGAGCTCCTTATTAGTGTAGGGTGTGTTTGAAAGGCAATGTCCTTTGAGATACAGAAAGAGCAGATCAGGGCACGGAAAGTGTGAATGGAGGTCAGATAGGTGCAGATGGGAAGGTCACCAAGCAACCAAGGAACAGAACCTGGAAACAGTCTAGGGCCTTTCCCTGCAGTTGGCAGAGAAGGAAAGCCTCCCCGTAGAGCAGGCATCCCTGAACTGTGATTTCTGGGTCCCTAAACAGTGGGAAAAGAAATCATTGTTGTGGTTAGATGCCATCGGTCAACAGCAACTCATAGAGACTCTACGAACAACAGACATGGACCTTGCCGTCTCCTGTGCCATCCTCATGACCTCTGTCAGGTTCAAGCCCATTGTGATGGTCACTGACTCAATCCTCTTGTTGAGGGTCTTCTCTTTCACTGACCTTCTGCCTTTTCCAGCACAATGCCTCGTCTCTCTCCGAAGACCAGCTCTTTCTGACGATAAGCCCCAAGTGAGTGAAGTTTCATCATCCTTGCTCCGAAGGTTGCGTTAGCTGCCAGCAGTCCTTACAGTTCAGGGTTTACAGCTGTATCTGGCTCTGTGGCCTGCCTTCTTCTCCCTTCTGTAGGTATCTCTCTGTGTCTGTTCTCCACTTTTTATAGCTCAGAGGGGATTAGTTTTAGGATCCTATTCTGGGGGTCTTTGGCTAACAGTCCACCAGCATGTAGGCATGCCAGAATTTTTAAATCCTGTAGGGCCTGAGGGCCAGTGGCCCTCGGACCTGCTTTTAATTGTTTTTGGTCATTCTTCTAGGTGGTATAGCACTGGTCTGTCCATTTGCTGTACAGAGGTAACTCGTGGTTGCTGTGATGCTGAACACTGTGACCCTGATGTGTCAAATGTGATATTGGTTACCCATGGTGGACAGTGTTTGGTGGAGCTCCCTGATTAAAACAAGCTTGGAAATAGGACTGGCATCCATTTCCGAAATAGCTTGCCTTGGGAAACCCTATGAACTTGAAGAAACAAAGAAAGTTATACAAGTGTTCAGGTCTTTCGTTCATAGGGTCACTATGAGTCACCTATAACTTGAGGGCACTTAACAACAATCTGGCATGACCTCAATAGCATAACAAAAGAAAATTGTTTCCAAACACGGGCACATTTACAGGTACAAAGGTTAGAATTTTAACACTTAATTGTGGAAGGGGACACAGTTCACTTTATAATGGTGTTTAGGAAAACAACTTACTGTAAATAACCACCCTTTCCATAGACTCACATGTCCCTGGGAGACCTATGGCAAGGTCCAGACACAGATGCTCCCAGTTTCCATTCTTTGCCCCATAAATGAGTTGCTTGGCTTCACAATGAGTCAGAAACCAAAGGTTTGTGAAGCGGACTTTGGTTCAGCCTCTCTCTTTCCCTGAAGTCCCTGCAATTTGGCCTACATTCACCCCTCTTTAAGAGTCCTTCCTGGATTGTAAAACATATCCAGGAACTGTCTGATTATATCACCTCTTGTCCCATTTCCCCACACCTGGATTTTTAAAAACTTTATTTATGCTGTTGTTGTTGTATACCATTGAGATGGAACTGACCCATAGTTGACCCCCCAGTGGATTTTCAGAGGCAGTTAATCCCACAGGAGGAGACTGACCATCCTTCTCCCATGAGCAGCTGGTGGCCTCGAACCACATGCCTTCAAGATTGCAGTGCAGCTTCTTGCCACTAGGCCACCAGAACTTCGTCTCTGTAAAAGAAATACCTTCCCCCTAACTGTGTGTGCTTGAAGATCTCAGGGCCAGAGCGTCTCCCTGTTGTAGCAGTCCTCTTTCCCCACTATTCTCCTATTTCTTTCCTAACAATTTGGATTTTACCCTTAAATTGTATTTATTTTGTTTTGGGACTAGATACAGCCATGCACATACTAATTCAACAGTTCCCATATGTACAATTTAGTAGATTTAGGCATTAATTGAGAGAAAGATTAGCTGTGCTGCAATCCAAAGGCACGTGGTTCGAATCCACCAGCTATTCTGGATAACAATATGGGCAATCTCCTCACACACAATTAACTGCCTCTGAAAACCCCCCAGAGGGCCAGCAACAGATCATTGCAACTCGACAGTACACAACAGCAGCAACAGACATTAATTCCATCTTCCCCCCCCCTCCTCCCCGCCCCCAGCACCTGTTAAAGTTTATTTGTAAAACAAGGGAAAAGGGTGTCAGTCCAAGAGGAGGCCAGGGGGTTCTTCCTCATCAGAGTCAAACTCAACATTCTCATCTTTCACCCATCCACCTTTTCCATCTGGGATCCATCCAGAGCTTCGGAGGGTGAGGTAACGATCTAGGGCTCGTCTTTTCGTGGGACTCATGGGTGCAGGGGTTGGGACAGTTGCCGACTTCTTGGCCTGAGCATTAGCTTCAGGCTCAGATTCCCTGTTGATCTTCCCACTCCGGAGTTCAACATCTGTACTTCCGGCGACAACACCTGCTGTAATGGGGAGCTCTATGCAGAGTGCTCTGAGTGATAAATCGAGTCTGGGCCAGCAGAGGAGCCTCAGCTTTGGTTTCCTCCCCCAATTCATTCTGTTGTCTTGGATTCTGCTCCATTCTCTTTCCTTGCTGCTTCTTGCCGTAATAATGCTGCAAGCTCGAAAGATGTTTTCTCCCTGGTCGGTGAGCAGTAAGCATGGCGAGGGTGTCAAGTACCGGCTGGTGAGGGCAGATGGAACAAGCAAAACATCCATCTCGTAGCATCAGTGCCTCATCCTCTGGGATATAACTGGCCAGCAAGTCCCCAACTCTTTGTTTTTTAAGTACATTGAGTTGACTCCAGTTGTCTCCTTCCCTCTTGAAAGATATCGTGACAAGGACTCGTAGAACCGACAAATTCAAAGCACAGTATTCGTTACTGCTTTCAGGCCACCGTATCGAGAGGTGGGCCTAATTCCATCTTTTGTGTTGTGTGACTGTTCTCACATTCCTTTTCCGAGTTCCTCTCTCACTAACATAAACTCACTATCCTAAAGTTCTCATCTAATCTTTCGAGTTCCTGTTGTCAGTTTTATCTTATATAGATAGTTCTTAAAAAAAAGGCATAATATTCAAGGCCCTCCTATTTTACTAGTTAAGCTAACTCTTGATCAGTTAATTGGTAAAATGATGATGTGGAAAGAATCTATGCCTCTGAGTTGTGTGTTTGGAGAAGAGTACGAAACATCCCACGGCCAGCCAAGGAACAAACATGTCTTGGAGAAGGTGCGGCCAAGTGCAAGGATGGTGAAACTTTGACTCACACACTTCGGGCAGGTTGTTAGGAGGGGCTGGTTCTTGGAAAAGGACATGGTGCTGGGAAAGTGGAGGGTCAGCATAAGATCCTCAAAAAGATGGGTCAGCACAGTGGCCGTAGCAATGGGCTTGAGTATATCAGAGAAAATGAGCATGGCCCAGGACAGGGCATAGTTCAGCTCAGCTGTCCATACATTTCTGTGAGTCATGGTCTTTCTTGATGACACCTAACAAAACAACAACAAATTGCTCTGTTTCAAGGGATATTTTTATCTAAGGTTTAAAATTCATCTCAGAATTGTGATACATTCACACAATGGAGCAATGATTTTTTTAAAATAAAAATACTAAAAAACAAAAAAAATACTGCATAACTTCAGAGAAATTGGAGAGCATTATGCTGAGTGAATTAACTCAGTCTCATAAGGACAAATACTGTATAAAGCTATTATTGTAAAAATAGAAGGATGATCAGTAAAACATGTATGGGGACCCAAAGAGGGGATCGGGGTGGGGGAGCAGAGGGGTGAGGATGTGCAGGGGCAATATCACAGGATTACATAATTTGGTGGATGGAGGGAGGCAGTAAAGGAAATAGGAAAGATCTGCGAGGACCTGTAAAGACAAGAGTAATGAAGGGTAATAGTCCAGTGAGGGTTAATTTTATAAAACATAGTGTATAAGAATGATAGTGTGAGACACAATGTGAATGAACAATAGTGTAAAACACACTCTATATAAACATTGTCAGCAAGCCAATTAAAAAAATTTACTACCTCAGGACAATAGTTTCAGGGGTTAATCTAGTTTTCCAGGCTCCAGAAGTCTAGAGTCCTTGGGAATTTGAAACCGTTCTGCGTTCTCTGTTTGATTAGGATTCTATGGAATCTTTAACCGAATTGCTCAGTAACAGTATCCGGGTACCGTCTGGTCCTTCCCGTCTTCTGGCAGTGGTTGTCCACGGGGAAAGTTAGCCACACAATCACGTCCTCCATCCACTTCTATTCCTGACTCTTTCAACTTGTTCAAGGGAAAGTAGAGACAAAAATAGTCATGCCTTCGAGGCCCACTTGCAAGTTTTTTTAGACAACAGGCACTATGCAACAACTAGGAGGTAGATCAGGAGCACAAAATACACTAACATACTAATTAACTAGGAAGTCCCGTGAGACCCTGACCTTAAACCTCCAAACCGAGGAACCAAATCCCACAAGGTGTTTGGTGATACGTAAATTGGCTCAGCAATGACTTTTTTCTTCTTTTCCTTCTCCTCCTCTTCCTTCTTCTTCATAAGTATATCTATCACAAAACTTTTGCCAGTTCAAGTTTTCACAAGTGTATGAGAGGAATGGTAATAATCAATTGTACAGCCTTGCCTTCAATGTGGTTTTTCCATAACCCTTAACCCATCTTTACTTCCTCTTGCCTGACCTAGGTAACCAATGATAAGCTTTGTTCTCTATACTTTGACCTTTCTTTAAAGTCTTTTGATATGTTGCTGCTGCTAGGTGCTGTTGAGTCAAGTGTGACTCACAGTGGCCCAAAGAACAACAGACCTGAACTCTGTCCTTTCCTGTGTCACTCTTATCATCTCTGGAACACTTGAGCCCATTGCGGCAGTCACTGTGTCAGCCCACTGGCTGAGCATCTTTTCTCTTTTGCCTGCCTTCTACTTTTCCAAACATGATATCCCTTTGCAAGGAACAGCCTCTCCTACCAATATACCAAAATATGAGAGTATGTATCTTTGTGGTGTGAAGAGTTTATTGTTCAAAATGGCTTTCCTTGTCATTGAATTTGACTTTGCCCCGTGGATGGGTGGGGATATATGAATAGGGTGTGTTAGCCTATCCACAAAGGGGTTGGCTAGTCTCACCACTAAATTGAGCAGACTTGGTGGCAGATTTGAGAGTCTTACCCCCAGCCAAGAAGAAGGAAGAGGAGCCAGTGTGTCCTTTGGGGCCAGGGCCTCCCAGAGCAGCCACCATTGCAGCCACATCAGAGAACCAGAGACCTGACATGAGAAAGAATGGACTTTGATACACTAAACACATTGTATTGGGTTGGGTTTTTTTTGTTTTTGTTTTTGTTTTGGGGGGTTGTTATTTTTTTTTAAAAATGTAAGCCTCTTGTTTAGAGGCAACAAGGCCTCGGGGAGGGCCTTTGTATTTAAAGCTGGTTGTTATTATATTTTGGAGGAACATCTTGCTAAGAGGTTTGGAAGCAGGAGTGGCATCCACTTCCTAAACAACATTCCTCTGGAAAAAATCTATGAACTTTGATAGATGTTGATAGTTATAGAAAGGCTTCATAGGGTCTCTATGAGTCGGCAATCAACAACAACAACAACAACAATTCTATTGAACCAGAGCCGAGAGCATTTTGCTCAAGTTTGTTGGAGGACTATGGCAGGCAGGATAGGGGGAGGAAAACCCCTGATTGGCAGGATCTGGGAGGCCCATGGCTGAGGTACCTGCGAGCATACTCTGGAAGCTGTCCTGATTGACTGATTGTATTGTTACCAACCTGAATTATATATAGCCTTTTGACTTCTCCAATATAGTTCTGTGCGGTCTGTGAGCTATCACATTGGCTTGTGGACCCAGGAAAGCAGTAAGATTGGTCTTGGGATGAGTGGAAAGATGTGTGGGGACATGTCTGACCTCATGAGAACTGGTTTTGTGTTGTGGCGGTTGTTGTTGGGGACTGGACTGTTACCCTTTGTGGAGTTGGTGAAGGTTGGATATGACCGCTCTTATGTGGCCCCTTGACCTTTTAAGACTCATTTTATGTAAGTGGGATCATACAGTGTGTGCTCTTTTGTGATTGGCTTATTTCATTCACTGTGGTGACTTCAGCTTTGTACCAAAAAAGAATTGGCTAACACTGAAGAGTTTCCTGGGATAGTGTATGATCAAGAGACAATGGTGATGAAGGAGGGAGTTCAAGCAGCTCTAAAGGACATGGCAGAGAACCAGGCCCTAGGAACTGATGGAATACCAACTGACATATTTCAACCGATGCTGTCCTGGACGTGCTTACCAAGTTGTGCCAAGAAATCTGGAGGACATCTATCTGGCCAACTCACTGGGAGAGATCCATATTTGTTCCTACTCCAGAAAAGGGTGACCCAAAAGAATGTGGAAATTATCGAAAAATATCTCTGATACCACACCCAGCAAAAGCCTGCTGAAGATTATAAAAAGAAACAACTGGAACAGTACATCAACAGAGACAGAGAACTGCCAGAAATACAGGACAAGCTTAGAAGAGGCTGTGGAACTAGACACATTATCATCAATGTCAAATGGATCTTGGCTGAAAGCAGAGTATCAGAGGAATGTCTGTCTGTGTTTCATTGTCTGTGCAAAGGCATTTGACTGTGTGGATCACAGCAAATTTTGGCTAACCTTGAAGAGAATGGGAATCTCATAACATTTGATTGTGCTTAAGCAAAACCTATACTTGGAGCAGGAAGCAGTGGTCAGAACAGAGAAAGGAAACACTGCATGGTTCAAGATCAGGAAAGGAGTGTGTCAGGGATGTGTCCTGTCTCATACCTTTTCAATCAATATGTAGACTAGATCATTTGGGAGGCTGGACTTTATGAGGAGGAAGGTGGCATTAGAATTGGAAGACTCGGGAGCTCTGGTGGCCTAGTGGCAAAAAGCTGCACTGCAATCCCAGAGATGCGCGGTTCGAATCCACCAGATGCTCTGCTGGAGAAGGAGGAGCAATGTCCTCCTCCTGTACCAGTCAGATCTGATTTGATGGTACACACACACACACACACACACACACACAAAATAATAAAATAAATTAAAAAAATTTAAAAAAAGAATTGGAAGACTCATCAACAACCTGTGTTTTGTAGATGACACAACCTTGCTTGCTGAAACTGAAGAGAACTAAAGCATTTGCTGCAGAAGGTCAAGGACTGAAGTCTTCAGTATAGACTGAAGCTAAACACCAAGAAGACAAAAGTTCTTACCCATGGGCCAATTGGCAGCACCAAGATAGAAAGAGAAGAGATTGAGGTTGTTAACGATTTCAGTTTGCTTGGCTCCACAATCAGCACACTTACACCAGCAGTCAGGAAATAAAATGACAAATTGCTCTGGTGAAGGATGCTGTCAGAGACCTCTGAAAAGTCCTGAAAAACAAAAAATGTCAGTCTAGAGAATAAGGTGTACCTGATTCAGGCTGTGGTCTTCATGATTACTTGCTATGCGTCAGAGAGTTGGACGATGACCAAAGATAACAGAAGAATTGATGCCTTTGAGCTGTCCTGGGGAGTGTGAAACAAGGCTGCTTCTTGGAGGCAAAGATTTTGAAGCTCCATCTAACATAATTTGAGCATGTGGCCAGGAGGGCTCAGTGCCTGAAGAAGGACATCATTCTTGGAAGGGTGGAGGGACAGCGCAGGAGAGGAAGACCCCCGATGAGATGGATTCACACAGTAACTGAGATAATGGGGGTAAGTGAGTCAGAGATAGTGAGACTGGCTCAGGATAGAGCAGAGTTCAGAGCTATTGTACATTGAATTGCAGACAACTTAATGACACATAACAACAACAGTGTTCGAGCCCTAGCTGTACTGTAGCATATACCAAGACTTCATTCTCCTACTGGCTGAGTAGTATTCCATTATATGGATATACCACACCCTGCACATCCATTCATCTGTTGCTGAGCATTTGATTTGTTTTCATTTTCTGGCCATTGTAAGCAGTGCTTCAGTGAATATTGATGTATAAGTCTCTATTTTTAGTATCTGCTTTCAAATCTTTTGGGTCTATATTTAGGCATGGAATTGCTGGTTCATATGGTAATTCTTTTTTTCGTGTTTTGAGGAACCCCACAAGGTTTTCCACAATGGCTAGACGATTTTGTGGCTTCACCAACAATGGACAAGGGCTCCAATTTCTCCACAACCAACATCTGTTGTTTTCTGGTTTTGATTTTGAAAGGCCATGGTTTTTGCAATCACTTGTTATGCATCAGAGAGTTGGACAATGACTAGGGAGGATAGAAGGAGAATTGACGCCTTTGAGCTGTGGTGCTGGAGAAGAGTATTGAATGTACCATGGACTGCCAAGAAAACAAACAGATTCATCCTAGAGAGGGTTAAACCAGGCTGCTCCTTGGAGGCAAGGATTCTGGGGCTTCACCTGACATACTTTGGACATGTTGTAAGGAGAGACAGGTCTTTAGAGAGGGACATCATGCTGAGTAGCGTAGAGGGACAGTGCAGGAGGGGAAGACCCTCTATGACGTGGATTGATTCAGTGACTGGGATAATAGGGATGGGTGTGTCAGAGGCAATGAGGTTGGCACAGGATAGAGCAGGGTTTAGGGCTGTTGTACATAGGGTCGCTATGAGTTGCAAATGACTCGACGGCACATAACAACAACTGTGATCGTGGAAGTGAAATGGTATCTCAGTTCAGGGGGCTAAAAGTCCAAATGTAGGTGCTCTAAGAAGAAAGCTCTGGTGGCCTAGTGGCAAGAAGCTGCACTGCAATCCTGAAAGTATGTGGTTTGAGGCCACCAGCTGCTCTGTGGGAGAAGGATGGGCAGTCTACTTCTGTGTCATTAATTGTCTATGAAAACCTACTGGAGGACCAGCTATGGGTTGGTTCTGACTTGATGATACCAGGTAAGGAGCTGTGTTGCTATCCCAAAGGCCCGTGGTTTGAATTCACCTGCTGCCCCTTGGAGATGAGCAATCTTCTCCTGTGTGATTTAGGTGTTTTTGTCATGACAGGAGTCCAGAATGAAGGCCGCACAGTGGAGTGGACTTGTGGGGGAGGATTGCATAACAATGAAAGGATTTTTCTTTTACTTTTCAAAGAGAAGAGTGAATTGTGGGGGGAGGGAGAAAAGTGCAACAATGACTGAATGGAAATCCAAAGTCGCTGTAAATTTTCATTAAAATTAATGATAAGGAGAAGATACAGAAAAATAAAAAAAAAGAAAATCAGCTGGAGGGTCAGTTGTGAGTCCATTCTGACTTCACAGTAAAACCATAACAACAGTAGGAGGCAGAGGGGAGGAGAAGGACTTCTCTTTCTGTCCACTCCATCAGAAGGCTCTTATCTCCTTTCTTCATCTGGGTCATGGCATCTCTTAGAGATCTCGATGGACCCTGGGTCCAAAAGAGGATGAACTCTCCTTCCCACTCTTCTTCCTGGATGGTTGTCAAGTCTCCCTTACTCCTTTTATTTCTTGTGAGGTACTGTGAATGACTCAATCAAAGGTGTGACCTGAGTAGACAATGGTGGCATCAGGAGGGAAGGAAGACTCAACAACCAGCACTATGTAGATAACACAACCTTGCTTGCTGAAAGTGAGGAGGATTTAAAATATTTGCTGCAGAAGCTCAAAGCCTAGTCAACCTTCAATATGCATTATCCCCCAACATCTAGAAGACAAAAGTCTTCACAACTGGCTCAATAGACAACATTATGATGATGTTGTTGTTGCTATGTGCCATCAAGTCATAGACAACCTTATGACTCTATGAATGAAAGACCTGAACATTTGTATAACTTACATAATTTCTCCAAGTTCATAGAGTTTCCAGCGGCAAGCTATTTCAGAAGTGGATGCCACTCCTGCTTCCAAGCTTGTTTTAATTGGAACCTCCACCAAACACTGTCCACCATGGGTAACCATTATCACATTTGACACATCAGTGTCACAGTGATTAGCATCACAGCAACCATGGTTACCTCTGTATAGCAAATGGAAAGTCCAGTGTTATACCACCTAGAAGAACGTTTGACCAAAAACAATTAAAAATCAGGCCTGAGGGCCGAAGGCCCAAGGGCTCAAATACCTTTTTAAATAGAAGGCTTAATACAATCAATTCACTCCCAATGGATAATAAACATTGCACCTATGTCTCACCTGAAAACAAGATCAAACCTCTGTAGAAACAGGCTGCTCCAGACAACTGCCCCACCTAGAAGACCAACATTATGATAGGTGCAGAAAAAAAATGGAAATTGTCTATGATATCACGTTACTTGGGTGCAAAATCAACACCTTTGGTATCAGCAGTCAAGCAATCAAAAGATGTGTTGCATTGGGAAAATGTGCTGTCATAGATATCTCCAAAGTGTTGAAGAGCAATAATGTCAGTTTAAAGATCAAGGTGCTCCTAATTTAAGCCATGGATTTTCTTTTAATCACTTGCTATGCATCTGAAAGTTGTACAGTGACAAAAAAATGACAAAATAAGAATTGATGCCTTTGATCTGTGGTGTTGAAGAAGAGTATTGAATAGCCCATAGACTGCCAAAACAGCAAACAAATATATATCTTGGAGAATATGCAACCAGTCTCCTTCCTGGAGGCAGGAAGAGTGAAGATATAACTCACGACTTTGGCCGTATTGTTAGGAGGGGCCAATTCTTGGTAAAAGACATCATGCTTGAAAAGGTGGAGGGTCTGAGAAAGAGAAGAAGACCCTCAATAAGATGGATTGACCCAGTTACTAAAACAAGGAACTTCAATATATAGAGATAGTGAGAGTGGTTCAAGATAGAGCAGCAATCAGATGCATTGTTTATAGGGTCACTATGAGTTGAAGTCAACTCAACAGCACACAACATCTACCACAATAACAATCCTGACTCATCCACATATAACCAAAACAATGGCTCTCAGGTTTCCAAAGCTGTAAGTTTTCACAGGAGGAGACTGCTCCATCATTCTCCTGCGGACCAGTAGGCGGGGTCAGATTCGGGTCAGGCTCATTGTCTTTGAACTCTTCTGTAAACTTTGCAAACTACAAGTATCTGATGATTTTGATTGTCATCTGTCAATAGACTAGATCTTGTGACCTTATAAAGACTACAAGATTTTCAACCTCTACAGTTCCTTTCATACAACATCATAATGTATGAAGAAGAGATTGAAAATGTCAACAACTTCATTTTACTCGGATCCACAATTAACACCCTAGGTATCAGCAGACAGGAAATAAGGAAACGTACTGCACTGGGAAAGTCTGCAGTTAGAGACCTCACCAAATTATTGAGGAGTAATGGTGTCAATTTGCCCTGATTCAGTCCATGATCTTTCTGATCACTTGCTATGCATCTGAGAGCTGGACAAGGAATAAGAAGGACAAAAGAAGAATTGATGCCTTTGAACTGCGGTGTTGGAGAAGAGAGCTGAACATACCATGGATGGCCAAAAGAACAAACAAATATGCCTTGGAGAGGATGCAGCCAGAGTGCTCTTTCGAGGAAAGAATGATGGAGCTTTGCCTTCCATATTTCAGGCATGTTGCTAGGAAGGGCTATTCTTTGGAGAGGGACATGTTGCTGGGAAGGGTGGAGGGTCCATGAAGGAGAGGAAGACCCTCGACCAAGTGAACTGGCATGGTGACTGCTACAATGGGCTCTAGTGTGTCAGGAAGTGTGAGGATGGCACAGGATAGGACAGGGTTCAAAACTCTTGTTCATTGGATCACTATGAATTGTCCTTGACTCAACGACACCTACATAACAACACAACAACAGTTGCTTTCAACATCTGACTCCAACACTTTCCACAATTCTTTTCTCTTGACTTGGTTTCACTGAGAGCTACAACTTGACTGCTTTGATCCTTGTTGATACTCCAGTTTAGCCTGTGAATGGGTCTCCCTCTCTCCAAGCATCACTGAAGGTCAAAGACCTAAGCTAGACTTCTTGGGGCTCATCACCATGTCAGAGCTTACATGAGCCAGATTTCTCTCTGAACCAACTCTTGTCCAAGCCCACTGAGAAGTCTGGTAAAATACCCAGCTTATGATGCCCTTATGAGACGTTAACTAAGGTTGGGCAACTTCACCAAGAACAAGTGAGTTTCAAAAAATGAGCCAAGATTGCCAAATCATTAAAAGATTTTTGTTCACTGCCATCTTGAACTTGAATACTAGCTTTTAGATGATTAATATTTAAAAAAAATATTTTAATTCACATTTACTCGTATTCCACTTGACTATTAACATTTTATATTAATCTTTTTGTTTTATTTTAGACATCTCTCTTTGGAGATGCCTAATTCTAAAACCAACCTCTCAACAAATGGTTTGGCTGAATTTGTGGCCACCATGCCCACAAAAGGGAGTTCTGTTAAGGAGCTGTGATGGCAACCTAAAGGCACACAGTTCAAATTCACTAGCTGCTCCGTGGGACAAAGGTGGGCAATCTCCTCACATGTGATTTAAAGACTCTGAAAAAATGCTGGAGGTTTTTTCTATGGGTCTAATCTGACTTAATGGTTCAAAGGTTCAAAACAACGTGTCAACAAGAGTCCTTGTAGTTGACATCCTGGTTACAGCCTCATGGTTCTAATAAATTAGCTATGTTGTCTCCAGCTTGGAAGCAGGAGTGGCATCCACTTCCATAATAGCTTGCCTCCGGAAACCCTATGAACCTGGAGAAAGGATGAAAGTCACACAAGTGTTGAGGACTTTCCTTCATAGGGTCACTATGAGTGGCCTATGACTCGATGGCACTTAACAACAATAACATCAACAGAGAGAGAGAGATCAGTTGGCCTAGTGGAGAAAAAGTGATGCTACCAAGCCAAAGGTGAGTGACTTTTAATCCATGGCCCTCAGGCCTGTTTTTTATTGTTTTTGTTCAAACATTCTGGGTGGTATAGCTCTGGTGTGTCCACTTGCAGTACAGAGGTAACTTGTGGTTGCTGTGAAACTGAACACTGTGACACTGAAATGTCAAACGCGTTAATGGTTACCCACTGTGAACAGTGTTGTGTGGAACCCCCCAATTAAAACAAGCTTGGAAGCAGGAGTGGCATCCACTTCCATAATAGCTTGCCTCTGGAAACCCTATGAACCTGGAGAAAGGATGAAAGTCACACAAGTGTTGAGGACTTTTGTTCGTAGGGTCGCTGTGAGTCGCCTATGACTTGACGGCACTTAACAACAACAACATGTTGTCTCCAGGTCCCTGGCCCACAGAAAACGTGAGATGATAAATGTCTGTTATGTTGCAAAGTTTGTGATGATTTTGTTGTGCAGCAATAGAGAACTAACACAGAGGAGAAGAGCGCATGATATGGCAACTGTGTTAGTTAACCCAGGCAAGAGATGGTAGGGGAGGTTTAGAGGTGGTGTAGTGTTAATATAAAGGTTGGCTTTTTAAAAGCCATTACAGTTAGCCACTTCTGGTCTCCAGCTACCCTAACTGCAGACACATGGACTTGCAAATCAATATGGCTTTGCAAATCACTAACAGCTGTGGGACTAGAATAAGAGAAAGAGGGCTTCCCACACTGGGCAGCAAGACTTGAAGTGAGAAAGACTTGAGGTGAACTTGACATGTAGCAGCAAGACTTGAGGCAAGCCAGGCTTGTGACAGTGAGATCCTGGTGAGAGTGAGACCCTGATGGTGGAGAGACTGGCACTGCTGTGGAGAAACGGTTGGAAAGTGTGGTGTGCGGCTTCTTGCATTTGTACTGGTCAAAGTTAAAGGTTTAGCTGTTCTTGCCAGATGCTTGAAGGAAATGCTGACTTATAACTGCTCTGAAGCAAAGTAAACCTTGTTGGATGATTTGGATTTAATTACTGAACTGAAACCAAAGCCTGGACTAATTGAGGAACTGTGCCTTGGGACTGTTGGGCTAAAACTTGGATTTGCATTGGGTGGTACTCTTTGTCTCCCCTACTCTCTAACTTCCTTACCTAATAAATCCCACTGTTGGTACCAGAACTGTGAGTCAGCAATGAATAAACAAACCTCCTTGCTGCTGCTGTGTTTCTAGAGGCACCACGGGGGAGGGACTCTATCTGCTTTCTGCTCTGGGACAGTCAGGGCATGTGCTATTCCTACTCCCTCTGGCCTTTTCAGAGATACAATTGTTGCCTTGTGATCTCATGCCGTTTTGTCCTCTTTCCATAGCTGGAAGAAAGAATTTGAGTCTGATATTTTGAAGGGTTTGGTAATGTGTTAGCATATGATGGGGTTGTTGTTATCTGCCATTGAGTCACCTTTTGACTCATTTTATACGATAGCTCTGAACCTCGCCTTATCCTGAACCAGTCTCACTCCAACACACCTACCCTAATGCTCCAGTTACTGTGTCAATCCACCTCATCCAGGGTTTTCTTCTCCTGTGCTGTCCCTCTACCCTTTCAAGAATGACAACCTTCTCCAAGGACTGGTTCCTTCTGGCCAAATGCCAAAGTATGTGAGATAGAGATTTAAAATCCTTGTCTCCAAGTGGCAGCTTGGTTTCATTCTCTTCAGGACTGACCTGTTTGTTCTCTTGGCAGTTTATAGTACTATAGAGTTTATGCTCAGTACTCTTCTCTAGCACTACAGCTCAAAGCATAGATTCTTCTTCTGTCATCCTTAGTCATTGTCCAGTTCTCTGATACATAATGAGTAACTGGGAAGACCATGGCCTAAATTAGGGGCACCTTAATCTCTAGACTGACATTGTTGCTCTTTAGCACTGTGGAGAGGTCTCTGACAGCAGATTTCCCTAATGCAACTAGTCTTTTGATTTCCTGACTACTGGTGCCAAGATTGTTGGTTGTAGACTTGAGGAAGCTGAAATTGTTAATGACCTTAATTTTTTGTAAATCTGTCATGGTGCTGCCAACTGGCCCAGTGATGAGAATCTTTGTCTTCTTGATATTGAGCTTCAATCCATACTGAAGACTTCAGTCCTTTACCTTTTGCAACAAACGTTTCAAGTCCATCTCTATTTTAGCCAGCAAGGTATGTCATCTGCATAACATAGGCTATTGATGAGTCTTTCTCCAATCCTGATGCCGCACTCATCCTCATAAAGTCTAGCCTCTGGAATGATCTATTTTGCATATAGATTGAAAAGTATGGAGACAGGATGCATCCCTGATGTACTTCCCTTCCTAATTTTGAACCAAAGCAGTGTTTCTCTGCTCTATTCTTACAACTGCTTCCTGATCCAAATATAGGTTTCATATGAGCACAATCAAATGTTCTGGGATTCCCATTCTCTTCAAGGTTAGCCGTAATTTGTTGTGATCCACACAGCGAAATCCTTTTGTGTAGTCAATGAAGCACAGATAGACATTCACTCTACTTTCATCCAAGATCCATCTAACATTGGTCATGATATCCCTAATGCCACAGCCTCTTCTAAACCCAGTTTGCATTCCTGGTAGTTTACGGGAAGCCAGACTTTATACCAAACATTATATGAAAACCCTTGTTCAGGAATTGAAGGAATTACGGATTTATAAGTTAGGATTTCTCTTGTGGCAGATCCTAGAAAATGAGCTGTTTGTTCCCTGAAGACAGGAGACAGCAAGGGGCCCCCTACAGAGGGAGTGTTACTTCCTGAGCTAGAGTTCACCCTGAGGCATCAAGGTTAATAGTTAAGGGTAAACCAAATTCTTGCATTTGTGAACCCCTCCTTCCTGAATCAAGCAGAAGGTTTTCAATACAAAGAGATTGGCTTCATTTGCATTGAATTCTCTTTGTGATTTACTTCCTGATAATTTTCAATAAAGATACAGAGAAGCTTGGCTTGGGGGTCTTCAGTTGAGAACTGCTGCCCCCCCTTTTATGCTCTCTGCTCTATCACATTCCTGGCTGTTTGTCTCTTTATTAATAATTATAAAATTATTCCATTCTTTGGGACCCTCGGTCTACAACAGTAGTTCTTTGTTGGTATCCTGTTCCAGTCATTTATGGTTAATCTTCAACAGGATTGTGCTTGCGTGTGATATCAGTGTTCGATAATTTCCACACTCTGTTGGATAACGTAGGGTACTACATGACATTTCTGTGACTGGCCTTGTGCTAAAAATGTCACAAAAACGACTCCATTAAATTCTTACCCACTGAGGTGAGTTATATATTTTACACACAAAGGAAGTTCAACTAGGTACTTTGGTCAAATTTGTTCATCTAGTGGTAGACTGAGATTTTGGTGGCCCCATGCTCTCTGCAGCCTGGGGAGACCCTGGAAGGCTAGGCAAGGAGATGACAATCCCCGTTAAACTTTGCTCCTGCTCTTGCCCAGCTTTTGTTGAGAGCATCCAGACCAGATAGAGCTAGTGTGGCGTCCAATGTAGTCTGCTACTTCACTCCACAGAGAAGAAGCCATAGATACAAATTCCTACAGCCCACGCTATTCAAGGGCAAGAGTGGACCTTCCTGTCCCAACTTCTCCCTAAGTTTACCATTAGTCCCCGTCTTTTTATGTGCTACTCACACAGCTGCATGTGCATGTTCCTCCTCCTCCCTCATCTCCCAAGACCTATCTTTATATTTTAAACACATCTACATATTTATTCTGGAAGCAGGAGCGGCATCCACTTCCGTAATAGCTTGCCTCCGGAAACCCTATGAACCTGGAGAGAGGATGAGACACACAAGTGTTGAGAACTCTCCTTCACAGGGTCGCTATAAGTCGCCTGAGACACGACAGCACTTAACAACAATAACATCAACATAGAGAGTGATCAGCTGCCCAGTGGAATGAAAGCGATGCAACGAAGCCAAAGGTGGGTGACTTTTAATCCGTGGCCCTCAGGCCTGTCTTTCATTGTCTTTAGTGAAACATTCTTCTAGGTCGTATAGCCCTGGTGTATCCACTTGCCGTACAGCGTTAACTTTTGGTTGCTGTTAGGTTGAACACTGTGATGCTGATATGTCAAATGCATTAATGGTTAGTTACCCATGGTGGACAGTGTTGGGTGAAACTCCCCAATTAAAAACAAACTTGGAACCAGGAGCAGCATCCACTTCTGTAATAGCTTGCCTCCAGAAACACTATGAACCTTGAGAGAGGGTGAAAGTCCTATGTGTTGAGGACTCTCCTTCATAGGGTCGCTATGAGTCGCCTGCGACTTGATGGCACTTAACAACAACAACAACAACACATTTATTAGATGCCTTTGAGTTGTGGTGTTGGAGAAGAGTATTGAATTTCTCATGGACTGCCAGAAGGTTAAACAAGCTTATCTTGGAAAAGGAGCAACCAGGGTAAAACTTTGTGTCAACACACTTTGGGCATGTTGTTAGGAGGGGTAAGTTCCTGGAAAAAGACAAAATGCTTGGAAAGCTGGAGGGCTGGCGAAGAGGGCAAGACCCTCAATAAGATGAATTGACACAGTGACTGCAGCGGTGGGCTTGGCTGTGTCCAAGAGGATGAGAACGGCACAGGACAGGGCAGGGTTCAGATGCATTGTTCAAAGGGTCGCTAGGAAGTCATAGTTGACTTGATAACACTTAACAACAACGTCTGTAATATTCCACGATGAGAAATCTTCTAAACACCCTATGCATCCTTCGCAATCCAGCTTACACGGCCCTCTTGTAAAACTTCGCTGTTAAGAGTTCATCCCTCTCTCCACCTAATCCTCTGTGCTTCTAACAGCTCCCACTGACTTGGTGGTATCTGTGATCTGTCTTCATTGCCAGGGCCTGGTTCCCATCCTGGCACATGATGGGTGCTTACTGAGCACTAGGATACAGACTAAGGTACAGACTAATACCAAGTTCCCAACTGACTTCTCAGCACTGTTTTTCCTCTGACCTCTGTCCTTAGGGGTTGGCTTAACAGCTGTCTGAGGTAACAGAGCCCTATGTATCCCGGTTGCCATGGCAACTCTCATAAACTGCTGGGGGAGGGGTGTTGCCTGGCAACCCCCACTGAGCTTAGTCAGCAGTTCTGCCTCACAGAGCCTCATTCCTGGTCTTGAACACGCTCCAGCGTGGATCACGTGTTTGATGAAAGAGACCGGAAAGGTGAGGTGGGAGACTGGCGAGGTGGGAAGGGGTCTGTCAGGACACAGGATCAATCTTCTCCTCACTCAGAGCTGTGTTGATTGAAGTGTACTGAGAAGGCCACTGACCTCCTCTCCTGCCTTGACAGCATCTCTTGAGATCTTCCTCTCCTGGTCAGAAACTGGACCAGTTTGTGAGTCTAAACTCGCAAACTAGTCCAGGTTTCTCTGGGTGGATGGTGCTATAGGGGCAGGCAACGAGCTCCTGTGGGCGCTTTGGGTGGCTGGGGATAGGACTGCTTCTGGGCTCACATGTGTAGAATAAGAAGAAGGGCAGAAAACTAACTCATGGGACCTGGATTCATTTCCACTCAGTGAGATCTTATTTCTTTTCGGAGCCTCAGTTTTTCTGTCTGTGAAAATGCTCTGGTTAGGTTCTGTGGAGCTGAGTCCAGCTCTCAGCGATGCTATGAACAGTCTGAACCCTGTCCTATTCTGTACCATCGTCACAATCTCAGACACACTCAAGCCTATTGCTGTAGTCACCATGTCAACCCATGTGGTCGAAGGTCTTCCTCTCCTTCGTCGCCCCGCCGCCTTTCCAAGCATATTGTTCCTCTACGAGGAATCACTTCTCCTGGCAACACGTGTGAAATGAAGCTTCATCATGTTTGCCTCCAAGGAGCATTCTGGCTGCTCCTTCTCCATGGCGTATTTGTTGGTTCTTTCTTCAGTACTTTTCTCAAGCACCACCAACGGTATCAATTCTTTTTCTGTCATCCTTATTGTTCAGCTTACAGATGCGTAGCAAGTGACTGAAAAGCACATGGTCTGAATCAGGCATATCTTAGTCCTCAAACTGACAACATTACTCCTCAGTAATTTAGAGAAGTCTCTGACTTCAGACTTTCCCAGTCCAATACATCTCCTGATCTCCTGACTGCTGGTACCAAGTGTATTGATTGTGGATCCAAGTAAGATGAAGCTGTTGACAATCAGTGCTTTTTCTGTCCACCTTGATGATGTCTATCAGTCCAGTGGTGAAGATTTTTGTTTTCTTAACATTGAGATATAATACATATTGAAGGCTGCTGTGTTTAACCTTCTGCAGCAAGTGCTTCAAGCCCTCTTCACCTTCAGCAAACAAGTTTGTGTCATCTACCTAACAAGTTATTGATGAGTCTCCCTCCAATCCTAATGTCATATTTTCCTTCATAGAGTCCAGCTTCTTTCATAATTTGCTCAGCATATAGATTAACTAGGTATGGAGAAAGGATACAGCCCTGATGTACACCTTTCTTAATTTTAAACTGTGCTGTGTTCCCTTGCTCTGTTCATACAACAGCTTTTTGGTCTAGGTGTAAATTTCTCATGAGGACAATCAAGCGTTCTGGGATTCCCATTCTTTTCAATGTTAGCCATAACTAGTTATGATCCACACAGTCAAATGCCTTTTCAGAACCAATACCGCACAAATAGACATTCTTCTGGTATTCTTTGTTTTCAGACAAGATCTGAGTTGACATCTGACATCAGCCATGATCTATCCCTGGTACCATGGCCTCTTCTGAATCCAGCGTGAATGTCTGGAAGTTCCTTCTCTATGGACTGTTCTGGCTTTTTTGAATGATTCTCAGCTGTGTTTCACAGATCCTCAGGTGATGAGTGAAGAAAGAGGATGAGTGAATTCCCTCATTGTCTCACTGGGTCCTTAAGCAGAGATCAATTTACTAGCAGTGACAGTGCTTGATGCCTGAGTTGTATTAGCTATTACTGTGTAACAGGCTGCCCTACAACACAATGGCTTAAACCAGCGTTAGTCATCTCACAGTGTCTGCGGCTCAGGAATAAAGGCATGGCACAGATAGATTTTCAGTGTTTAGGTCCTTTTCAAGGGTCTAATCAAGAAGGACATCATGCTCGGAAGGGTGGGGGGACAGAGCAGAAGAGGAAGACCCCGGATGAGATGGGTTGACACAGTGACTGGGGCAATGGGGGGGGGGTTGGTGTATCAGAATTAATGAGACTGGCTCAGGCCAGGGCAGGATTCAGAGCTACGCTCTGGGTTGTAAGCGACTCAGCGGCACATAACAACAACAACAAATCAAGATGTTGACTGAGCAGTTGTCTCTTCTCAAGGCCTCCTGGACTCAGTTCCTTGTGAGATGTTGGATTGTGAGTTTCGACTCTTCATGAGTTGTTGGTTGTAGGCTCCCCTCAGCTTCTTGGCCTGTGGACTTCTCCATAGACCCCTCTGTCTGGAAGCTGTCTCCTGTAAAACAAGTGTGTGGAGCAAAGTTACAGAGAGAGTCAGGCCAGAAGCCACAGACCTGAAGTCACAGTTCTTACTAACCTGGTCTAGGAAGTGATGTCCAATCACTCTTGCAATGTTCTACTGGGTTTAAAAAAACCCTGCAAACTTATGCCATTGAGCCTGAAGTGACCCACATCTGATCCTCCGCTGGGTTTCAGAGATTGTAAAATCACCCAGGAGGAGATCGTCCATTTTTCTCTCAAGGAACTCATAGTGGATTTGAACACTCAGCCTTTGGGGTGCCAGCATAACTCTTCATGGGCTATACCACCAGAGCTCCCCATGGTTATAATCACGTAACTTGGCCCATTCCACACTCGGGAGAAAATGATATACACATATGTGTGAATAACAAGATTGCATTGAGCATGGGAAGCTGTGTCAGAATTTCCTCTCACAGTCTGTCTCCTGGCACCCAATGAGGAGAACGCCTCCCACTTATAAAAGGCAAACAAACGAACGAAAGAACAAACCCAAAACTCATCTTATTATATAATTAGCTTAAAATCTACACAATTTTGTTACCTAAGTGTGAATGACATTCCTCAGGTTTCATTTCTTGAGTACAGTTCTCCACCTGTAGATCTGAGAAACTAAGTTAGAATTCTCTCACAACTAGCATGCAATTGTTTGATAGGCATAGGATACGAGCTGTGGATGTTTCTGTTCATAAACGAGGGAAATGAAGATGCAAACTGTCACTGGCCCACAGCAATTTGGAGTGAGGCGAAGGCTGGAAGTTGCTTGGTCAGGTTTCAAGGACACCCTGTGGCTTCCAACAGAACCCCCTGAACTCTGTTTCCGTGCTCTTGAGTCTTATTTATTTTGACTTCATGAAAAGTAGCACGTGTTCACAGTTGAGCCATTTGCTTAGCCCACTTTCTGTCCTCAGGAAGAAGTTTGGGAGTCCAACTGTCTTCTTAATTTTGTGTTCCTTTTCTCACAAATGGACAGTATTTCTATTGACATGTTGTTGTTGTTGTTATGTGCCGTCGAGTTGTTTGCGACTCATAGCGACCCTATGCACAACAGCCCTAAACCCTGCTCTATCCTGTGCCAACCGCATTGCCTCTGACACACCCATCCCGATTACCCCAGTCACCGAATCAATCCATCTCATAGAGGGTCTTCCCCTCCTGCGCCGTCCCTCCACCCTCCCAAGCATGATGTCCCTCTCCAAGGACCCGTCCCTCCTGGCAACATGTCCAAAGTATGGCAGACAAAGCCCCAGAATCCTTGCCTCCAAGGAGTAGCTTGGTTTAATCCTCTCCAAGATGAATCTGTTTGTTTTCCTGGCAGTCCATGGTACATTCAGTACTCTTCTCCAGCACCACAGCTCAAAGACATCAACTCTCCTTCTGTCCTCCCTAGTCATTGTCCAACTCTCTGATGCATAACAAGCGATTGCAAAGACCATGGCCTGTATCAGGCGCACCTTAGTCTCCAGAGAGACACCGTTGCTCCTGAGTACTTTAGAGAGGTCCCTAACAGCAGACTTTCCCATTGCGATGCGCTTTTTGATTTCCTGACTGCTGGTGCCAAGAGTGTTGACTGTGGAGCCGAGCAAACTGAAGCTGTGAACAATCTCAATCTCTTCGCCATCCATCCTGACGCTGCCAATTGGTCCAGTGGTGAGAATCTTTGTCTTCTTGTCATTAAGCCTCAGTCCATACTGAAGGCTGCAGTCCTTGACCCTTCGCAGCAAGTGCATGAGGTCCTCCTCAGTTTCAGGAAGCAGGGTTATGTCATCGGCATAACGCAGATTGTTAATAGATCTTCTACCAATCCTGATGCCACAATTCTCCTCATAGAGCCCAGCCTCTCGGATAATCTGCTCTGCATACATGTTGAAAAGGCATGGAGACAGGATGCATCCCTGGCGTACACCCTTCCCAATTTTGAACCATGAAGTGTTAACCTGCTCTGTTCTGACTACTGCCTCTTGGTCCAAGTATAGGTTTCGCATTAGTACAATTAAATGTTCCGGGATTCCCATTCTTCTCAGAGTCAGCCACAGTTTATTATGATCCACACAGTCAAATGCCTTTGCATAATCAATGAAACACAGATAGACATTCTTCTGGTATTCTCTGCTTGCAGCCAAGATCCATCTAACATCAGCAACAATATCCCTAGTACCACGACCCCTTCTAAACCCAGCCTGGACTTCTGGCAATTCTCTCCTGATGTGCTGTTAATTTTTCTTGAAACTCTGAAAGTTGTAGGGGTTCACTCCATTGAGCAAAACCTACATCCTTTTCTACTTGAATAACCTGAGTGGCAGTTATCTTGAAGCTTCCCAAAGGCCCTATTGTCCCACAAGGTGCGTGAAGCAAACCCTTAATCTCTCTGTGTGACTGAATCATTCTTTTATTTTTGAAAAGGTGGAGGTTTGTCAAAAGAGAGGATGACCTTTAAGGAGATGGGTTGACACATTGACTGTAACAATGGTACTGAGTATGTCAGAGATGATGGGGAGAGTGCAGGACAGGGCAGGCTTCAGATCCCTTGTCCACAGGGTCGCTGAGTGTCATAGTCAACTTGATGGCATCCAACAACCACCACAAAGCTTTAAAAAAGATTACATAGACACACCCTTGAATTCAGCTTTGTACCATATTTTCCTGAAAGGCTAGGAACCTATTTCTTACTTTTATCATCTTGCAGAAGGAGTTCTTGGGGCCTTGTGGGTAAGGGGTTGTGCTGCCAATCCAAAGGCAGGTGGTTCAAATACACCAAGTACAAGTCACTGACCTATTCATTGAAACAGATGAGGGAGAGAATTGTTTAAAAGGAATATGTAATTAGGTATTATTTGCATGACAAGAGTCCAGAATAAGAGCTGTATAGTAAAGTGGACCGCGGAGTGTTTCCATCACTTTTGTCATTGTCTGATGTCAGAAGCAAGTCACCAGGTCCAGCTTACACTTGAGAGAAAGAGACAACCTAAATGCAAGACTTATTGGGGTGAGTTCACTGGGGTCACATCAGAAGCTACCCACAACCATCATCTAACAGTCGGTACATGTCAGGTTAAGTAGAAGCCTTTGCTTGCCAATATTTCAAGAGAATGAAAGTTTGTCTGGTTCTTAGCTGCTCTGAGCCTCCCAACACATCAACCTGCTGGGTGACCTTAGACAAGTCTCTCTCTATCTCTCTGGGCTTCAGTTTCTTCAATGAAGATCGCTAAGATCCATTCCATTTCGATAGAGAAGCTTTGGTATATTCACACAGTGGAATACTATGCTGCATTGAAAAACAAAGAACTCATGCAATATTATTCAAAATGGGTGGACCTTATGCTGAGTGAAATATCTCAATCAGTGGGCTGCCCTCGGCCCCCTGCCCAGGACGAGCCGCCAC
>NW_006399836.1:10005206-10027401 GCF_000299155.1 Elephantulus edwardii
ATCGGGGTTGGGAGAGACTGAGAAAGATGGGATAAATAATGTATACTGCATTGAAACAGATGAGGGAGAAAACTATTTAAAAGGGATATGTGATTAAGTATTATTGTCATATCAGGAGTCCAGAGCGAAGGCTGCGTAGTGGAGTGGACTTGGGGGGAGGGACTGTATAACAATGAAAGAATTTTTCTTTTAATTTTCAAAGCGAAGAGCAAATTGGGGGTGGGGGGCAGGGAGAAAAGTGCAACAATGAATGAATGGAAATCCTCAGTCCCTGTAAACTCTCATTAAAATGAATAATAACAAAATTTTTTAAAAAAGATCCATTCCATCTCTGGCTTGCTAGAAGAGATCACAAAGAAACCTTTCCTTTATTATAAAAGACGTTTATAGGTAAATAATGGTGCAGGTCCTAGGTACTAGGCAATGGTTTATTCAATAGTTCATCTTATTTAATGAAAGCACACTTAGAAAAACTCCCCATTTGATAAGAGACTTTAAATAAGAAAAATCACTTGGGAAAAAGGAACCTGGACATGTCAGCGCAGGGGCTTTTTTCTTTTTCTTTTTAAATACAATTTTTATTGTGTACTGGTTTACTAACAAGTTTGTATACATTGTTTTTCACATTGGATCTTTCCCATTTCCTTCCCCCACCCCGTCCCCTACCGGTCAAATTGTGTGACCCTGTGATTAACTTAAGGAAACTATGAACAGTGCTCTGGTCTTTCATTCATAGGGTCTCTATGAGTCATCTACCACTCAACAGCACTTAACAACAACAACATGATTACCCCCTCTGTTCCACTCCACCCCCACCCATCCTCACCCCTCTGCTCCCCCCTCTGCCACTTGGATCCTCATACATGTTATTTTTTTAAACTGAGATTTTTTATTTTTTATTTTGTGTGTGTGTGTGTGCGTGTGTGTGTACTGTCAAATTGGATCTGACTGGTACAGGAGGAGATCTCCCCTCCTTCTCCAGCACAGCATCTGGTGGATTCGAACCACAAATCTCTGGGATTGCAGTGTTAAATTGAGATTTTAATGAAAGATTATGGAAAACTTGGATTTCCATTCATTCATTGTTGTACATTTTCCTCCCTGCCTACCCCTACCCCCAGCTTTTCCCTTTGAAAAGAAAAAAAAATTCTTTCATTATTATACAATCCCCCCGCCCCACCACCACCCCAGTCCACTTTACTATGCAGCTCTTATTCTGGACTCTTTTCATGCAAATAATACCTAATCATATATCCCTTTTAAACAGTTCTCTCCCTCATCTGTTTCAATGCAGTATACATTATCTCCTCTTTTCTTTGGTTCCCCTCAAACCTGATGTCAGTCCCATTTTACTACAGTGGCACTATGCAGTATTTGTCCTTTTGTGATGGAGATATTTCACTCAGCATAATGTCCTCCAGGGTCACCCATTTTGAATAATATTTCACGAGTTCCTTGTTTTTCAGTGCTGCATAGCATTGTGTGAGTATACCACAGCTTCTCTATCCATTCACTTGTTGATGGGCACTTGGGTTGTTTCCAACTCTTTGCTGTTGTAAACAAAGCAGCAATAAACATGGTGTGCATATCTCTGCTGGTGACAGTTCTGGTTTCTTTAAGATATATAGTAGTGGAATTGCTGGGTCAAATGGTATTTCTATTTGCAACTTCTTGAGAAAGTGCCATACAGCCTTCCATAGTGGTTGCACCATTTTACACTCCCACCAACAAGGAATAAGGGTTCCAGTTTCTCTGCAACCTTGCCAGCATTTGTTGTTTGCTGCTCTGTTGAATTTTGCTATTCTTACTAGGCTAAGTGATATCTCACAGTTGTTTTGATTTGCATCTCTCTTAGATTTAGGGGTTTTGAGCACTTCCTGTGTTTGTAGGCCATCTGAATGTCTTCTTTTGTGAAGTGTTCATATCCTGTGTCCATTTTTCAATTGGGTGTTTACCTTTATCTTGTTGTGGTGACTTATACATGTTTCAGAAGTTATCTATTTTTGCAATAATGGTCTTATACAGTATTTGTCCTTATGGGATTGAGTTATATAATTTAGCATAATGTTCTCCAGTTCCTCCCAAGTTAGGTAGCAATTCATGAAATCCTTGCTTCTTCAGTAGCTTTTGAAGCTGTGAGAACAATCCCTTAAACCAAGAGCCACATCCTGGTCCTCAAGGGGAAGACGAAGTTTACCCAGAGTCACCTCCTGCTCTTGACTTCCCTTCTTCATTTCCTTCTCACTTGTGACCTTGACGAATTTGATCATTAAAAGGGAGAGTGTCTTATCTGCAAGAAGTTAAGCCATCCAGAATGGGGCACAGGGCAGTTACACTGCATAGCCAGAGGCCTGCTGGCTACAGTGGTCCTTTAGGGCTGGGGTGGGAGATGACTGGGGAAGGAGAAGATGAAAGAAACAGATTCCTGTCTTTGTGTCTTAGTCCTGTTGTTAACTGAAGTGCCTCAGGTAGGTGGCTTTGACAAACAAAAAATTATTTTATAAATTTACTTAAAGTTAGGAGACCAATTTTATAAATTTACTTAAAGTTAGGCACTGCCTTTAGGTGGGGATTCCTGGTGGCATAGTGGTTAAAATGTATGGCTGCAAACTGCAAGGTTGGGGGTTTGAAACCATCAGCCACTCTGTGGGAGAAAAATGAAGCAGCCTGCTTCCAGAAAGATCTGCAGCCTCGAAGCACCATGGGACACTTCTATTCTGCCCTGCCGGGTCACTGAGCTTGAGACAACTCAACTGTACTGGACTTGGCACTAGAAGAAGGCACTCTCTCCATCCACTCTGAAAGAAAGTCTTTGTTTCTGCTTCCCTAGTCTCTGTATAGGAGTCCTGGTGCTTCAGTGATGGAATAATGCAGCTGCTAAGCCAAAGGGTAGGGAGTTAAACCCACCAGCTGTTCTGCCGCCGCAAGATGTGGCAGTTTGCTGTGTGACTATTTACAGTCTTGGAGACCCCATGAAGGATTTCTACCTTGTCCCATAAAACCCCAGAGAGGTGGACTGACACGGTGACTGCAGCAATGGCCTCAAGCATGTCAGAGCGGATGAGGGTGGCGCAGGAGAGGGCAGGATTCAGGTCTGTTGTTCATAGGGTCGCTATGAGTTGTGCTTGAAAACACCTAATAATATAAACAACATAAAGTCTCTATCTCCAAAGTTTATCAGTGGTTTTCATGAGACGGAGGAACAGGAGAATGGGCATTATGGCTTGCAAGGTGGTAGATTTCTATTTAGCACCTAATGACAGTTGCATAGCATGTGTTGTTGAATAGCACAGCACAGTGACTATGATTAATATTATGTGCCATCGAGTCACCTGCAACTGTTAGTGACCCTGTGTACAGCAGCTCTGAAGCCTGCCCTGTCCTGAGCCAGTCTCACTGACTCTGACACACCAACGCCATTGCCTTACTTACTGTGTCAATGAATATCATCCACGAAGAAAGCAAAAGATCATCACAAAGACAGAGGAAGAAGAAAAGTTCCAGATGGATATCAGAAAAGACTCTGAATATTGCTGAGAATATTAGACCACCCAGAAGCCAAAGCAAAGAGAAGAAATCAGGAAGGAGCTGAAAAGTCAATTTCAAAGGATAGCTTATGAAGATAAAGCAACATATTACAAAGAAATGTACAAAGAGCTGAAGTCAGAAAGTCAAAAGGAAAGAACTTGCTCAGCATTTGTCAAACTGAAGGATCTGAAGAACAAATTCAAGCCGCAAATTGCAATACTTAAAGATGAAGCTTCAAAATCCTAGCCTTCAAGGAGATATTTGGTTTCACCCTTCCCAAGATACACCTATTTGTTTTCTCAGTGGTTCATGGTATATTCAATTCTCTTCCCCAGCACATTCAAAGGCACCAATTCTTCATCTGTCATCTTTAATCATTGTCCAGCTCTCTGATGCAAAGCAAGTAATTGCAAAGACCATGGCCTGGATCAGGTGCATCTTAGTCTGGCTGACTTCACTGCTTCTCAGTATTCTGGAAAGGTCCCTGACAGCAGATTTTCCTAGTGCAATTTGTCTTTTGATTTTCTGACTGCTGGTTCCAAAAATGTTGATTGCAAAGCCGAGCAAGCTCAAATTGTTATCAACATCAGTCTCTTCTCCATCCATCATGGTGCTGCCAATTGGCCCAGTGGTGAGAATCTTTGTCTTCTTGATGTTGAGCTTCAATCCATATTGAAGACTACAGTCCTTGACTTTCTGCATCAAGTGCTTCAGGTCCACCTCAGTTTCAGCAAGCAATATTGTGCCATTTACATAATGTAGACTGTTGAGGAGTCTTCCTTCAATCCCGATGTCACATCCCTCTTCATAGAGCCCAGCCTCTTGAATAGCACTGTAATATATATTTGCCCCTACAATAAAAAAAAAATATGATTTTGTACACTGTCATTCTAGAGCTGAAGTATGCCTAATCCAGATCATGGTCTTAGTAATTACTTATTATGCATCAGAGAGCTGGACAATGACTAAGGATGACAGAAGAAGAATCAATGTCTTCGAGTTGTGGTGGTGGAGAAGAATCTTGAACATACAATGGAACACTGAGAAAACAAATAGTTCTGTCTTGGAAAGGATGAAATCAAGTTTCTCTTTTTGGAGGCTAGGATTCTGAAGCTCTTATCTCACATACTTTGGGCACATGTCCAGGAGGGACCGGCCCTTGGAGAAGACATCATGGGTGGAAGGATAGTGTAGGAGAGGAAGATCCCAGATGAGACGGATTAATACAGTTAAGTAGGACAATGGGGGTGGGGGTGTTGGAGTCAGTGAGACTGACTCGGGGCAGGGCAGACTTCAGAGCTATTGTACATACGGGCTATGAGTCAAAGGCACTTGATGTCACATAACAACACTTAGCTTTTCATAAAAATATCTCTTAAGTAAATAAAAGTACAAAAATAAGCAAAACAAAACACAGGGTTTCCATGAGTCAGAATAGACTTGATGGCACTGGGTTTAGGCTTTGTCATTTAGCTTTGATATTCCTCAAAGCCACGGTGGTATCTACACATCTGTCTTTCTCCCATTGGTGCTTGCTGATCTCTGTGTCTAAGCTGTTGTTAGGTGTCATCATTTAGGTACCAAGTTAGAGTGACTCTACATACAACACACGGGAACCCTGGTTCTCAGTTGTCCTCACAATTGTGGCCTGTTTAGGCTCATTGTTGCAGCTACTATTTCACTCCACCTCATTGAGGGTCACCTTCTTTTTCACTGACCCTCTACCAAGCATGTTGTCCTTCTCCAGAGAATGTCTCTTCCTGGTAACATGTCAAAAGTGTGTTAGTATTAGGGGAGCTCTGGTGGCCTAGTGGCAAGGAGCTGCAACTACAATCCCAGAGCCGCACGGTTCAAATCCACCAGATGCTCTGCCGGAGAAGGAGGGACAATCTCCTCTTGTACCAGTCAGATCTGATTTGACGGTACACTCACACAAAAATAATAAAAAGTAAAATTTTTTTTAAAAAGTGTGCTAGATAAAGTTCCACCACTCTTGCACCTGAGAAATGGCTTGCCTGCACTTATTCCAAAAGAAATTTGGTTCTTCTAGGAGGCATGGTATATGGAACACTCTTTGCCAACACCATCATTCAAAGGCATAAGTTCTTTTTCAGTCTTCCTTATTCATTATCCAACCTTCATAAGCACCCTAGGCAAATGATAACACCACAGCGTGGGTCACAACACCTTAGTCCTCAAAGTGATATCTTTGCTTTTTGAAATAGTTTTAAATAGATCTTTTGCAGAGGATTTGCCTGATATAATACATATTTGATTCCTTGATTGCTAATTCCATGGGAATTGTTAACCCAAATGTCCTTCTTTTTCTTGATCATGTTGCTTATTGGACTACTTGTGAAGGTCTTTGTTTTGAGGTGTATTCCATACCAAAGGCTGTATGTAGTCAGTCTTTGATCTTCATTAGGTTTCTAGTCCTCTTTGCTTTCAACACATAGGGTTACATCATTTGTATTCCAAAAGTTATTGATGAGTCTTCCCCCAATCCTGATGCTGCATTCTTCATATAGTCCAATTCCCCAGATTATTTTCTCAGTATACAAACAATGACTATACATCCACACGGACCTCACCTGATGATCTACTTAGGAATCAGCTTGATTATATCTGTCTAAAGAATCGCTGAGAAGCTCAGTATCACTTATGAAAACTAGGCCAGATGCTGACCCAGAAACATTTCAGGAAGTAGCAAACGATCAAGAACCAATGGCAATAAAGAAAGAAGTTCAAGCTGCTCTGAAGGAATTGGCAAGAAATAATGGTCCAGGAATTGATAGACTATCAGTTGACATATTTCAACAAAGAGATGCAGCCCTGGATGTGCCCACCAGATTGTGCCAAGAAATCTGGAGTAACTTGCCTACTAACTGACTAGAAGAGATCCAGACTTATTTTTATTTCCAAGAAAAAGGTGATCCAACTTTCCTTTCCAATCTGCCATCCATGGTGGGACCACTGTCAAGATACAGATTTTCGTAAAAACCCTCACAGGGAAGATCATCATGCTCGAGGCTGAACCCTCGGATGCAATCAAGAATGTCAAGGCCAAGATCCGGGATAAGGAAGGAATTCCTTTTGGTCAGCAAAGACTCATCTTTGCTGGAAAGCATCTGGGAGATGGGCAGACCCTGTCTGACTACAACATCCAAAAGGAGTCCATACTTCATCTTGTATTGAGACTTCGTGGTGGTGTTAAGGAAGAAGAAGTCTTACTCCACTCCCAAGAAGAATAAGCATAAGAGAAAGAAGGTTCAGCTGGCTGTTCTGAAATACTAGAAAGTGGATGAGAATGGCAAAATTAGTTGGCCTTTGTTGGGAATGTGTTTCAGATGAGTGCGGCGCTGGAGTTTTAATGGCCAGCCGCTTTGACAGACACCACTGTGGCAAGTGCTTCTGACCTATTGCTTTAACAAATGAGAGGACAAGTAATTATGAGTTAATAAAAGATACGAATTAACTTTTTTTTTTTAAAAAGGTGATCCAATAGACAGTGGAAATTATGGAACAGTATCACATGTAAGCAAAATCATGCTGAAGATTATCCAAAAACTACTGGAACAGGACATTGACAGAGAACTGCTAGGCCGTGGTACTAGGGACATCATAGCCAATGCCAGATGGATCTTGGCTGAAAGTAGAGAGCATGAGAACGATGTCTGTTTTTATGTTATCAACTATGCAAAAGCATTTTATTGTGTGGATCATAACAAACTGTGGCTAATTATAACAAGAATGGCAATCCCTGAATACTTGATTGAGCTCATATGAAACCTATACCAAGACCAAGAGGGCAAGAGGACCCTTTGGCACTCAAAATTAAGAAAGGAGTGTATCAGGGATGTTTTCTTTCTCCATATCTTTTAAATTTATATGTTGCACAGATTATGTGACATCAGCATTGGAAGAAGATTCATCTCCAACGTGTGCTGTGCAGATGACACATTTTTGCTTCCCCCAAACTGAAGAGAACCTGAAGTGTTTGTTGCAGAAGGTCAAGGACTATGGATTGAAGCTCAACATCAAGAAAACAAAGATCCCCAACACCAGGTCAATAATGTGCACCATTATAGATGGAGAAAAGACTGAGGGTGTTGACATCTTCGTCTTGTTTGGATCCAGAATCAACACTCTTGGCACTAGCAGTTAGGAAATACAAAGACTAGCTGCATTGAGAAAATCCGCTGTCAAGGACCTCCCCAGAGTGCTGAAGAGCAACAATGCCAGTCCAGAGACAGAGGTGTGACAGATCCAGGCCATGGTCTTCTCAATTGCTTGTTACACATCAGAGAGCCGGACAATGACTACCGACAAAAGAAGAAGAATCAATGCCTTTGAGTTGTGGTGCTGGAGAAGAGACTTGAACATACCATGGACTTACAAGAAAACAAACAAGTCTGTCCTCGAGAGGGTGAAAACAGGTTGTTTCTTAGAAGCTCCATCTCACATGCTTTGGCCAGGTAGCCAGGTGGGACCAGTCCTTAGAGAAGGACATCATGCTTAGAAGGGTGGAGAGACAACACAGGAGAGGAGGATCCCAGATGAGCTGGATCAACACTGTGACTGTGGCAATGAGGTCAGATGATGGGGGGGTTGGCTCAGGATAGGATAGTGTTCAGGACCATGGTTCTTAAGGTCACTCTGAGTCATAGGCGACTCGACAGCACATAACAACGACGATAGACAGATTGAGTACGTTTGGTGAAGAGATAACAGACACACCACCTTTCTGATTTTTAAGCTCCACAGCATTCTCTTGTTCTTTTGAAGGACTGCCTTTGTTTATGTAAATAAGCAAAACAAGACCCCCTGTGGGACAGGGCAGAGCCATCCTCCACACAGTCTTCTTGGATGCGGTGCCACTGGGCCGACTCAACCATTCACCTTCCACTTTCCAACCTAGTGCCGGCTGTTTGTGTCACTTGAGGATAACTTCTCTGCATCTGGATTTCTCTTTAAGCACCCCTGCTGCTCATGTTGGGCTGTTAACAGGAAGTTCAGATGTTTGAATGCACCAACCTCTCCCAGGGGGACAGATTAGGGTATCTGCTTCCTTTACGATTTATGGCCTTGGAAACTCGATGGAGGGGCTGTAGGAGTGGAAATCTATGGCAGTGAGGTTGGCTTTGGTGGCTGAAGGATTATGCACTTGGCTGTAAGGTTGGTAGTTTGAACCCACTGGTCAACTCTGAGAGAAAAGACTTGGAAATAAGTTTCCCGTGGATTGTTGTTGTTGTTGTGTACCGTGGAGTCAGAACTAATCCATAGCTGACCGTCCAGCAGGTTTTCAGAGGTACTAAATCGCCCAGGAGCAGCTGATGGGTTTGAACTGCATGCCTTCAAGATTGCAGCACAGTTTCTTACCACTAGGCCATCAGTGTTCCTAGAAAACCCTACATGGGCAGTTCTTGTCTGCCCCAGATGGTTCCATCTACTCAGTGTCACAGGGCCAACACACCAACCCGACTGTCTTCACACCTAGAATTGATGAGGTTTGGGACACACCCCACACTCACAGGGCCTCAATAGCCTAAAGTTTCTATCTAAATTCCATTCCTAAATGGGATTAAATCCATAGATATAAGGGGTTAGGATCCCAACACATGTTTCTGGGATACAACATAATTGGAATAATTGTGGGGGAAGGGAAGCTCAGAGCCCCCAGGCTATTTGAGAGAGAGGCCTTCCAGGCCCTAGTGGTGGGGTGACCAGGGCTTGGTGGATGGAGTAGGTCCAGGCAGGGCCAGTGAGTCGTGAGCAGCAGCTCGCAGGGACCTCTGGTCAGAGCTGGGCAGACCTCCGGCTGCCTCTGCGTCCAGCTATCTGCGCATGCCCAGTCATCAGGGCTCTGTGTTATTTGAGAAGATGAGTGTGTTTCTTTGTCTACAGGCCTTAGCTTGGACTCAACTGTCTCAGAACGAGAGATGATGGAACTGAGCCACAGAGCAGGTAGGCTGGGAAGATCAGGGACCAGGGCCTCCCGGTTGTGGGAGAGGGCCCCTGAGAACAGCAAAGAGCAGCACCCTCTCTTCTCCCTCACTCTCGCTTTGTCCCCAGATCCACCGTCCAGTTGCTGATGTCATAGGAGCCTTCAGTTTGAAGATGGAGGAAGGGATTAGCACATTTGTTAGGCCTTCTCCCATCCTGCCAATCCTGGGGATTGTGACCCCAAGACAGTCCCCATTGCAAGAGGGGAGGGGGGAACTCGAGGTGGATGAGGAGAATGAGGGGGCCCCAGTGAAGTAATGGGACTGGAAACCAGGTGCAGATGCGAGAGCCCCCGGATTAGCCCTGGAAGAGCAGGGCTGAGAGCAGATGAGTAAACAGGGCTTTGGGAGTGAGGAGGAAGGCCCGCTTGGCCTGCTGTGGTTGAAACTCGCAGTTAAGAGGAGAAACAGCCCCAGTCAATCTCCTTACCTATGAGGCTCCCTCTTGATTTAGAAAAGGGTGGGGTTTGAGATGAGGGAAGGGAACTAAGAGGCCAGGTCTTTTGCTCACACCGCTGTGTCTCAAAGGTGGACAGGATAGGGCTGGAGCCTCTAGTGCCTAAAGCAATGTGGGACACGCCATGGGGTGCTTGGGGCCCATTGTTCCAAGCTTCTCACCACACTGCTGCCTCTGACTTCTTTCTGCCCTTGCCTCTTTGGGCTCTGTGTCTGTCTGTACCCAACAACCCCATCCGTGTCCTTGTCCTGCCTCCTCTTTCTGAGTCTGTCTGTCTTGCTTTGTCCCACCTCAGGTACAACCACTTTGCCCATGGCCCTGCTGGACAACAAGGAGGCCCAGAAGGACGCGGACGCCCCGAGAACCACTCACAGCCTCTTGGGCAGCTCGGAGTTGAGGTGCAGGGCCCCACTCTCCCCACAGCCATCCTGTGGAGGCAGTGCCTGGGGCAGCCAGAGCAGGCTGTCCCAGAGGGAGAAGGTGTCCCCTCTGCCCTCGACGGCCATGAGCAGACAGTCCCCATGGAGGCACCCAGAGCCCAAGATCCTTGGTAAGAAGAGCTGCAGCCCATCTGGGAGTGAGGACAAGGGTGCTTTCCCAGAGGGGCCTCTGCTAGACCAGGGGCCGGAAGGAGGTGCTGGCCTGGGGGCCCAGGACCACAGAGACTCACCCATGTGCTGGGAGAAGAGCGTCATTCCTGACAACATTCGCCACAAGTTTGGGAGCAACACAGTGGATGAGCTGGTCACTGAGAAGCAGGTGACAGATTAGAGGGGTGGAGGCTGGGGGCGGGAGTGGGGTGTCAGGGGGTCCCCATGAAGACCTAACATAAGGACCCCAAAGAACCCTACCTGGTGCCATGGAGTCATTGCCAAGTGATCCTGAGACAGAGTGGAGCTGCCCAATGCGGTCCAAGACGACATTTAAAAGTTGGGGTTTCCACAGTCAACACTCTTGGCGCCAGCAGCCAGGAAATCAAAAAACGTATTGCGATGGGAAAGTCTGCTGTTAGGGACCTCTCCAAAGTACTCAAGAGCAATGGTGCCTCTCTGGAGACTAAGGTGCACCTGATACAGGCTATGGTCTTTGCAATCACTTGTTATGCATCAGAGAGTTAGACAATGACTAGGGAGGATAGAAGGAGAATTGATGCCTTTGAGCTGTGGTGCTGGAGAAGAGTATTGAATGTACCATGGACTGCCAAGAAAACAAACAGATTCATCCTGGAGAGGGTTAAACCAGGCTACTCCTTGGAGACAAGGATTCTGAGGCTCCGTGTAACATATTTTGGACATGTTGTAAGGAGAGACAGGTCCTTGGAGAGGGACATCATGCTTGGGAGGGTGGAGGGACAGTGCAGGAGGGGAAGACCCTCTATGAGGTGGATTGATTCAGTGACTGGGGTAATCGGGATGGGTGTGTCAGAGACAGTGCGATTGGCACAGGACAGAGCAGGGTTTAGGGCTGTTGTACATAGGGTTGCTGTGAGTTGCAAACGACTCAATGGCACATAACAACAACAACAACAACAACATACCTTCAAATAGGATCTGACAGGTACAGGAGGAGATTGTCTCTCCTTCTCCAGCAGAGCATCTGGTGGATTCAAACCACATATCTCTGGAATTGCAGTGCAGCTTTTTGCCACTAGGCCACCAGAGCTCCCTCCAAAACGACAGTTTTATAGAAGCTGATGGCCAGTCTTTCTCCGATGTACTAGCTAGTGGGTTTGCACCAGCTAAATGCTTAACTGCAATCCATCAGAGAATAATAAAAAACCCCATTAATACTACTGTTATTATTGTTGCCAAGCACTCTTGGGGACTTGTGCTTCCTGTGACTTGGTGACTAACTGTGGGACCCCTGCCTTGTCCTGCACTGTCTTTACAAGCCCAAGGTCATGCTCAAGCCCACTGTTGCAGACAAGGTGCCAAGGTCATTGAAGGCCTTCTCCTTTGCGGACATTCTCATGGTCCAAACATAATGCCCTGGTGACACAGTGCCTTAACCAAATTTGGGGAGTGGGGCAGCTGCTAACTGAGAGATCAGTAGATCAAATCCACCAGCTGCCCTGCAGGAGAAAGATGACCAGTCACTTCCATAAAGACTCAGAACCTCAGAAAGCCTGTGGAGGGGCGTCTCTCCTCTGTCCTAGGAGCCGCAGTGAGCCGGAGGTGACTCACAGCTGTGGCTTTACTTTTGCTAGAAGGACTTCTCCCAATGCTGCTCAGAGCAGATGTTCAATGCGGAGAGGGGTTTGTGATGACTGTTATCCTTTGTGCCCCGATCCTGGTGTGTGTGTGTGTGTGTGTGTGTGTGTGTGTGTGTGTGTTCCCAGTTCCAGGCCCCAGGGATTTGTGGAGGGCTGTAGGCTTAGGGTTGGGTAAAGCCTTAAGGGGGAGGATATAGGGTCACAGAAAGGAGGAGTTAGAAGGAAGATGTTGGACTTGACCCTTATCTCCTCTCCTCCCTGCTCAGGCTCGAAGGGCCATCCATGAAGACATGCAGAAGAGGCCAAGCTCATGGCCCACTGGGACCCAGACCCCTGTGGATATCTCCTCCGCCTTCTCAGACTACTATGACTTGGGCTACAACATGCGGGCAAACTTGTTTCAAGGTCAGGCCCGAGGGCAAGGGTGTGGACATTTGTGGTTATGACAGATTGGCTAGAGAAGCCTTTCGAGTTATTTACCCCTTCCTGAACCTCACATGGGGCCTGGGCACCCTGGGGTACACCTCTAGGGGAATTCATTTCAGGATCACCAAGAACTTCCTTTACACCAGTACTGGGAAGGCTTGTCTCTTTGACAAGTTAATTGGTTACACTCTCCACAATCCCAGGTAACAGTCATTCCCTGGCTTATGATTTGCCAATGTGAAGCCAGGGCACTGCTGGCCAGGACACCTTTGGTTGCAGTGGTACTATGATGCTCTCCTGAGTTCAAAGCTCACCTCTGCCACTCACTAGCTAGGTGAACTTGGACAAGACCCTTCCCCTCTCGGAGCCTCAGTGGGCTCGCAGCACCCTGGAGTGAACACTACTATGGCCTCCTTGGGGTTGGCAGGACTGTGGGATACTGAGCAGGGCAGTACTTGGTCTGTGGCTTCTGATAATTCTTCTTCCCGAGAGTCTAGAGGTGAGGTCTGCTGGGAGGAGGAAAGGTGGGTTGGAGATTCCCACAGTATTCCTTTGTGGGTCAGCGTCGTCCTGACTAAGTTCGTTGTTAGGTGACCCTGAGTAAAACAGATCAAAGCTCTGCCTGATCCCGGCACCATCCTCCTGATCCTGGCTGTACTGTCGCAGCCTTTGTGCCAGCCCATCTCACTAAGGATCTTCACTGACCCTCTCCTTTTCCGACCATGATGCCCTTCTCCAGGGAACTAGCCTCTCTTGGTAACAAGCCCAACATATTTGTGACAAAGTCTCACCATCCTTGCTTCTAAAAAGCATCGTGGCCAAACTTCTTCCAAGACAGATCAGCTGGTTCTTTTGGCAGCTCACGGTACGCTCAAAATTCTCTGCCGACATCACAATGCAAAGGTGTCATTTTTCTCCAGTATTCCACATTCATTTTCCACTTTCGTATTTATATGAAATGATTTAAATGACCATGGTTTGAGGCAGGTATCCCTTAGTCTTTACAGTGACATCCCTGCTCACCCATATTTAAAGGTCTTTGGTAGCAATTTTCCGAATGCAATATGTCCTTTGGTTTCTTGATCCCTGCTTACATGGGTGCTGATTGTAGACCCAAGTCAAAGAAACTCCTTGATAACTTTGATCTTATTTCACTAATGATGATGCTTATCGGTCCAGTTTTAAGAATAGTCTTTGAGCTTCATCAAGATGTGCTTCAAGTCTTCATTTTCTGCAAGCAAGGCTGTACCATCTGCTGTTTGCTTAGTTGTTGTTTGCCATCAAAACCCATCCATGGCTGACCTCCAGTGGGTTTTCGGAGGCAGTAAATTGCATGAGAGGAGACTGCCCATCTTTCTCCCATGAAGCAGCCGATGGATCCACACCAGGTACATTGTAGTTGCCAGAGCAATTCCTTAACACTAAGCTACCCCGTCCCACATACATTGGGCATGCGGCCAGGAGGACCAGTCCTTGGAGAAGGACGTCATGCTCGGAAGGGAAGAGGGACAGCAAAGAAGAGAAAAACACCAGATGAGATGGGTTGACATGGTAACTGGTGCAATGGGATTAGGTGTGTCAGAGTCTGTGAGACTGGCTCAGAATGGGGCAGGATTAAGAGCTGTTGTACACAGGTTTGCTATGAGTTACAGGCGACTCGATGGCACATAACAGCACAACAACAAGCCACCAGAGCGCCCGTGCTGATTGTTCAGTGACAGTACTATGCATTGCTCCATTCCATTCACAGAAAGATTGGAGACAAGTTGCCCAGACTTTTCCTTCACAGGAGGGAGATCTGTGGTTCTAATTCAACTTTTTCTTCTGTTTCCAAACACTGCCGTCTTTCCCTGGCACTCTCAATTCCCAAGAGTCATCTGGACTGCTCTGCTGGGGTTCTGTGGTCAGCGTGCAGGGACTTTCCCCTGCCCCCACATTCTCTTTGCAGCCTGTCATGTTACCTCTTTCTTGCCCTCCTGCTTCCTCCCTGTGCTGGCAGACCTCTTCCTTTGGCACTGATCCCTGCCACCCAGGGAACCCAGTGGAAGCCTTTCTGGGTTTCCCTTGGAGCTTATAGCAGAGGTGGTGGGGGTGGGGAGAAGGCAAGAGAAATACAGCTGAGATTCTCCTCTTGCCTGGCCCTAAATTGTGTTCCAATTTAATCCTTAACAAAGACACACAAAGCACCCGTCACCTCTAAACTTACGTGAAAATGCACACGAATATGTGAAAACATCATATACAAACATTTGCGTACCCATCCATCATCCAGCCGGAGAAACAGAGCTGGGCCAAAGACGCTCTGGAGCCGGCCCACAGCAGCTCACAGGAGTCAACTGGTGACTTCTGTGAGATGATTAGTGTCCTCACTGCACCTCTTTCAAAACGTAATTTACCTTGTATGTTGTTGAGAACACACACAGCAGAACATATAGTCTGGACAAGCTTCTCCTTGTCCAGTTCGGCGGCATTGATCACATCGAGTCCCACAACCATCCAGCTTCCTTTTCCGAGCGGCTCCTACCCCCTCGACATAAACTCACTGACCCCTCAGGATCCTGTCTAGTCTTTTGGGTTACTGCTGTCAATCTGACCCCACCCAGCTAGATCTTAAAAGAACACAAGGCTCAAAAGCATTCTTTACTATTCGTGCAGAACTATTGTTTGGTTTTAAGGAGACTTAAGGTGATATTTCTAGTTTAAGGATAAATTCAGGGTGACAATTTTAGGGGGACCTCATGATAGTATCTTAACATCAGTCCTGGTGGTAGCATTTATACTCCAGAAACTGGCGGGTGCTACAGGGAGCTTTTACTGGCCCCGGAACACCAGGGTCAGCGAACCCTCTCCGGCAGGTCTCTCTCTGTCTCCACGCCAGGTTCACTTGTGGGCCGTTGATGAGAGTCACGTGACTGATCAGGAGTGAGGGTGACAGAGTAAATAGATGAAGTCAGCGAGGAAGAGGGTGAGAGCATGAAGGGTAGTAGGCCACGGGGAGGGTCTACATGGGAGTGAGGTGGGAACTGGTGGAGGGTTGTAAGCAGGCGAAGGCTAGCGTTTGATCTCGTTCGAGGCTTACGCCAGTTGAGACCAGGCTGTAGGGCAGCTGGAGTGGAAACAGAATAAGGGGGTCGCTGCAAAAACCAGGTGGGAGGAAGCTGGTAACGTGCATTAGGGAGCCTGGTTGTTCACTGCACGCAATCCCAGATTGCATCCCACTATGCAACATGGAGCAGGGAGCTCTGGTGGCCTAGTGGCAAGAAGCTGCGCTGCAATCCCGAAGGCACGTGGTTCGAGGTCACCAGCTGCTCCGCTGGAGAAGGATGGGCCGTCTCCTCCAGGGCGATTAACTACCTCTGAAAACCTGCCAGAAGGTCAGTTAGGGGTCAGTCGTGACTCAATGGTACACAACAACATGCAATATGGTGGCCCAAGATGGCAGCTGTGAAGGTGGCCTAATGTGGTAGGATTCTGGGTATTTGTGTAAGTTAGAAGGCAGACTGGTTAATGCAAGTAGCTAATTCATTGAGTTGGAAACTGGAAGGTTGGATCTTTGAGTCCACTCACAGATACTTCAGAAGAAAGGACTTGAGATCTACTTCTGAAAAACCTTATGGAATTGGTGTTTGTTCTATTGTTTATGACCTCGACAGCAGCAACTAAGATAAAATGAATTAAAAAACCAAAACAACCCACTGGAGCACAGTTCAACTCTGACACACACACGAAGTCAACACACATCCGTCAAGTTGACTTGCTGCTGGCAGCTGGTCTACTGGTAGCAGGCGGAGCAAACAGAGCCCACTGATGAGTGGATGTGCACTGGGACAACAATGTGGATGATGCTGGAACAAACGACTGGAAGGATGGGGCTGTGTACCGAGACAGGGGCGCTTTGAGGAAGAGGAGGCTGAAGAAATTCAATCCCATGCTGAGTCATGGGGATAATCCTTTATGTTTTCCTAAGACATTTAGTTTTGCTTTTCACATTTATAAGTCTTTAATCCGCGTGGAGTTGATTTCTGGTTTTGGTGTGAAGTAGGGATTCATTTTTAATTCCTTCTTTAGGAAGATTACTAATGGACTGAGCACCAGCTGGTGAATAGCTCCACATTTTCCCGGTGACCTAGGGTGATGTCTCTGTCATCTGTTCGTGATATTTATGGTAAACCAAGAAACCAAGTCTGCTGCTGAGTTGATTGTGACTCTTAGAGACCCTGTAGGGTGAAGCCAAACTGCCCCACAGGGTTTCCATCCCTGTGATTCTCACGGAAGCAGAGCACCACATCTTTCTCCCAAGGAAAAGCTGTCAGCTCAAAGTACCACCTTGTAGCTGGCAGCTAAGTGTTTAACCATGACACCACCAGGGCTCCTTAACATATTTAAGAATGAAATTGAAGAACCATTTGTTAGGTTAAAGAAACCATGATCTCTCTCTCTCTCTTCCCCCCCTCCCTCTCCCTCCCTCTCCCTCTCTCCCTCTCTCCCTCTCCCTCTCTCTTTCTCTCTCTCTCTTAAATAATAATAGTAAATCCAGTACTTTGTTTTACCTCTGGTTTTAAGAGGACTTTTCCGGAAGCTTGAAGCTCCTTACAGTCCTCTCTCAGTTTTATTATCCTCCTTCTTGCCATGGGAACATCATCCTGACTTTTTGCTACTAACTCCTTTGTTTTTTAAAACATAATGTTAGTCCCAGTGTATAATCCAGGGCTTTGAACTGACTCACAACCATTCATAATTGCCATCATCAACAAAGGCCGCCTTCATGTTGCATAGCAACCAGATCTGTTGCCCTTGGCATTTCGACCTGAGAAACCACCGTGTCAATCAAAGTTGGTGCCCGATCACCCCACTTTGAAGGTGGTCTAAACTCTGCGTGCTGACAGGAATCAAACTTCCCTGACACTTTCAGGAGGAAGGATTGTGGAGGGACTTTTGTAAAGGAAAGTGACAGCAATGCTCCGTTAAGTTTCTGTGGGTGTAAACCTTAAGGGGAGAAGACTGCTTTGTCTTTCTCTCAAGAGGGACTGGTTGATTTCAACCATCGACCTTCAAACCAGCAGTACAACATGTAACCCACCAGGGCTTGGGTAAAAATACAGCAGGCAAGAGATTTGGTTTCTGTGCTTGTTTCTAGCAATTACCAAACTTTTTTGAACCAGGTTGAAGCTGTGGTATAAAGCACAGGTTTTAAGAAAAAAGGAATAGAATCTGGGGTTTTGCTGGTCATTTTTTTCAGAAGTAGTTTGCCAGGACTTTCTTCCATGGCACTTAAGGTTGTCTGTTACTGATTCTTTTTCAGAAGTAGATGGTCAGGCCTTTTTACCAAGATGCCTCTGGGTGTATTCAAACCTTCAGACTTTTCATCTCAGCATGGCACCATTCAGGGTCTCTGTCTAAAGCTTTAAGACATTTCAACAACTAGTCAGGTGGATGTCCCTGAAAAGGTGGTGTTAGTCCACGTGTCCAAGTGAGAGATGATGGTGACACCAGGCTGGAGGCTGTGGACGGGGAGGAGGGTTCCATATGAACTTAGTGGACAGAGCCACTCAGTGTTTGTGCAGAACTGTGGTGAGACAAAGAGAAATCAAAGAAGCCTTCAAGGTCTGGGAACTGGAGAGCTGGAATTGTGCTGGGTGTCCCCAGTGGCCAGATGTTGGCCAGGTGGGCTCAGAGAGGTCAGTGGGACTTCGTGGGCTGAAGAGGCGGCAGCACAGTGATACAGACTTGAAGTTATTCGCTGGTGTTGGAATCCAGGCTCTGACTCCAATAGCCAGGTGCTCTACACCTTTGAGGGAGTTCTGGTGGTCTAGTGGTAAGAATTTTCACTGGCAACCCAGCCGCACAAGGTTCAAATCCACTAACTGCTGTTCAAAAGAAAGATGGCCAAGCTCCTCTCATGGGATTTATTTCCCACTGGAGGGTCAGCTCTGAGTCAGTTCTGACTCAAAGATACTTAACAACAACAACAACAACTACACCTTTGAGGAGCCCTGCAGGCCCAATGGTTAAGAGCACAGATGCTGATTGAAGGTCATAGGTTTGAACTCCTTCACTGCTTTGCTGGGAACATCTGCTTCTGTAAAGATTATCTTACTCACTGCTATCGATCAAGTTGATACTAACTCTAACCTTGTAGGGCTGTTGAACTTGACCGGAAGTTTACAAGGCTATAAGTCATCATGGAAGTAAACTGCCCCGTCTGTCTGTTAGGTGGCTCTGAAGCATCAATCTTTAAGTTGGCAACCAAGCGCTTGAACCATTATACCACCTGGACTCTGTTTCCAATGAGGTTCCTAATTTGAAATTAGTGTGTGAGGCCTGGTTCTCTCTCTCCCTGCTCTGACTCATCCTGTCAGATGCTGAGATGATTTTCAGTCTTCACTCTTCTAAAGAGCAGATACTCTACATGCCATGTTCACTTTCGTCCCTCATTGGTCCCGTCAACCTGCGGCTTTCCTGGGATGAAAAAAAAGACACATGAGGCACATGATTTTTAGGTTTGCTGAAAGAAGGGAAGAGTAAGAACGTTGCTTTGATGGCTTCAAGCTGATTACATCTTAGGACAACACTGACCATCCAGGGTGTCCACCCCCACCCCCTCCTCCCACATCCAGGCAGCTTCTTTTCTGAGCACACTTCCCCTGTCTCATCTGCTGTTTCAGATACCACAGGACTTGAGGTCAAGGAGGGACACTAAAAGGGTCAAGAGAGTGTTAGCTTGGCCGGTTTCTCATCATGAGCATCTGCACTCTCTCCTTTGGCTGTAGTTTGAAATGGGATTTCTCTCATGGCTCTTGGTAGGTTCTGCAAAGGCGCCAATAGTAATGTCCTCCTGCACTTTGTCTAATGCAGGTAGTACCTTTTTCTTTTGTGCAACCCCACTTCCTGTGCTCCCTCCCTCCCTGGCTTTCGGTGGTGTGAGGCTCTGGGCAATCCCTTTGCTTATGTCAAGTCTCCTCCCAAGCCTTGAGACCACATACCAAGCTTCTCAAGGGATCTTAAACTATGCAGTGTTTCCTTACTCTGTTTGGACAAGAGCTTCTTGGTCTACATAAAGGTTTCATATGAACATAATTAAGTCATCTGGGATTTCCACTCTTCTCAAGGTTAGCCATAGTTTGTTATGATCCATAGAGTCAGATACCTTTGCACAGTCAATAAAGCACAAACATTCATTCATTCTGATATTCTTTATTTTCAGCTAGGATCCAATTCAACATTAGCAATGAGCAATGGATTCTTCTAAACCCTGCTTGAACTTCTGGCAGTTCTCTGTTAATGTACTCTTCTAGCTGTTTTTGGACGATCTTCAGCAAGATTTTGCTTGCATGTAATAATAATAATAATAATAATAATAATAATAATAATAATAATAATAATAATAATAATAATATTGTTAGATAGCTTTCACATTCTGCTGAGTTGCCTTTCTTGGGAATGGGAGCAAACATAGATCTCTTCAAGTCTTTTGGCCAAGTTGCTGCCCTCCAAATTTCCTGGATACAGACTAGTAAGCACATTTAGGGCTGCATCTGTAAAGTGAAACATGCCAATTGCTTTTCTATTTCTGGGGCTTTAGTTTTTGCTAATGTCTTCAGTGCAGCTTAAATGTCTTCTTTAATTACAATTGACTTGTGTTCCTATGGTCTTTCCTGACATTTTTCAGTGTCAGCTAATTCTCTTTGGTACAGTGACTCTGTGTATCTCTCCAATTTCTTTTGAGGCTTCCTGGATTATTCAAGATTTTGCCCATAGCATATCAGCATCACAATTCATGGCTTTAATTGGCTTTTTGGCTCTTTCAATTTTAGCAATGCCGAATGAATGCTTTACTTTTTATTCTCCAACTCCAGGATGTCTTTAGACATCCTGTGATAATATTTTCCTTTGTCTTGTTGAGCTGCCATTTGAAATTTCCTGTTCATCTCTTTGACTTTTTCAGTTCTTTCCTTCTTTTTGGCTTCTCGTTGCTCTAGTCCAATATTCAAAATATCTTCTGACACGCTTTTTGGTCTTTCTTCCTCTTCTGTTTTTGTGATGGCCTTTCTAATACAGAGATTAGAACACTGGTAACAGCACTGGCTGACCTACACTGTTTGACAGGGTGGCTATTGGTCAGAACTGGCCTGATCACAATGGATTTTTTGGATGGCACAGTGGTTTAGCCTTAGGCCGCTAATGGAAAGGTCAGAAGTTTGGATCCCCAGCAGCACTGCAGGAGGAGTATGTGGAGGTCAGCTTCTGTGAAGGTTACAGCCCTAGAAACTCTATATGGCACTTGTGCTGTTGTTGTTGTTGTTATGTACTGTTGAGTATGACTCATAGCGACTCTATGAACAAAAGCTCTGAACCCTGTTCTGTCCTGCACCATCCTCACACCTCCTGACACACAAGAGCCCATTGCACCAGTCACCGGATCAATCCACCTGGTCAAGAGTCCCCTTCTCCTTTGCTGACCCTCCACCTTCACGCTTTCTAGCATTATGTCCAAGGAATAGCCCATCCTGGTTGCACTCTGTCCCATATCTGGCAATGATTGTACTGGGGGAATGATCTGCGTGCATGTTGCTAATTACTTTGCAGCTATAGTGCTAATGAGTGCAGCACTTGTACGTCAGTTTGCTGTACTGAGGTATCTTGTGGGTGCTGTGAAAACTGTGCCACTAGTACATCAAATGGAAGGGGGTCACCCACAGTGGACAGGAGTTAGTAGGGCTCCCAGATTAAGACAGACTGGCAAGAAGGATTGGCCATTCTGAGATAGCAGGTCTCTGAAAACCCTATGAACAATAAAGGAACACGCATAGTTACAGTAGTAGGAGTAGAGGCCAGATCGGAAATCAGTCAAAATGAGGAGAAACAGCTGTAATCACCCTTTAACATCATGCTTGGGAAGGTGAAGGGATGGTGAAAGAAAGGAAGATTGTTGACCAGATAGATGGACACAGTGACAGCAGCAAAGGGCTTGAGTGTGTCAGGAGATGTGGGGATGACACAGGATGGGACAGGGTTCAGACCTGTTGTTCATAGGGTTGCTGTGAGTTGTCCTGACTTGATGGGACCCAACAACAACAACAACAACAACAACTGTCCCAAAAGGTGGTTTGTTATGAGTCAGGATCCACTGGGCAGTAATGACAACCAGGAATTGTATTTAACACGAAAGATGGCACCATTTGCCATTCACATAGGACTTACTTGCATCCCTTTTAAACCACGAAGGGAATCTTCTTTAAGCGTCCTCACCAGTTTATCAGCTCTCACGGCTGTAATACCCTCCAGGTGGGAGGCTCTGGAGCTAGTTTGCAGACGCCCCCTTTCAATTTCCCCTGGCTTCCCAGCGCACTTTGATATTGGATCTTTCCTCTGCCTTAGGGTTCTGTTACATAAGCCCTGAAACCCACTGTTGTTTGTTGTTGTTTAATGCCATCGAGTCGTAGACGACTCATAGCGACCCTATGAACGAACAGCCTGAGCACTGTTCGTACATAGAGTTTCCAGAGGCAAGCCATTTTGGAAGTGGATGCCGCTCCTGCTTCCAGGCTTGATTTAGTCGGGAAGCTCCAG
>NW_006399836.1:10027686-10028233 GCF_000299155.1 Elephantulus edwardii
TGCACTCCCCACCACCACGCTCCTGCCTTCTGGCAAGGAGAGCTTCCCACGAGCCTATGAAGGTGCCAGCCAAACCAGGAACCTGAAACCTGCTAAGTCCAAATAAAATAAAAGTGGCTTTAGAGATTGATTTCCAATTTAATGCCATTGTTGTTGGAGAACACAACCTGGAATGATGTCAAGTCCCTGGGATTTGTTGAGTTATGCTTGACAGCCCAGCCAATGAGTCCGTATTTGGAGGTTTGAGAATAACCTTCAAGTGACAGAGTTCTGTGTTCAAGAGACCAAAGCCACTGCTTTGGAGTCCATTCTGACCCACAGCGCCCCTGGAGGACAGGGTAGAACTACCCCGTAGGGCTTTCGAGGCTGCAAACAGTTATGGAAGCCGATTGCTGCCTCATCTTTCTCTCCAGGAGCAGCTGATGGGTTTGAACTGCTGACCTTTTGGTTAGTAGTCAAAGGGCTTTAACCACTACCCCACGAGAGAACAGGCGTGCTACTGCTTCTGTACAAAGCTCATAATTCCTCATTGACGTTCTTTATACGA
>NW_006399836.1:10029288-10030379 GCF_000299155.1 Elephantulus edwardii
ACAGTGAATTTTTTATAATATCAATAGACCAGGAATCACTATTAACCAGTATTCTAAGACAAAATATCTATGAATGATTTTAAGAAAGAAAATCAATGTGATTTGTTAACTTTCACTCAAACAAATAAAAAAGAAATTAAGGAAAAAAAAAAGAAAGAAAGCAAGCAATTGGTGGATTTGAACCAGCAGAGGTTTGGTCTTTGTGTTAACAGTGAAGCTCCCTACAGATTATGCCAAGTATTTACTTGGTTCAGTAAAATTCACGTTGCTCCCTGTAGAATAGGAAGCTAGCACACGTAAGCCGGCCTAAGTCTTGCTTACTGAACTCTTCAACCATGTTCAAACCTACCGCCTTCAAGGCAATTCCCTCTCACTGCGAGTCTGTGTCAGATTTCGGAGGCTGTAAAAGTTGGTGAGAGTCGACGACCTACCTTCATCCTACAGAGCAGCTGCTGGATTCAAACCATCTTTCCAGTTCACAGCACAGTACGAGAGACGCCACACCGCCAAGACTTCTGCTAGGGAGTGCAGGATGTACTTGGAAAGAGGTCTGGGTCCATAGGAAGGAGCTGCAGGGGAGGGAGAGAGATGCCAGCTATCTCCAGAAGCAGAGTCTTTGATGTGGTGGTGGGAAAATAAAATCGGAAGTTGTTCACCACAAACAGCTTAATTATTAGCTGTTGTGGGGTGCCTTCGAGTCAGAGCCCACCCATAGCTGACCCTCCAGCTCGTTTTCAGAGGCTGTGAATCACATGGCAGGAAATTGCCCATGTTTCCCCCATGGGGCAGCTGGTGGATTTGAACCACCTGCCTTTGTGCACAACTCCTTACCACTAGGCCACCATAGTAAGTACAAATAAGCCCAGCCTTTCCTTGCTTATTGAGCAATCTGATATCACCCTGGGTTTGGAACAGGGTTGTACTTGAATGCTAGGTAAGTTCACCTCCGCTTTGAAATAATTGAACCAACTCTAGCTCTCAACAATGTCTTCATCACAATCACCTTCACTTGCTGCACATGCAGTGTTTTGGGTTTGTTTTTTAAAAATCTTGTTTATTTATTGAGTTATGCAGTCCAGTGCATTAAGTTT
>NW_006399836.1:10044542-10046677 GCF_000299155.1 Elephantulus edwardii
GGTATATAATCCCCCACCCCCACCCTGAGTCCACTCCACTGTGCAGCCTTCATTCTGGACTCTTGTCATGACCCAAAACCAAGCCCAGTTTTTGAGTCAATTCTAACTCGTGGAGACTGTCAGCTTTCTGAGGTTGTTTATCTTTCTCCCAGAAGTGAAATGGTGGGTTCCAATCACTGCCCTTCAGTTAACAGCTGACACACACTGTGCTACTCAGGTTCCTTTAAACAACATGATGACCTTAGAAAGTGCCAACATTAATGCCCTTTCCCTTATCCTTCATTATGGATTGCATCTCAACATCAAGAAGACAAAAATCCTCACAACTGGGCCAATAGGCAACATTATGATAGATGGAGAAAGGATTGAAATTGCCAATGAGTTCACCTTATTTGGCTCCACAATCAACATCCCTGGCACTAATAGTCAAGAAATCAAAAGATGTATTGCATTGGGAACCACCAGTTGGCTTGCCAGAGAAGGGTAATATCCTCTCATGTGATTTATTGCCTCTGACTACCCGCTAGAGGATCAGTGATGGGTCAGTTCCATCTTGACGACACACAACAACAATAACATCACATTGAGAAAGTCTGCTGAAAAGGAACACTGCAAAGTACCGAAGAACAATGATGCCAACCTGAAGACTAAGATGCACCTGATTCGGGTTATAATCATTTCAATCACTTGCTGTGCATCTGAGAACTAGAGAAAGAATAAGACTGACAAGTAGGATTTGTGCCTTTGAGTTGTGGTGCTAGACCAGGGTACTGACTATCCATGGACTGCCAAAAGAACAAATAAATATGTCTTGGAGAAAGCATCCAGAGTGCTCCTTGTAGGCAAGGAGGGCGAAGCTTTGTTTCATATACTCTGAGCATGAGGTTAATCGTTGGAAAGGGATATCATGCTTGGAGAGATAGAAGGTCGGGGAAAGAAAGGCTCTCAATGAGATGGATTGGCACAATGACTGAAACAACGGGCTTAAGTGTATCAGAAATGGTGAGGATGGAACAAGAGAGGACAGGGCCCAGATCCGTTGTTCATAGGGTTGCTCTGAGTCGCACTTAACTCGGCAGCAGCTAACACCATCACTACCACCACTTCTATTTCTTAGGGTTGTTAGCAGCCCAGTGTTAACCACAGGACCACCAGGGCGGAGACTTTAACACCCCTTTGTCCAGTTGAGTCTAACTCATAGTCAATCTCCATGGGATCTTAAGGCTGTAAATCTTTCTGGGAGGGGGCTCGCCCCCATCTTTTTTGCATGAAGTAGCTGATGCTTTTGAACCATTGACATTTTGGTTAACAACTTGACATGTTAAGCATCGTGCCACAAGATCTCCTTGTACCAATATGAAGCACATATTGTTGTTGTTATGTGCCGTTGAGTCGCCTAACATATCACATGGCAAAAAATTGTTAGCTATCATGACCATTTTCCTCATAAAGTAGATGTTGATATTGTTATTATTATCAATGTGTGCATAGATTTACTCTTTCCCCACCTTTATTTTATTAAAGAAAATTTTTATTTTATACTATTTTACTTACAAAGATCATATACATTGTTTTTTACACCAATTATTCCAATTTCCTTTCCTCACCCCTCCTCCTACCCATCAAATTGTGTGACCCTATGATTACTCCCTTGCCCATCCTCACCCTTCTGCTCCTGCTCTTTCCCCTTGGATCCTCATCCACGTTCTCCAATAATAGTCTTATACATATACTGAGTTAGTTCACTTAGCATAATGCTTGCTCTCCAGTCTTTCCCAAGTTAGGTGGTGATTTTCAAAATCATTGCTCCTGCATGCTGTGTAGTATTCCCTGGTGTGAATGTACCATAACTTCTCAATCCATTTGATTGGGGTTGTTGTACATTTGGGCTATTTCCATGTTCTTGCAATGGTGAATAACACTGCTATGAATATTAGTGTACAAATATCTGTTTATGTCCCAGTTCTCATTTTCTTGGGGTATATTCCAAGCAATAATCTGTGTTATGCAGCTGACACAACCCTGCTTGCTGAAACTGAGGAGGACCTGAAGTGCTTGCTGCAGATGGTCAAGGACTGATGCCTCCAATATGGATTGAGGCTCAATGTCAAGAAGACAAAGATTCTCACCACTGG
>NW_006399836.1:10047067-10049539 GCF_000299155.1 Elephantulus edwardii
AAGGATTCTGAGGCTTCATTTGACATACTTTGGACATGCTGTAAGGAGGGACCAGTCCTTGGAGAGGGATATCATACTTGGGAGGGTGGAGGGACGGTGCAGGAGGGGAAGGCCCTCTATGAGGTGGATTGATTTGGTGACTGGGGCAATCCGGATGAGTGTGTTAGACACAATGAGATTGGCACAGAACAGAGCAGGGTTTAGGGATGTTGTACATAGGGTCACTATGAGTCTCAAGTGACTTGACGGCACATAACAACAACAACAACAACAACAACAACATATTCCAAGCAGTGGAATAGCTGGGTCATACAGGCCAAACTGCTTTCCAGAATGGTTGTACCACTTTACCATCCCACCAAGAGTGTATCTATGGTCAACTGAAACTAGACAAGGAATTAAGATCTATCAAATGGGGAAATGACAAGGTCTTCAACAAATGATGTTGGCAAAATTGGACTGCTACCTGTAGAAAGCTAAAACAGGATCCACATCTCACAGTATACACAAAAATCAAGTCAAGGTGGATCAGAGACCTGGGAGTAAAGTTCAAACTATAAAATTCATTAGTGGCAAACTGGGATCAAGCTTAGACAGCCTAGTCTTATGGTATAAAGAGACTGCCAAATACAGCTAAAAATGCACGATTTAGAGAGGATAAAATGAACGGGACCTCCTAAAGATTAAATCCCTGTGTGCATAAAAGAAAAAAATTTCCAACAGAGTGAAAAAAAAACCCACTGATTGGGAAAAAAATTTGGCAATACCATTTCAGACAAGGGTCTCATATCAAAAGTTTACAGAATCCTACAGGGCCTCCACAAGAAAAAGACTGATCACACAGTTACAAAATGGGCAAAAGATATGGAAAGACTTTTCACAGAGAAAGATATTTGGACGGCCAGCAGACACATGAAGAAATGCTTCAAATCACTGGAAATAAGAAAGAAGCAAATCAAAACCACAATGAGATACCATCTCACTCCAGTCGCAGTTGTTGCTGTTGTCAGGTGCTGTTGAATTGTAGACAACTCATAGCGACCCCATGAACGAAAGACCTGCACACTTGTATCACTTTCATCGTTTCTCCAGTGGCAAAGTTTAACAGGACAGCAAGTGATAAATGTTGGAGAGGATGTGGAGAGAGAAACTCTTGTAGATTTATTCTTGATTCCTATTGTCTTTACATACTGTTTCTTCTTGTATTGAAGACCTGGAATAATTAAGTTATTCATCCTGGGATAATTTTCCTTTGTTTCTGCAGTAGAGTGTGTGGAAGTTGTTTTAAGTGTTTGGAAGTGCTTTGTTTTGTTTTTTCCCCTTAAGTGAGTCTCTATTGCTGATAAACTTTAGGCTCTGTCAGGGAAGTTTGTATTTCATTCTTATTCTTGGAAGAGGGTTATAGTATAAACAGGGAAGAGGATTATAGTATAAACAGTTTTGAGCAGTCTGTTGTTTTTCTATCAGTATTTTGATGATATTAATCTAACATTCTTAGATCTTTGACAGCTGAATGAAAACTGTTTATTATTTTGTACAGAATCTGTCTTTTCTCCATGACTGCTTCTAGGATTTCTGGTGTACTGCACATCCCATGGACTGTCAAAAGAACAAGCAAGCTTATCTTGGAGAAAGTTCAGGCAGGATGCTTTTAGAGGCAAAGATAGGGAAAATTTGCTTCACATACTTTGGGCATGTTACCAAGAGGGGCCTGTCCATCATGCTTGGAAAGGTGGAGAGTCAGAGAAAGAGAGGAAGACCCTCAATGACGGATTGACACAGTGATTGCAACAATGGGCTTGAACATAGCAAAGATTGTGGGGAGGTTACAGGACATGGCAGGGTTCTGAATTAGTGTCCATAAGGTCATTCTAAGTTATTGTCTGCCCAGTGTCACCTAACGACAACATTTTACTTGGATGTACCTAGGTAAGGCCTTTTTAAAATTTATTTTGATCAGAGTTAATAAGGTTCTTAAATCTAAATCACATTTTCATAACTGTGGAAAATTTTAGCCATTACCTTTTCAAACATCTCTTCTCCAGACTCTTGTTTATTTCTTTGTATTCACTACTGCACACTTTCTGCCCCACCCCCAGGCTCTTTGTTGTTGTTGTGTACCATCGAGTTGGAATCAACTCATCACTAACCTTCCGGTGGGTTTTCAGAGGCAGTAAATCACACAGGAGGAGATTGGCCATCTTTCTCCCACAGAGCAGTTGGTGAATTAGAACCAAATTCCTTTGTGGTTGCAGTGTAGCTTCGTAACACTAGGCCATGCTTTTCCCATTTTCTTCAGTCTCTGTATTTTGGGAACATTAACTGGGCACCTGCCTAACCCTACCCCATGTTGACCCTGTTTATGTCAGAAAAGAATTTTATTTCATCGCATTTTTTTAAATGTATTTATTTTTCATTTCAATGAACATCTATAGAGATTTTGGAATTCCATTCATTCATTGTTGCACCCTT
>NW_006399836.1:10050009-10050775 GCF_000299155.1 Elephantulus edwardii
TATTTTATATTTTAGCATTTTTTTTCAATATCTGTTGAGCTTACAGGAGTAGATTGCCAGGCCTTTCTTCCTAGGCTTCTTGGGCAAATGCACGTGAGCACCAACCTCCAGTGATTCGCTGAGTCCTTAGCTGTACCATCTAGGATCACCTTAGATATGTTACCCACTCCTTGCTGTGGAATCAGTTTCGATTCACAGGGATCCTCCATCTGATTTCCAAGGCTGTCTGTTTTCATAAGAGAAGATTGATCATCTTTCTCCCAAGGAGTGTCTGGTGGCTTCAAACTGTCAGCCAACACATTATACATTAAGTCATCAGGGACCCTTTACATATATGTTAAATAATCTTCTTGTGAATCTCAACTATCTTTCATGTTTTCATTTCTTTCTCCATACTGCATTCTCCCTTCCCTGTATGAGTATGGATACTATTCTATGACTCACAACATTGCATTTAAGGATGGTACTTGAAATTGACTTTTTGACCATGAGTGCAACACCATTCTTCTTCTGTTTTTTATTCCCTGCATAAGTATACTCTCTATATATATAGAGTATACTATATATGTAGTATACATATATACTATATCCATATCTATACATATCTCTCTCGATCTCTATCTCTACCATTTCTATCTACATATATATGTATATATGTGTATATATATATATATGTGTGTGTGTGTGTGTTGTTGTTGTTATGTGCCGTCGAGTCGCCTGCGACTCATAGCGACCCTATGTACAACAGCCCTAAACTCCGCTCTGT
>NW_006399836.1:10052751-10056864 GCF_000299155.1 Elephantulus edwardii
TATTTGTCTGATTCAAAGTGGCCAAAACTGGTCCATTTCATCTCAATAATGCCTAGTGTGTGATATTCATTCATTCCATTTTTTTCTTTTTTCCCCCCACAATTTCCAATATTCAAGCTACATACATTCCATATTTCAGTTAATAAATGACATTTATCACTGTTTTTCCTTATTTCAATTGACTTCCAATCTGGCCTCTACCACTATACTACTATAAGCTATCTGCATTCCTCTACTGTCCACAGGGTTTTCAAAAGGCCCTTATTTAAGAAGTGTATGGCTAATCCTGCTTCCTTATCCGTCTTAATCTGAGAGCTCTGCTAAAACCTGTCTATCATGGGTAACTCATATGGCATTTGACACATCAGTGGCATAGCTTTCAGCAGCACAGCAACACACAAGTTATCTCAGTACAGCAAACTGACAGACTAGTGCTGCTACAGTTAGCGCAATGTTATTTTCAAATACAACAAACTGCCAATTTTGTTTGTAACCTAATATCAAGTCAATCTTCATGCTAGACAATGTAATCAAAACTACCCAATTGGCTTTGTGCCTGATTGGTAATTTAAATCAAGACAACCTATCTTGTGGAATCGAACTACTTCAGACCAGAAGCTTCAGACAAGAGACTCTAGCAAAACCCAACTGATTTTTTAAACACCTACTGAGTCCTGATTTAAAATATTTGAGAAGCTGGACTCTATGAAGAGGAATGTGACATAGGGATGACAAGAAGACTCATTAATAACCTGTGTTAAGCAGATGACACAACCTTGCTTGATGAAAGTGAGGAGGACTTGAAGAACTTATAGAGGATCAAGGAATGTAACCTTCAGTTTGGATTGAATGTCAATGTCAAGAAAACAAAGATTCTTACCACTGGACTGATAGGCAACATCATGGTGGATGGAGAAGAGAATGACACTGTCAACAACTTCATCTTACTTGGATCCACACTTAACACCCTTGGTGCCAGCAGTCAGGAAATCAGGAGACATATTGCATAGAGAAAGTCTGTAGTTAAGGACCTCTCCAAATTATTGAGGAGTAATGATGTCAGTTTGAGGACTAAGGTGCTTCTGATTCAGGCCATGGTGTTTCTGATCACATACTATGCATCTGAGAGCTGGACAATGAACAGGGATGACTGAAAAAGAATTGACATCTTTGAGCTGTGGTGTTGGAGAAGAGCACTGAACATCTTATAGATGGCTGGCCAAAAGACAAACAAATATGTCTTGAAGAGGGTGCATGCAGAATGCTCTTTGGAGGCAAGGATAATGAAGCTTCACATCACATACTTTGGGAATGTTGCCAGGTGGGGCTATTCCTTGGAGAGGGACATGATGCTGGGAAGGGTGGAGCATTGGTGAAAGAAAAGAAGACCCTCAACCAGGTGGATTGATATGGTGACTGCTGCAATGGGCTCTAGTGCGTTGGGAAGGGTGAGGATGGTGCAGGATAGGACAGGGTTCAGATCCACTGTTCTAGTGCTGTTATGAGTCATACTTGTTCGATGGCACCTAACAATAAGACCAATAACAACAACAATACTGTGTTCTAGTTAACAACTTAAAATATAACTTCCACCTAAAGGTGCACGGTTCAAATACACCAGACACTCCACTGGAGAAGGGTGGACAATCTCCTCATGTCCCAGTCAAATCTGACTCGATGGTACACAAGAAGAAGAAAAAATATAATTATAGCTTACTGTTTTCTTTCAATTGTAGCTATTCTGCTATTACACCATTGCATTGATCTTTGAGCTTCCAGGATGGTAATTTTAAAAATGACAGAAAAGCAGAGCAAAGTTTACTGAATAGATTTGGTCTTCAGCTTCAACAGCCTTCACAGAGCCAATCTTGGTTCATCCTTCCCATTCACCCATCCATCCCACCCCAGATTATTTTGAATCAAGATCCAGGCATTTTATCATATATGCTTTTTATTTTTAATCCCCCCCCTTTTCTTTGTGTACCATCAAATCAGATCCGACTGGTACAGGAGGAGATTGCCCCTCCTTTTCCAGGGAGCATCTGGTGGGTTCAAACTGCGCACCTTCAGGACTGCAGTGCAGCTTCTTACCTCTTGGCCACCAGAGCTCCCCTGTATGCTTATTTTTTTAAAGTTCTAAACCTTTGCCAATTTATTTGCTCTTTCTAGAAACTTCCTTACTCCTTGCTGATATTTTATTTTCTCTTTTGCAACTTGAAGCGTTAATTGTATATTCTATATATGGTCAATTCAAATCCTGGGGTTTTCTGCTCAGTCTTGTAGTTTTATTTACTCATGTGTTTTAAAAATTTTGTGTGTAAAGAGAAAATTTCTGGAAAGATAGGTCCTAATTCATGGCCACAAACTGGACACTCCAGCGAATGGTCAATAATTCAACCTTTACAATTGTCTGGAAAGTTCTATTCCTTTCACTCGAAGACATTGAAGCTCAGAGAGGTTAAGATGTTGTTGAAGACTGCTTCCCACAAGTGACAGAGTGGAGTTTGCAGGTTGGCCTGCCTTCTTCTGGGTTACTCCCTGAGTTCCTCTCTTTCCACAGTCCACCTTTCATAAGGGACATGGGCATCTAGCTATACGCCACAGAACCCTGGACCTCCATTACGCTGAGGTAACTGGAGATTTCTTTGTTGGACTCTGCAGGGGCCCCAGTGGAGCAAATTAGCCTCATGAAGGCGTCCTACACCATGGAGGCTATTGATCGGTCGGTGAAGGACATAGAACACTGGCACGGCCGGAAGACGGATGAACTGGGTAAGAGGGTGCTGGGGCCGAGGGAGGAGGGCACTCTTTCTCCTCGTCAGAGTATGCTTCCTTTAAAGTCCAAGAGAGAATCCTGGGTGAGAGACAGAGCCTCCAGGTTATTGGAGAAGTGTGGGTTACCCCCACGTCTCCCCGGGGTGGTCTGTGCCAGCTTCTCTCCTCTTCTCTGTAGGACGCTGGCACCAGAAAAATGCTATGAACATGAGCTTGCAGAAAGCACTGGAGAAGAAATTAGGAGAGAAGAACCAATCCAAGGGCTGAAAAATTTTAAATACAGAAGCGGGGTCCTCCGCTCAGAGAACGTGCTAACAATAAAGGCACGAACAGGAACCTTTCTCCTCTGTGTAGGCTGTCTGTGCATGCTGGGGGGGGCATTTGTGATGCTGGGCAGACGACTGGGGTGCTCCTCCAGAACACCCCACACTCACCACTTTCTATCAGTCTCAAGAAAGGCAGGAGAGCTAAGCAGGCTTCTGTCTGAAGCCAGGCTACCTACCTGCCTTCTGACGAGTGAAGCGAGGCCGTGGGTGGACGTTTGTGATGCAGCAATGGGCTTAAACACAGCAGAGAGTGGGGAAGACGCAGGGCGGGCAGAGTTTTTATCTCTTGTAACATACGTAGGAGTCTATGGTGCTTCACAACAGCAATATGTAAATAAGGTGTTTGTGGCCCACCCAGGGGACAGCTTGCTGTCTATTTATCCATTTATGGATCTAAAGGCAATGACTCACATGCTGACAAGTCCTGGCTCTGTGGCTTGTAGCTCTGAAGACTGATGAATTCACAGTCATCAGGCAAGGCAAACCACAGACACAATAACCAGAGTGGAGAGGGACCAGATTCAGGATTGAGCAAAAAGTCAGACAGCTCGGCTAGACTTCCTTATGTTCTCAAAGCAGGTCCTTCTCTCAGTGAAACTCCACCTGATTGGCCAATCACAGCAAATCCCATCCAAGAAATGATGACACAGATCTTATCAAGGGAAGGACCACATCACCACAGCAGAACCAGAGACTCACAGGCTGCCACGTGGACACACAGCCTTAACCATCCCACCTGGGAATCTTGTTAAAGTGTAGATTCGAATTCTGTCTGTCTGGGTGGAAATGTAAATTCTCATCAGCCTGGAATGAACTGACTCTAATCTCTGCTCATAAGACTTTTCTGAGAGGCGCCAGAGTGAGTCCAGCAGCAGAGAGTGAGGGCCAGCTGTTCTCAAGACCTGAACCCAGAGTTGACTCTGACCCCAAGTAGCACTGCACTTCTTTCCCAATAGACCACTTGCCTGTGAGCAGTTTGTGAGTTCTATGACACACTGCAGGGAATTACTGA
>NW_006399836.1:10058049-10108677 GCF_000299155.1 Elephantulus edwardii
ACGGCACATAACAACAACCACCTCAGTATTGGGGGCATTTTAACCTCTGTCCCATAGAAACTACCTTGTAAGAGAAACTATCCCTTTAACACTGCAGGCTCCTCCCCTGTCCAGCCCCCTAGCAGAACAAGTGATTCCCAGGCATCCATTCAACTCCCCATGAACCAACGTCAAGGATTTTAGGAGAATTCATCTCTACCTTCCTTGCAGCATAAAAATTCAGGGTTGAATTCAATTGGATTTATGATAATCCTCTCTCCCTGCCAGGGATTGGTTCAGAAAAGGGCAGGTGACTCAGTTTGGACCAATGAGATGTAAAGAAAGGTGTGGGTGTGCAGCGCCTTCTGGGAAATCCTTCTCTTGGTTTACAGAGCTGGTGGACTTCTCTGACTAGGAAAACTGGCCTTACAAGAAAAGGCCTCCATTACCACACACCCATAGTCACTCCATCCGCCTGGAGGAAGGCTCCATCCAGCCTCTGGACTTTCTGGAACGTGAGCCTCACTGTGTAAGTAGCCAAAGCACCCTAACTAACAAGGACCCTTAGTGACAACTAGGAACGGCTTCAGAGTTGGGCCCCGAGGGAACAGAGTCATCCAGAGAAGAGGTTCCAGGTCAGACAGGCAGGTCTACCAATTGACCCGGAAACATTTTACCTGGCTGCGGTTCAAGCCAGCACCATACCCCACCCTCAGGTCCCTGATGTCTGCTCTGTGAATTTACTCTATGCATGAGTAAGTTTTGGTTATTTAGTGCTTTACTTTGACTCCCCCCAGACCCTGGGGCTTTAGCACAAGGACTATCTCTTCGCTCACTTCACACATTTTGGGTAGGGCTCAGCGGGTGCAGATCATGTGACAGTTTTTAAGACGGCTCCTTCTCCTATATGCCCGGTGTCCCAGCTGGATTGAGAGTCACAACAGGGATAGGAAGAAAGGGGTGGAGGAAAGTGGTGTGTGGGGGGCAACACTGTCTCCCTGTGGGGCTGCTCATTGGAGCCTGGGTTCCACGAAGGATTTTCCCACCAGGACAAGAAAGAACCACTACGTGCAAGTTCACGTCAGGCCTTCTCTTGCATGCAGATGTCTCTGTGGTCACAGCTAGTCACGTCGTTCAACCCAAAGTTATTTGTAAGGGGATTACACAGGGGTAACCATAGAGGAAGGGTGCTTTATTGGGGGTCTACCAAAGGGATCATCATGTTTTTGGAAAAATAAACATCACCATCAGTAGCTGGGGAGGGGAGTAACCCCTCCCTGTCTCTTCCCAACCCAATTCCTCTCCTTGTGCTGTGAAATAAAAGGGTAAGTTTTGCTTTATGAAACACTAAGACTCAAGAACTCACACTCACTTACCTATTGCGATGATTCCAACTCACAGCTGATAAGGGCCAGAGGGAGAATCAAGGGGAGTTAGTGATGAGGGTGCAGAGAGGAACCAGGAACTGAAACCCAGCCACAGCACATGGGGCCAATCAGTGCACAACAACAACAACCGAGGACAAATGAGGTCACACCTACCTAAAGCCCATCACTGCAGAAGGTGCAGGTGTTTGAGTGCAACCAGGAAGTGCCAGAGACCCAGATAACTGGAGGCCACGAAGGGGGACGACATCTACCCTCCACTTCTGAGAGTGTCTCTGTGTCTTAATAAACTTTCCTCCATCTTAATAATCTTTCGTGTCTTTAACGATCCTGTCTGCATAGTTTGCTCTTACTCTGCTTTCACTACGTTTACCTCAGAAACGGACTTTGTTAGATTGTACCTGGCTAATGGACTCGATCTGGGAATCTCTAAATATGTGAGCAATAGCACTGTCCTATTGGGTTTTTGAGTTGTGGCTGACATTGAGAAGAATGGGAATCTCAGAGCACTTAATAGTGCTCATGTGGAACCTATACCTGGACCAGGAACACTTGTTGCAGAAGATCAAGGAATGCAGCCTTCAGTATTGGATTGCATCTCATTATAAAGAAAACAAAGATTCTTACCACTGGATCAATAGGCAGCATCATGATGGATGGAGAGGAAGTTGAAACTGTCAACAGCTTCATCTTGCTTAGATCCACAATTAACACCCTAAGTACTAGCAGTCATTGCACTAGGAAAATCTGCAGTTAAGGACCTCTCCAAATTATTGAGGAGTAGTGATGTCAGTTTGAGGACTAAGGTGCGTCTGATTCGGGCTATGATTTTTACAATTATTTGCTATGTATCTGAGAGCTAGATAATGAATAAGGATGATAGAAAAAGAATTGATTCTTTGAGCTGTGGTGTTGGAGAAGAGCACTGAACATCCCATGGATGGCCAGGGGAATTAACAGGTATGTCTTGGAGAGGGTGCAGCTGGAGTGCTCTTTGGAGGCAGGAATGAAAAGGGTTTGCATGACATACTTTGGACATGTTGCTAGGAGGGCTATCCCTTGGAGAAGGACATGATGCTGGGAAGGGTGGAGGGTCAGCAAAGGAGAGGAAGACCCTTTACCAGGGGGATTGACATGGTGACTGCTGCAATGGGCTCTTGTGTGTCAGGAAGTGTGAGGATGGTGCAGGATAGAACAGGGTTCAGATCTTTTGTTCATGGGCCATGAGTCATGCATGACTCAATGGCACACAATAACAATAACAACAACAACAACAATTGGGTTTCTGGGGCTGTAAATGGCAGTGGGAGGAGACTGCCTTCTCCGGTGGAGCCCCTAATGGTTTTGAACCACTGGACACACAGCACCGTTTGGTTTGCATCACAACACACTATGAATTACACCAGCATAGTTTCTCGGACACTGAAAGTCATCTTATTAAACTGTTATGTGGGAAACAATTAGTAACCACCTGCAATTACAAAAAGTCAAGAAAGGAAGTTTGTCTTTGGCATGCTGTAGAAAAGGAAAAAGGTAAAGAGTGAGGTATCGGGACAAAGCCAGTAGAAAGCTCCTCCACACACTCAACTTGTCTACATCCCACAGAAAGACGCATATGGGTTCAACAGTGGAGTTCCAGTCACATCAAGAGGCTAAATGGAGAAGCTCACATGTCTACTGCCTGGTTTATTGAATATGACCTTTCCTAAGAGCAGCAAAGCCGCCTTTCTATGAAGATGGCACCGAAAGCGAAGAAGGACCCCCCTGCCCCTCCCAAAACTGAAGCCAAAGCAAAGGCATTAAAGGCCAAGAAGGCTTCCTGAAGGGCATCCACAGCCACAAAAAAAAGGAGCAAGATCCACACATCACCCACCTTGTGGCGGCCTAAGATGCTGAGACTCTGAAGGCAGCCCAAATACCCCTGGAAGAGCACCCCTTTGACCACTCTGCCATCATCAAATTTCCCCTGACCACTGAGTCAGCCATGAAGAAGATAGAAGATAACAACACACTTGTGTTCATTGTGAATGTCAAAGCCAACAAGCACCAAATTAAACAAGCTGTAAAGAAACTCTATGACATTGATGTGGCCAAGGTCAACACTTTGATTAGGCCTGATGGAGAGAAGAAGGCCTGTGTTCGACTTGCTCCTGACTATGATGCTTTGGATGTTGCCAACAAAATTGGGATCATCTAAACTGAGTCCAGTGGGCTAATTCTAAATAAAAATTTCTTTCTCTTTTTCTCTCCTCTCTCTCTCTCTCTCTCTCTCTCTCTCTCACACACACACACACACACACACAAAAGAGCAACAAACCCATATCTACATCTCATCAGAGGTCCATTATATTCATAGACATGGGGAAGGGACATACACAAAGGTCAAAGTTGGACAGTCAATAAGGGTGACAGAAGAATTGAAGGCTTTGAGCTGGGGTGTTGGAGAAGAGTATTGAATTTCCCAACAACTGCCAAGAGAACAAACAAGTATGTCTTGAAGAAAGTGTAACCAGAGTCATCCTGAGAGGGGAGAATGACTAAGTCTGTCCCCCATACTTGGGAAAAGATAACAAGTTTGGAAAGATCGAGAGTCAGTGAAAGAGAGGAAGACCCTCAATGAGGTGGATGACATGGTGACTGTAACAATAGGCTCAAGAGTATCAGAGATGATGAGGCTGGCACAGGACAGGGCAGACTCAGATCTATTGTGTGTAGGCTAACTATGGGTCTTTTCTTGATTAGATAGCACCTAACAACACAGTTCGAATCTACCAGCTGCTCTATAGAAGGAGGGTGGGCAATCTCCTCCCATGAGATTTACTGCCTCTGAAAACCCACTGGAGGGTCAGCAATGGGTTGGTTCTGACTTGATGGCACAGAACAAGCACCACAACAAACAGGGAGTGCTGGTGGCTTGAAGTTGTTGCTGTTATTGTACCATCAAGTTGTCTGCAACCCACAGTGACCCTAGGTACAGCAGCTCTGAACCCTGCCCTGTCCTGAGCCAGCCTCACTGATTCCAATACACGAACCCCCTTTGTCCCAGTTACTATATCAGTCCATCTCATCTGGAGTCTTCCTGTCCTGCGCTCTCCCTCAGCCATTTTGAGCATAATGTCCTTCTCCAAGGACTGGTCCCTCCTGGCCACCTGCCCAAAGTATGTGAGACAGAGCTTCAAAATCCTAGCCTCCATGGAAAAACTTGATTTCATCCTCTCCAAGACAGACCTATTTGTTTTCTTGGCATTCAAGACTTCTCCAGCACCACAATTTGAAGTCATTGATTCTTCTTCTGTCATCTTCAGTCATTGCCCAACTCTCTGAAGCATAGCAAGTAATTGCAAAGACCGTGGCCTGCATTAGGCACACCTTAGTCTCCAGACTGACATCATTGCTTTTGAGTACTCTGGAAAGGTCCCTAACTGTAGATTTCCCCAGTGCAATTCGTCTTTTGATTTCCTGACTGCTGGTGTTAAGAATGTTGATTGTGGAGCTGAGGAAGCTGAAATTGTTAACAACCTCAAGCTTCTCCATCTATCATGGTACTGCCAATCGGCCCAGTGGTGAGAATCTTTGTCTTCTTGATGTTGAGCTTCAATTCATATTGAAGTCTTCAGTCTTTGCTTGATCTTCTGCAGCAAGCACTTCCGGTCTGCTTCAGCTTCAGCAAGTAAGATTGTGTCATCTACATAACGTAGGTTGTTGATGAGTCTTCCTCCAATTCTCATGTTACATTCCTCCTGAGAAAGCCCAGCCTCCCGAATGATCTTTTCTGCATATAGATTGAAAAGGTTTGGAGACAGAATGCATCCCTGACACATTCCTTTCCTGATTTTGAACCACGCAGTGTTTACCTGCTCTGTTTTGAGGACTCTTTCCTGGTCCAAGTAAAGGTTTCGCTTAAGCACAATCAAGTGTGCTGGGATTTCTATTCTCAAAATTAGCCACAATTTGTTGTGATCCACACAGTCACATGCCTTTGCAAAGTCAATAAAACATAGCTAGACATTCTTCTGGTACTCTTTGCTTCTGCCAAGATCCATCTGACATTGATAATAATGTCTCTGGTGTCATGACCTCTTCTAAATCCAGCTTGTATTTCTGGTAGTTTTTTTGTCAATGTATTGTTCCAGCAAGACATCATAGACGTGACTGTGGACTAAGCTTTCCTATCAAGAGGTGGACCAGAAAGGGAGGGTTTGACCAGGTAGACAGGAGTGCAAGGAATGGTGGTGGGGCAGGGAAAGAGAAGAGAAAAAACACACATATTTGGGGAGACAGTGAATGTATTGGTTATTTCTGTAAGGGAAGTGTCTTTCATCAGCTTGGTAAAATGCTGGTCTGTCAGATATTGTTCTAAAATTAAGCACCCAAAATTAAGACAGACTAGGAAGAAGGATTGGCTGGTGGCTTAGAGGTAAGGAATTGTGCTACCAATTCAAAGGTATGAGGTTCAAACCCACCAGCCGCCCTGGGGTAGAAAGATGGGCAGCCTCCTCCAGTGGGGATTTACTACCTCTGAAAACCCGCTGCAGGGTCAGCTGTGGGTTGGTGCTGACTCAACAGCACTCAACAACAACAACAAGGTGAAACTGAGAAGCAGGTGAATTCCCTTAGCCCAAGTGAGTGGGGCATGGAAATGTAAAGAAAGAGGCCACAATGCCCGTTCCATCTTTAGGGCTACTTCTCCTATAAGATGCCAGGTCTATGTGCACATAGTAAAGGAACTGAAGGAGGAGGGTGAGGTCAAGCTCAGAGCAGCAGCATGGAGATGTCTGCAAACCGACTTTTGAATGGGCAACAGGATTGTTAGAATCAGGTCAATACTTAACAGCTGTTTCTGCGGGGCTTTTGGATGGCTGAATGCTTTGCTCTAAAGTGAAACATTAGAAGGCCATGTGTTGTATAATCGCATTTTTGTTCTTGTCAACTACCCTTGGGTCAGAATCGGCTCATGGTTGACCCTTCAGAGGGTTTTCTGAGGTTGGAAGTCACAAGGGGGGAGATTACACTTCTTTCCTCCCGTGAAGAAGCTGGTGGATTCAAACTGCCTGCCTTCCTGTTGGCAGTGTGTTTTCTCACCCTCCCGGCCACTGGAGCTCCCTTGGATTCATACACATACGTCTACAGCTTGAAAAGATTCTGTTTATGCTTACAGATTTAAAAAATGTGACTAAGCTGTAGAAGTGCTTGTCACGTCTCACAGCATCGGTGTCTGGGTGATCAGTGTCATAGGAGCCCTTGCAAATTCTTCATTCAGGAAGCAATCCAAGATGAACAGACCTTGCCTGTTTCCAAGATCCCAGGGGTCTTGCAACCCTGGCCTGCTGAGTCTGTGGTTATCTTACCAGGGCTTCTATTTTTCTATTCTTTATCGAGGTTAAACGCATACTGCTCTTTTGTGAGGTTTATGTCTTCTGACATGTTGCCAACTGTTTTCTACCCACAATGTTCCTGATGAAATTGATAGGGAAATAAATGCCTGACAAGTCTTATTTCTGCTTTGCTCAGTCATGACGGGCTGCCAGACTATAAACGTGTCTGTGAGACCTGCAGAACCATCTGTTTAGTGGTGTTCTGAGTTATTTCTTTCTTGACACAACATAGCGAATGGCTGATTCATGAAAGCATGGGGTCAGGGAGGTGAATTTGACTCGGTTTAGTATTTATGGTGAACCGTGAGAGGCCAAATGCTGTGCTTACCTCAGTCACTTTACTAGGAGTCCTGGTGGTGCAGTGAATAACTTGTCAGGCTGCTAATCAGAAGAAGGTCACCAGTTCAAATCCACCAGGATCTCTACTTCTGTAAAGACTTGGAAACCTGAGAGAGGGGTCAGCATGGGCAGGAATGGACTTGACAGCACTGCTCTGGAGGCTGCCAAAACCAGCCTTCATCGTGATTAAGCACTGCCGTGTGTCTGTCACCCTTGGAGACAGGACAGACAAGCATATCTCTGACCTAGAGATGACACTCTGCCAGCTACACAGGCCTGTGCTTCACACACACTCCTCATGCACTTTACACAGCTGTGTGTGCACACGCTCTACACACCTTACACACATGCCTGCGCTTACACACCCCAGGCGCGTGACACAGCTGCATATGCTCACGCTTTACACACCCCTGTCATGCCCGTTACACAGCCGTGTATGCCTGTGCTTCACACACTCCCATACCCTTTACACACCTTACACACGTGCCTGTGCTTTACACACCCCATGCACGTGACACAATTGTATGTGCCTGTGCTTCACACACACTCCCATGCCCTTTACACGGCTGCATGTGCACATGCTCTACACACCACTGTCATGCACGTGACACAGCTGTATGTGCCTGTGTTTCACACACACTCCCATGCACTGTACACACCTTACACACAAGCCTGCATTTTACATACCCCCGCCATGCACGTTACACAGCTGTGTGTGCCTGTACTTCACACACACTCCCATGTCCTTTACACAGCTGCATGTGCACATGCTTAACACACACAACTTCTTTGCACCCTTGCACCAGTCCTCCGAGCTCTGATCATCCTCTTTGTGAAGGGGGCGTCAGTCCAAGCTGACGCCAATACCCACACCCCAGTCCACTGCTGCTGAGCAGACTCTCAACCAGATAAACGGGCACAGAGACTGTATCAATGGGCTCAAGTATATGAGAGAGGATGAGGATGGCACAGGAGAGGACGGGGTCAGGTCTGTTATTCATAGGGTCATTGTGAGGTGCTGTTGACTTGGTGACAACTAACAACAACAACAACAATGCAACACTAAAGGACAGAGAAGAATCACCCCAAAGGGTTTGTACCTCTCAACTAAAGTAGAATGCCATCACTTTCTTCTACAGAGCAGTCCGCGGGTTCAAACTGCTGACCTTTCGGTTGGCAGTCTCATGCTTACCCCCCTGCACCACCAGACTCAGGCAATTCTGACCAGAGCTGCTGTCTCCTCTCTCAGGTCATGATGCCATCGTGCCAACAATTGTGACTTCTCCCCACAGACCTGGGTGCTGTTAGCAGGGTGAGGTAGGGCAATGAGAATTCAGCACGGGCGTTGTCGTCATGGGCTTTGCTGCCAGTGGAGGGGCCATGTCGGTGAAGCTGGCTTTCAGGGACAGGTCCCTTCTTTGCATCCATGCTCTGCGTGTATCAGTGAGCACAGGCTTGGAAGCTTGCCTCCCTCCAGTAAGGACTTCCTGCAAGGCCAATGCAAGCAGAAGTGAGAAAGTGACTCCCTCTGCCTGGGCTGGTGTGATAGTTATTTCGATGTGTCAGTGTGGCTGGTCTACAGTGTCTGGTGTCCAGTCCAGCTGCTTTTATAAACTAATTGTTGTTGATTCTGACTTGTGGTGACTCCTACGCACAACCTCACACTATCTGCCATCCTCAATCCATCGTGGGATTCACTGTGCCCACCTGTCTCATTGGCGGTCTTCCCTTCCTTCTCGGGCTCTTTTCCAAGCACCAGCCCTTCTGATAACATGCCCACAGTATGTCAGTTTGTGTTGTGCCATCCTGGCCTCTATAAAGCACTCGAGTTGTACTCAATAGCACCTCCAACATCATCATTTAAATAACACATCAATTCTTCTTCTTTTTGTTTTGCTAATTGTCCAACTTTCAGATGCGTAGGAAGTAACTGAAACTACTATAGCTTGGACTGGAGGCTCCATAGTCCTTAAATGGACATCTTTTCTTTTAAATAAGTCCTTGATAGTAGATTTGCCTAATGTAATATTTTTTTTAATGTAATATGTTTTTGAATGCTGCTATGAAATCAGCTCTCAACTCATGTGGACGCGCAGGACTTCCCGCTTTGATCCGTCAGGTTCGTATCAGGCTACTTTTTGAATGTAGATAACTAAGCTTTAGCTCCTGTAACTGTAGGTGCTGCCGAGTTAACTACGGCTCATAGTGACCCTACGAACAGCAGATCTGAACCTTGCTCTATCCTGGGCCCTTCTCATTATCTCTGTCCTGCTCAAGACTCTGGTACAGATCCTGTGTCAATTCATCTCACCGAGGGTCTTCTGCTTTCTTCCTGACCCTCTACGTCATCCTGCATGTTCCAAAGACTGGCCCCTTTTGACAACATGTTCAAAGTATGAGAGACCAAGTTCCACCATCCTCAACCCTAGGGCATACCTCAGTTGCACTTCCTTGCTTTGTCAGTCCAGGAGGTATTCAATACTCTTTGACAACACCGCAATTCAAAGGCATCATTCTTTTGTCAACTTTATTATTTTTTTTTCTCAGTTCTTAAATTAATTTTAATGAAAATTTACAGAGACGTAGAGTTTCCATTCATTCATTGTTGCACTTTTCTCCCTGCTCTCCCCATTCACTCTTCTCCTTGAAAAGTGAGAGAAAAACTCTTTCATTGTTATGGAATCCCTCCCCCCAAGTCCACTCCACTGTTGCAGCCTTCATTCTGGACTCCTGTCATGACAATAATACTCAATCATATATCCCTTTAAACAGATCTCTCCCTCTATTCATTCTTTAACTTTCAGATGTGTAGAAAACCATCGAAAAAACCATGACGTGAAGCACGTACACCTGAGTCTTTACATTGATATCCTTGCTCTTTAGCACTTTGGAGTGGCCCCTTGACAGTTGTTAATGACTGCCACCCTAGATGTTGGCTGTGGATCCGAAAGGAAATTGTTGACAATGTCGATCTTTTCTCCGTATTTCATGATGCTGTCTACTGGTCCAGTGATGGGAAATTTTTTTTTCTGCTCTAAATCATCTTTAATGTAAGAGAAATGAAGGCAGTGCTTCCCCATCTCTGCCTCTGCTGAGCAACGGTCACCGCCTGCAGCCTTTTCTACTTCTATGTCGGGAAATTCTTGGGGTACAGCTGGAAAAGCTTGCCTTCCTGTGTGGGCTCAAAGCCATACTTTTCCAGGTTGTCAGGTTCAAATGTACCTTCTTTAAAATCATTCTCAGTAGCAGGGTCACTGTCGAGGCAGAGAGCTGCTTGGCTGTCAGGGGGCTTTCTGTGCCCTGGAGGTGCTCTGTCCTGTGCCAATCGCACGGCCTCTGACACACCCATCCCATTACTCCAGTCACTGAATCAATCCACTTCATAGAGGGCCTTCCCCTCCTGCGCTATCCCTCCACCCTCCCAAGCATGATGTCCCTCTCTAAGGACCAGTCTCTCCTCACAACATGTCCAAAGTATGTTAAACTGAGCCTCAGAATCCTTGCCTCCAAGGAGCAGCCTGGTTTAAACCTCTCTAGGATGAATCTGTTTGTTTCCTTGGCAGTCCATGGTACATCCAATACTCTTCTCCAGCACCACAGCTCAAAGGCATCAATTCTCCTTCTATCCTCCCTAGTCATTGCCCAACTCTGATGCACAACAAGTGATTGCAAAGACCATAGCCTGTATCAGATGCACCTTAGTCTCCAGAGTGACACCATTGCTCTTCAGTACCCTGGCGAGGTCCCTAACAGCAGATTTTCCCATCGCAATACGTTTTTTGATTTCCTGGCTACTGGTGCCAAGAGTGTTGACTGTGGAGCCAAGCAGACTAAAGTTGTTAACAATCTCAATCTCTTCTCCATCCATCCTGATGCTGCCAATTGGTCCAATGGTGAGAATCTTTGTCTTCTTGACATTGAGCCTCAATCCATACTGAAGGCTGCAGTCCTGGACCCTCTGCAGCAAGCATTTCAGGTCCTCCTCAGTTTCATCAAGCAGGGTTTTAGCAGTCAGGAAATAAGGAGACACAATGAATTGGGAAAATCTGCAGTTAGGGACCTCTCCAAATTATTGAGGGGTAATAATGTCAGTTTGAGGACTAAGATGTGTCTGATTCAGGCCATGGTCTTTCCAGTCATTTGTTAGGCATCTAAGAGTAGAACAGCGAATACAGGTGACAGCAGAGGAACTGATGCCTTTGAGCTGTGGTGTTGGAGAAGAGCACTGAACATCCATGGACGGCTGAGAGAATGAACAAATGTCTTGGGGAGGGTGCAGCTGGAGTCCTCCTTGGAGACAAAGCTGATGAAGCTTCATCTCACATACTTTGGAAATGTTGTTAGGAGAGGCTATTCCTTGGAGAAGGACATCATGCTTGCAAAGGTGGAAGGTCAGCAAGAGAAGAAGACCCTCAACAAGATAGATTGACCCATACAACAGGTCCTAGTGTGTCTGGAGGTGTGAGGATAGCTCAGGATAGGACAGGATTCCGATCTCCTGTTCATCAGGTTGCTATGAGTCATACTTGATGACACCTGTCAACAACAAACAACTACCGTCTCCTGTAATTGCATGTGATTAAATCAGTTGATCTCAAATAAAGCAGATTTCCATTCACCCAGACCCAATGCCATTATGTGTATTTTAACTCAAATCCCTAGTGACCCTTTACAAGAGAAGAAGTTCCCTTTCTAAGGCTGGGCTCTTGAGAGGAGCAGACTGCCCCATCTTTCTTCGGAGGAGGAACTGGTGCGCTGCCAACACTGACCTTTCAGTTAACAGCTGAGTGACTAACCACAAGAGCTCCTCTCTTAGCTGATTCCCTTCCAGGTTGTGGATGGGCCTCAGCCAATCAGCTTGAGGCCTTGTGAGAAAAGTGGTAGCTTCCCTTGAGTGTGTCCAGTCTCTAGAGGGCAGACAATGTGCCAGAACACTCTCTCTGCTCTTCGCTCTTCTCAGTGGCTGACCTTTGGTCCTGTGATTCAAGCACTTGACGGCTAACCAAAAGGTTGGTAGTTTGAGCCCACCGGCTGCTCCACTGAAGAAAGAGAAGATGGTTTCCTTCTGTAGAGATGGGCAGGTGAGGAAGCCCTAGTTCTCCTCTGTTCTAGAAGGTTCCTGTGAGCCAGAACTGACTGAATGCCTGGAGTCTTTGGGTTCTAGCCCTCCACAGTTTGGAGAGCCAATTCCTTGAAGTAAATCTCTCTGTGTGCATTTTCCCCCTAGAAAACCTTGACTAAGGAAGATGGACTGCAGAGTCTCTGAGCAGAAGTACCTCCTGAGCAGAATCTTAGGAGATGAATACTGACAGGAGGCCGGGAAGACACAAATGTTCCAGAGAGAGGGCAGAACATGAGTGAGATCCTAGTACAGCATCCTCAGGGAGCTGCAGGGGTTTGGCAGCTTGGAGGGCTCTGAGGAGGACACAGAGGTGCGGGGAGAAAGGCAGACTGTCCACTCCTGAACAGGACAGCGCGTTCACTGTGGGAGCCTTCGATGCGAAACCCAGTCCTTCCTTCCAGGAACATGGAGGCTGAATAATGACGCAAGAGATTTTTGGTTTTTATTTCATTTTAAAAGTTCAAGATCCTCCAAAGTTGAAGAGAGGGAAACTGAAACAAAATCTTCAGGGTTGACAGGAACTGAAGTGTTGACAAAAATTGAAGTGTGGTGTAGGTGGGAACTAGGGAGACAGGAACTGGCATGTATATACTTGTTGATTGACGGCCCTAGCACAGTGATTACTCAAAGTTTCGAAAAAGTATTTAATAAACTAAAATTACAGACTGCTACCTAGCAATTCCATTCCTGCACAGCCTGAAGAAACCTTTAAGGATGTGCGCATGGGGGTTCCAGGCAGAGGTATTTATTACAGCCTTGTTTATAACAGCCAAACAGACGAAATGGTAATGGGATCGTAGACAAGTCGAAGGAGGCTGAGGAGAGAGAGGTCCACCCCACACAGCAGTGGGCAGGCCTCACAGTGGAGGAAGGAACACTCTGCAGAAAGAGCCCTACAGTGGGGTCTCCAAGGCCCCACAACCATTGCCATCACATTGATTCTGACTCCTGTAGAGTGGCCCTGTGGGACAGAGTGGAACAACCCCACTGAATTTCTCAGGCTGTAAATCCTAATGGGAGGCAGTCAGCCTCATCTTTCTTCCTTGAAGGGGCTGGTGGATCCGAACTGCTGATGTTTCAGTTCGAAGCTGAGTGTTTAGCCACCGAGCCTCCTGATTTGCAGTAGCACAGGGCAGCAGAAATCCAGCTTCACATTCTCTTTAATGCCATGCTGTGCAGACCCTGCTTTTCTTGCCATCGCTGCAGAAGAGAGCTGTCAAAACACCCTCCAACAACAGAACGCCAGACTAGAGGGGAGGGGGGTTAGCACCAGCTGGGGGGCTGACTTCAAGGGAGGTGAGCGATTTCACCGTAACGACATGAGTGGACAAACGGAACGTGTTTCAGAACATCGTCTCATTGTCTTAGTTCAGTGACATCTCAGAACACCCAGAGGATCACGTTTTAATGAAAAAATTGGCTGTTTCAGAGAACACGTGAGAGACACTGTAATCTTGGCAAGATAAAACATGGCTGGGTATTTAGACTCTAAGGTCCTGATCTCACAAGAGAAGACCATGTTGCTTGTCCTTCTGTTTCTGAGATGGTAAGATCCTGATACTTCCTGCAGGTTCAGGGAGGAGAATTCCAGCAGCGCTGGTTCATACAGTGCAGCTTCTAGAAAACAAGTAGAACTCATTGCTGTCACAACCAACTCCTAGCTGACCCTCTGCTCAGGTGCTGAAATGGAAAATTTTGGGGGATGAAATGGCATTTGCCTGTACTGACCTTTGCCTTTGAGCTGTGGTGCTAGAGAAGAGTATTGACCATGCCATGAACTGCCAAGAGAGCAAACAAGCCTGTCCTGGAGAGAGTGAAGCCAGCCTGCTCCTTGCAGGCAAGGATTCTGAAGCTCCATTTCACCTGCTTTGAGCATGTTGCTAGGAGGGACCAGTCCTTGGAGAAGGACATCATGCTTAGAAGGGTGGAGGGTCAGTGCAGGAGAGGAAGATGCCGGATGAGATGGATTGACACAGTGACTGAGGTAATGGGGGCAGTTGTGTTTGAGACAGTGAGATTGGCTTAGGTTAGAGCAGGATTTAGAGCTACTGTTTATAGGGTCACTATGAGTTGCAGTCAACTTGATGGCACATAACAACAACATACCAACTAGCATTGTGAAAATCTACTGTCAAGTACCTCTTTAAATGCTAAAGAGTAAGGACACCAAGTTAAAGACTAAGGTGCGCCTGACCCATGATATTTTCAGTTGCTCCATATGCATATGAAAGTTGGACAATGAGTAAGGAAGCCCCAAGAAGAACTGATGCCTTTGGGATGTGGTGTTGGCAAAGAGTCTTGAACATTCTTTTGTCTCACATATACTGGGCATGTTGTTGTTGTTGTTGTTTGATGCCGTCGAGTCGTAGACGACTCATAGTGACTCTATGAATGAACAGCCTGAGCACTGTTTGTACATAGAATTTCCGGAGGCCAGCCATTTTGGAAGTGGATGCCGCTCCTGCTTCCAGGCTTGATTTAGTCGGGAAGCTCCAGCCAACACTGTCCACCTTGGATACCCATTACCACAATTGGCACATCACTGTCACAGGCTTCAGCACCACAGCAACCACGAGTTACCTCTGTTCAGCAACGCACAGACCAGTGCTATACCACCTAGAAGAATGTTTGACAGGAAGACAATTTGAACCTGGGCCGAGGGTCACAGGCCCAACGGCCCTTTGGGCTTAAGGCCGCCTCCTGGTTTGAACCCTAGGCCCAGGCTAGCTAGCCTCACTCCGGGGACAGAGCAAACCTGCACGTCAAACACATTCCCGGAAAAGCAGTTGACTTCAAAAGCTTGCCATGATTCCTGCGCTCCCACCACCATGCTCCTTCCTTCTGGCAAGGAGAGCTTCCCGGGCATGTCATTAGGAGAGGCAACTCCTTGGAAAGAGACATCATCCTTGGAAAGGTGGAGGAGAGGAAGACCCCCCGCCAATGAGCTGGATTGACACAGTGACTGTGGCAATGGGCTCAAGTGTGTCAGAGACGATGAGGATGGCACAGGATAGGAGCGCGTTCGGGTTAGTCATTCATGGGGTCGCTATGGTTGTGCTTGAGTCAACAGCACCTAACAACAACCACCACCAACAAAACAACCCACAAATCCGTCTTGAAGGAAGTGTGGCCAGGGTGCTCCACAGAGGTGAGGATGGCGAAACGTCGCTTCACAGATGTGGGGTCTGTTGTCAGGAGAGGTCAGTCCTTGGGGAAAGACATCATGATGGGAAAAGTGGAGGGTCGGTGAGGAAGAGGAAGACCCTCAATGAGATGGATTGGCACAGCGTCTGCCACAATGAGCTAGAGAATGGCAGAGGCTGTGAGGATGGAGCAGGATAGGGTTGTTATGTCCTGACTTGAAAGCACCAAAAAACAGCATTCTGATTCAGACCATGTCCATCCTTTCCTCCAGATCCACGTATCACCTACAGGGAAGCCCATACACGCAAGTCCACAACACTCTAACCGGGGACATAAATGTGACCTGGGCAAAATCACACTGATGCTTGATGTAGAAACAGGGTGAAAGCTCGAGTCTACAGATTCCTCAGGAGTCCAGGAGGAGAGGATGGCTGTGCATACGAGGGACAAAGGCACACGCTGGGCTGTTAACCGAAAGGTTGACGATGGGAGCTTATCGTACAAGAAAGATGGGACAGTCAGCTTCTATAAAGATTAAAAACCCACAAAGCACCCAAACCCCCCACAGCTGAGTAGATCCAGACTCGTCGCAGCCCTCCATCGTGTTTCTGAGATGGTAAATCAAGCTGAGGCTGCACATTTTGTGGTTGGCAGTTCAAATTCACCAGCCGCCCCCATGGGAGAAAGCTGGGCAGTCTACAGAGAGATCACGGCTTCAGAAACCCCGTGGGGAAGCTCTACCCTATCCTTTTACCTATTTGAAAAAAATGTTGTATTGGTTTACATATACTCAATCCCATATGTCATGTTTTATACACGTACTTTGTGCTTTATGCAATCATTAGTACACGTTGTATTTTATATTATTTTCATTGCTCTATGCCCAACATCGCCCCATCTTTTCAGGCCTCATTAAGCCTTTGCCATTACCTCACCCCACCACCCGCTCACCTCTGCTGCGCCTGTGGTTGTCCCCCTTCCTCCCTTGCTGTGCCTCTTCTCCCCTTTCCCTTATGAACATTTATACACATCTTGTTTAATGATCTTCTTATTATCACGCTAGTGGCCTTATGCAATATTTGTCCTTATAAGACTGAGATATTTCTCTCAGCAAAATGCTCTCTAGTCCCTCTCCCAAGTTATACAGTATTTAACAGAATCCTTGCTCCTAGTGGTGCCTAGTAGTATTCCACTGTGTGAATTTACCACAATTTCATTTGTTGATGGGCATCCAGATTACTTCTATTTTCTTGTTATTGTAAAAAACACTGCTGTGAACATAGGTGTACAAATGTCCACTTGTGTCTCAGTTCTGATTTCCTTGGGATATATTCCTAGGCATGGCATAGCTGGTTCATATGGGATTTCTATGTTCATCTTTTTTGAGGAAACACCAAACTCCCTTCCATAGCATTTGTACCATTTCATAATCCCACCAGCAGTGCATGTGAGTTCCAATCTCTCTGCATCCTCTCCAGTATTTACTGTTTGCTGTTTTGTTGAACTTTGCTACTGCTGCTGGAGTGAGGTGCTATCTCATTGTTTTGATTTGCATCTGATTGCTGGTGATCTTGAACATTTCCTCAGATGTTTCTTGCCCATCTCAATGGATATCGGTGGGTCTGAATTCAGGCTGCAGTATGTAATTGCAGCTACAAGGCTATAATCCCAGCCCCTCTCGCCCTCTGGTGGCAGTGTCTCCAAATGGCAGAAAATATTTACATAGAGATTTAGGCTGTTGAGACCAGGCCACCCTCGCACTGTGGTCAAGTGTATTCCCACACACAGTGACCCTATAGAACAGAGGAGAACTACCCCATGAGGCTACAAAGCGGTAAACCTTTACAAAAGCATACTGTCACATCTTTCTCCCGCAGAACTGTGGGTTTGAACAACTAACCTTTTAGTCAACAGCTGAAACCTTCAAGCATTACACCACCAAGACGCTTTAAAAGCATGATGTTTTCACAGTTGTTATGTACCACTGAGTGGGAAATGACTCCTAACTGACCCTTCAGCAGGTTTTCAGAGGCTGTAAATTATATGGGAGGAGATCATCCACAGTTCTCCTTTGGGGAGCTAGTTGTGGGTTTGAACCAACGGCCTTTGGATTGGCAGCACAACTCCATACTCACTAGGCCACTGGAGTTAGAAGGAGAAGATTAGAAATATGCTAAAATTGGGAGATGTCACAACAGATGGTGCGATAAAAACCTCATTGCCTATTCCAACCTGGAGCATTCCAGTATTCTAACCAAATAGTATCCCAGATGCCCCAGACATGCTTTAGGAGCTGACACAGTGGCCACCACGATGGGATTAAGCACAGAGAAGATTGTGAGCCTGGCTCAAGGGTTCTGTTGTACATAGGGTCGCTATGAGTAGAGCGGATGCAATGGCAACTAACAAGGACAAATGGATTGAAGTGATGGAGAAATACGGCTTCTAGAGGCCTTGCCCATGCCCTCTTTCTGGCCTGCCAGCCCTGCAGGGATCTTACCTGGAGGCAGACTAATAAAGTGTGAACTTGACCTAGGACAAGATAAGACCTAAGATAAGGTCCTGGCTGGTTCAGGCCCCAGTGCTTTCTGCTTCCGTGGTTCACCAGCAACCAGTAAGCGGGGTACATGACCTGCTTAAGGCAGTGGCCAGGAAGCAAGCCTGGGCCATTTCCATTCCCCTTCCCTGTCCAATGACCATCTCTTCTTGGGTGTTTGTCACCAAGAGGGCGGCAGGGCTGAGCAGTTCTTTGGCTCAGTGGACTTCAAGTCCGGGGCTGATAGTGGGGACACAGATGGGCATTAAGGATGCGAGTGGAAGGTTGTTAGGAGAGGGGAAAGGAGGAAGACGGAGGGAAAAGCACACCTGAGGGGACTCGGGTGGAATCCTGGGAAGACCCCAGGTCTTGAAGATTCAGGGTCAAAGTTACTGGGAACCTCAATCTGGGCTCTGGGGGAAGAATATTCTAGATGTCCAGGAGGAGGAAATGTGAAACTACCAGCTCTCTGGCAGCAGGAAGTGAGAAGTTTCTCAACTGTTTACTCCACCTGGTTCCTCCACGCCCCCTCCACCCCGCCCCCCTTTGGGCTTCTCCCTGCAGCCTCCTTCCTGAGATCTTTTCAAGAGGTTCTTACCCTAACTAGTGGTTCAAGGACTCACTTACCTTAATCTATGACATTTAAGCCTTTGTCTGAGATTTGAGTAAATGTTGAGATAGGCTCCCAGCCTCCTTGTGAATGTCTGCCATAGAGAACTGAGTAACCATGGGACCCAAACCCAAATCCGCCACTGTTGGGTTGACTCTCATTCACAGAGTGCTCAGTCCAACTTCCGAGGCTGCAGGTCTGGAGACCTTTCTTTAAGAGAGCAGCTGGTGGATTAGAACTGCCACACGTATGGTTAGCAGTTCAACACGTAAAGTGCCATTATGGCAGCAGGCACATATCCCGATCATTTGCTATGCTTCCAAGAACTGGACAAGGAAAAGGGATGACAGGAGAGAATCGATGCCGTTGAGTTGTGGTGTTGGAGAAGAGCATTGAACATCCCATGGACGGCCAAGTGAACAAACAGACATGTCTTGGAGAGGGTGCAGCCACAGTGCTCTTTGGAGGCAAGAATGATGAGGCTTTGCCTCCCATGCTTTGGGCATGTTGCTAGGAGAACATAGAGAACATGATTCTCAGAAAGGTAGAGAGTTGGCGAAGAAGAGGAAGACCCTCAACCGGGTGGATTGACACAGTGACTTCTGCGATGGCCTCTTGTGTGTCAGGAAGTGTGAGGATGGCACAGGATAGAACAGGGTTCAGATCTCTTGTGTCGTAGGGCTCTTATGAGTCATGCTCGATGGCCCTAACAGTAACAACATTCCACCAGAGGTAACTCCTACTGAAGAGTTCTTGATCCTTCATCAAATGTGACGGTGTCAACTGCATCATGCAGGTTGTTGATGAGTTTTCCTCTGCTAGAGGGTCAAGGACTGCAGCCTCCAATATGGATTGAGGCTCAATGTCAAGAAGACAAAGATTCTCACCACTGGACCAATTGGCAGCATCAGGATGCATGGTGAAGAGATTGAGATCGTTAACAACTTTTGTTTGTTTGGCTCCACAGTCAACAGTCTTGGCACCAGTAGCCAGGAAATTAAAAGACGTATTGTGATGGGAAAGTCTGCTGTTAGGGACCTCTCTAAAGTACTGAAGAGTAATGGCATCTCTCTGGAGACTAAGGTGCGTCTGAGACAGGCCATGGTCTTTGCTATCACTTGTTATTCGACAGAGTGTTGGACAATGACTAAAGAGGATAGAAGGAGAACTGATGCTTTTGAGCTGTGGTGCTGGAGAAGAGTATTGAGAATACCATGGACTGCTAGGAAAACAAACAGAGTTGTCCTGGAAAGGGTTAAACCGGGTGGCTCCTTGGAGGCAAGGATTCTGAGGCTCCGTCTAACTTACTTTGGACATGTTGTGAGGAAAGAGGTCCTTGGAGAGGGACATCATGCTTGGGAGGGTGGAGGGACAGCGCAGGAGGGGAAGGCCCTCAATGAGGTGGATTGATTCAGTGACTGGGGTAATTGGGATGGGCGTATCGGAGACAGTGCGATTGGCACAGGACAGAGCAGAGCTTAGGGATGTTGTATATAGGGTCGCTATGAGTCGCAAGCGACCCGATGGCACACAACAACAACAACAACAACAACATTTTTCTTCATAGAGTCCAGCTTCTCGAACGACTTGCTCAGTGTCCAGATTGAATAGATATCGAGAAAGGATACAGCCCAATGCACACTTTTCTTGACTTTAAACCATATTGTGTTCTCTTGCTCTGTTTGAACAGCAGCTTCTTGGTCTAGATGTAACACGATTAAGTGCTCTGGGATTCCCATTCTTCTCAGTGGCAGCCATTATTTGTTATGATCCACACAGTCAAATACCTTTGCATAGTCAATAAAATACAAACAGGCATTCTTTTGGTATTCTCTGCTTTCAGCCAAGTTCCATCTGAATTCAGCAAAGACAAACCGAATGCAATGCCTTCCTCAGTCTAGCCTGAATTTCTGGCACTTCTCTATGTACTATTCTATCCATTTTTGAATGATCTTTGGCAAGATTTTACTTGTATGTGATATTAATAATCTTGTTCCATAATGTCCGCATTCTGCTGAATCACCTTTTAGGGGGTGGGGACAAGTATGGATCGCTCCCAGTCAGCTGGCCATGCAGCTGTCCTTAGGTTGACAGAAGAATTGATGCCCTGAGTGATCGTTTAGAGAAGACTGCTAATCATCCCCAGACTGCCAACAGACCAAACCCATGTGTCTTGGAAAAGGTGCAGCCAGGGTGCTTCTGGGAGTCGAGGACAGTGAAAGTGCATCGCATGTACTGTGGGTGTGTTGTTAGGAAGGGTCAGTCCTTGGAAAAGGACAATGTGCTTGGAAAGGTGGAAGGTCAGCGTAGTAGAAGATCCTCAAAGAGATGGAATGACAGAGTGACTGTAACGGTGGGATCGAGTGTGTCAGAGATGATGAAGATGGAGCAGGGTCAGACAGGGTTCAGATCCATTGTTCATAAGGTTGCTAAAAGCTGACTTGAAGGCACTAAACAACGATAACACCACCGGGAATCCTTCAACATGGGAACAGAAGATATTAACGATCACCGTAGCCACATCATTCTGGATGACACGTATCAACCCTCACCATGCCTAGCTTGTTATTGTTGTTATTAGGGGCCATTGAGTTGAGCATGACTCATAGCGACCCTATGAATGACAGACCTGAACCTTGTCCTTCCTAACCTGTGCCACGTTGCAATCTCTGACACAGCAGAACCCATTGCTGCAGTCACTGTAGAGCCCATTGCTGCAGTCACTGTATAGCACATTGCTGCAGTCACTGTAGAGCCCATTGCTGCAGTCACTGTATAGCACATTGCTGCAGTCACTGTAGAGCTCATTGCTGCAGTCACCGTAGAGCCCATTGTTGCAGTCACTGTAGAGCCCATTGCTGCAGTCACTGTAGAGACCATTGCTGCAGTCACTGTAGAGCCCATTGTTGTAGTCAGTCACTGTAGAGTCCATTCCTGCAGTCACTGTGGAGCCCATTGCTGCAGTCACTGTAGAGCACGTTGCTGCAGTCACTGTAGAGCATGTTGCTGCAGTCACTGTAGAGTGCATTGCTGCAGTCAGTCACTGCAGAGTGCATTGCTGCAGTCACTGTAGAGGCCATTGCTGCAATCACTGATTGAGGGTCTTTCTTTCACCATCCTTCAACCTCCCTAAGAGTGAGATCCCTCTCCAAGGAATAACTTCTCCTACAAACATGCCTGAAGTATGTGAGATGAAGTTGTATCATCTTTGCCTTCAAGGAGCACTCTGTCTGCTTCTCCAGGATGTAGCTGTTCTTTTGGCAATCCATGGAATGTTCAGTACTCTTCTCCATCACCTTAGTTCCAAGGAATACATTCCTTTATCCAGCTCTCAGCAGCAAAGCAAGTGATCGGAAATACCCTGGATCAGGCACACTTTAGTCCTCAAACTAACATTACCCATTATTCCTCCTCAGTAACTGGGAGAGGTGTCTGATTACAGACTTTCCCAGTGCAACACATCTCCTACCTGCTGGGATCAAGTGTATTGATTGTGGATCTGATTGTGGATCCAAGTCAAATGAAGTCGTTGACAGTTTTAATCTTTCTTCCCTCTATTATGATGTTGTCTGTTGGTCCAGTGGTAAGAATATTTGTTTCCTCGACATTTAAGATGCAATCTACACTGAAGGCTGCATCCTGCAGCAAGTGCATCAAGTCCTCCTCACTTTCAGCAAGCAATTTGTTACAGGTCATTTACAGATGGTCTTATGCTCATCTTTCAGATCTGTGAAATGATGCACAGAGAGGTTCAGGGGCTTGCCCAAGGTGACTAGTAAATTCCCTAACTGGGACACTTGGAGGTGAAAGGGGTAAAATCTGACCACCAAGGCCTTCCCCCCCCACCCCCACCCCCGGCCTCTTCTGATTCTTCAGGTGGTTTGGCTTCATTCCAGTCCGGTCTTGGTAACTCAGGCAGTTGTTGTTTGTTTGTTTATTTGAATATATTTTATTATGAATGAATGGAAATCCAAGTTCTTAATAAACTTACAACAAAATAGCAATAAAAATTATTTTTTATTGATGTTCATAGAATAATTTCTCCACATTTTGTGTCATTCATATGCATTGTTTTATACAATCTCTCATTTACATTGTTTCATAAAATCATTTCTTATACAATCTATTATACATTTTTTAAATTACTTGGCTTACAAAGTTTATGTTTTTGTGTTGTTTCATACTGTTCTTCATTCACATTGTGTTTCATACAATCATTCTCATACATTTTCTTTTCTAAAATCAATCATCATTGGATCCCTTGGGGGACTCTTGCGGTTTCTTTCCATGAACTGACTTGGGATAAATACACATGTAGTCCCAGGATAGGCACTTTCTCAGAATTCCTGGCTTGTCCCCAGAGAGTAGGGATTTTCTCGTAATCATTTCTGAGAGGACTGCATGTGATCCCGATTTGTGGTATAAACTCCCTGGATCCCAACACACTGCGGCGCTGTGACAGACTCCTACTGATACAGCTGCACAACATACACTCTGTGCCTCTCACGACCCTGGGCTGGGATGTGTGTCCTACTGAGCCCAGGACCCCTCTGGAGAACAGATCTAGGATGGCCAACTCTGAAATCCATGCCTGGGAAGGGACACCGTGTTTGGAAAAGCGAAGTGTCCGCAAAAGCGAGGGAGACCTTTGCTGAGATGGATCAACACAGTGAGGCGATGGGCTTGAATGAGGTGGAGATTGTGAAGACGGCGCAGGTCTAGCTGGAGCTCGCTCTGTTGTGCAGAGAGCGGCTATGAGTAGGAGCTGACTTGGTGGCCTCTTTGTCTCACGTACCTCGGTCATGGTGCTAGAGGAGGTTATTCCTTAGAGAGGGACGTCATGCGTGAGCAGGTGGAGGAGGGGGTGAAAGAGAAGAAGACCCTCCACCAGGTGGATTGACATGGTGACAGCAGCAAGGGGCTTGAGTGTGTCAGAGATTGTGCGGTTGGCACAGGACAGGACAGGGGTCAGATCGGTTGTTCATAGGGTGGCTGTGAGTTGTACTCACCTTGATGGCATCTAACAAGAGCAGCAGCAACAACACTATGACTAAGGTGCACCTGATTCCAGCCATGGTCTTTTCCATCACTTGCTGTGCTGCTGAGAGCTGGACAATCAATAAGGATGATTGAAGCAGAACTGATGCCTTTGAGCTGTGGTGTTGGAGAAGAGCTGAACATCTCATGGATGCCCAAGAGAACAAACACGTACGTCTTGGAAAAAGTGCAACCTTGGAGGCAAAGATAACAAAGTTTTATTTCACGTCCTTTGGGCATGTTGCTAGAAGAGGCTTGGAGAGGGACATCATGCTTGGAAAGGCAGAGGGTTGGCGTAAGAGAGGAGGACCCTCAACCAGGTGCATTGACACAGTGACCGCAGCAATGGGCCCCAGTGTGTCAGAGATTGTGAGCACGGCACAGGACAGGACAGGGTTCAGATCTGTTGTTCACAGGGTCGCTGTGAGTCACACTCTACTTGACGACACCTAACAACAACAACAACAAGAGCAGCAGCAGCATCCACCAGGTCAGGACTGAGGGGGGAACCACAGAGAAAACTCTGGCTAGTGTCTTCCTCGGAGTGCGTGGCTGAGGAAACCATGTGACCCTCACACCCTGACATGTGGGTCAGCATGAGTCAGCGTACACTCAAAAGCAGAAGTTTTGGGCTTTTGTTTTTGTTCTTGTTTTTCTGCAAAGCCACTAGGCTACAGTGCTCTGAGAAAGGCAAACAATGGTTTTCTGAAGAATGAACCTGGGCAGGGTTGAGGATGGTTGAGCAGGAAGTTCTCACGGGGCTCTTTGTGTCCTGCCAGCCCCTGCATTCCTCTGGAGGAGGAGAGGGCCAGGCCTTGTTAGGAGGAAGCGGAGGAGGGAGAAGCATTTGGATGAGGACCAGGTGACGTTGGAAGGAGAGCTGACCTGAGTGTCACTTACGGGTGACTACACTCAGGTCACCTTGTTCTGTGGACATGAGGCGTTCACTGACCAAGTCAAGGGCTGGAAGGACCTCTTGACCCCCATCCAAGCTCTTATTTAACAAATGAGGAAACTGAGGTCCACTATGGAGATGGAATTGCTAAGGTCACAGTGAGGTCAAGGGCAGATCAGAGGCTACACTGGGATTCAAACCCACATCTCTGGCTTCCCTCTCAGGAAACTCAGAGCCTTTGCTAACTCTGATCTCAGTGGGCACAGCCAGGACTTGGGTATACTGATTCTTCCCCCCAACTCTGCTGCCAGCTGAGGTGCCAAGACTCCAGGCTAGTTCCTCGGTTTCCCTCTGTACCCCAGAGAGCCAGGGACCCACCTTGTAAGGGGTTCTGAGGACTTAAACAACAACCAGCACCACCAAAATAACCTCATAGCTGACCTGCCAGCAGGTCTGGAAATTGTACAGGAGGAGACGGCTCATCTGTCTGTCTCCCAAGGAGCTGCTGGTGGATCCGAACCACTAGAAAAACATCACCTTTGGATTGGCAGCACAAGCATCCCCAAAGGAGAAGTCCTGGAGCAGCACAGATGGTTAAGCACCCAGCTCCTAATAAAACTTTGCCTGTTTAAATCTGCACTGAGTTGTCTCAGAAGAAAGGCCTGACTATCTAATTCTTAAAGTTGTTGTTGTCATTGTGTACCATCTGACCCAGAGCTGACCCTCCAGTGGGTTTTCAGAAACTTTCCATTACACGGAAAAAGATTGCCCAGCTTTGTCCCATGGAACAGCTGGTGGATTTGAACCACGTGCCTTTGCACTGGCAGCCCAATTCCTTACCACTGAGCCACCATTGAAAACCTGCAGATGGTCTGCTCTGACAGAACTGGGTCTGCTGTGAGCTGGAATCTAGTCTGTGACAACCGGTGTGCGCGCTGGTGACATGGGAGCTGGGGAGTTGGGCTGCTGACCCGAAGCCACAGCTTTTTGGCAGTTTCAATCCACCAGCAGCTTGTCGGGAGAAAGCAGTGTAATCTAGAGCCTCGGAAACTCCCTGGATGGTCATCTACGAATTGATTTTGATGCGGTGGCAATGAGCTTGCTTTTGAGTTGGGCAACAGCTCTTGGCACAAAATAGGTGCTTGGCCAATGCTTTTGTCTTCCTATTTTCCCCACAGTCTCACTCCCTGGAGATCAGGGGAAAAGACACAAGGAAAGCAAGCCACTGAGTTCAGAAATGGGAAAGGTGAGAGGTGCAATGAAGGTTAGGGTCAGAAATCAGCCTTGGGGCTGCCCCTGCACGCAGCCCAGCAGAGCTTTTATCTGAACACGCTTCACACCCCAAGTCACCTTGTCCCTTCATTAGCTGGTTGAGTAGATAAAAGGACAAAACCCAAACCTTCCTTAAGGTCTCGGTGACACAGCCTTAAATCCATGAGGTTTTCCCATCAGAATTTGGGTCCCCTGATTCTGACCCCCAAGGATTCACATTCAGGTGGGAAAGTGGGAGTGAGGGAGGGAAGTGCGAGGTATTAGGCAACTAAGAACGCTGGCGGCGCTCTAGGCTAAGTATTGGGCTGTTAACAGAAAGATCTCACTTTCAAGCCCGTCAGTCCAGTCCTCTCCGGGAGGACGACGAGGTCGCCTGTTACCAGGAAGATTTAGAGCCTCAGAAACCTTGCAGGGCAGTTCTGCTCTGGCCCAGAAGGCTGCCTCATGCCAGCGCCAACTCAGTGGAGGGGGGTGGGTGTCGGGCGAAGCAGGTCAACTCCTTGGACAACAGCAAGAGCTCAGAAACAGCATGGAACACGGACCTGGAACTCTTCCCACCCGATAGGTCCTGGGCGGGGAACTGCTCTGCGGCATCAGCTCCTGATACATGCAGCCTGTGGTCACCTCCACTCCAACAGCCAAGAGCATCCTCAGGAGAAGGGCTCAGAGCAGGTGGGGGGGCTGGGAGCCAGGTAAGGGCCCTGAAGAGTGGAGAGGGGGAGCTGGGGGGGTGCATGGCCTGTGAGCATGGCCTTAGTAGTACTGGGAGGCCAACCTCTAACAGCTCTTCTGTCGTCATCAGACCTGATGCTCTGTGTCGGAATCAAACTCCGTTGTCTTCCTCTCGGAACACACACACACACATTTACACAGACCCCAAGTTCTCTGTAAAGTATGCAAATAGTCTTACACACTTGTACCAACATACTTTACACATCACATGATGCACACACACTCGTATCTGTGCACAACACACAGAAGCACTATTATCACACGCACATCCAGATACGAGCCGGCGAGCAAGGCCAGCTCTGTGACCTGCGCCGTTGCACGGGGCCGCATGCGCAGAAGGGTCCCACTCTTGATGGATGCACCATTGCCCTCCCATTGAAGTTCTTCATACTGTTTGAACGAGGGGCCCACCTTTTCGTTTTGCAATTGCGCACACAGGTGCTCTCTGTTCCACTCTGCTTCGCTCACTCTGCCCTCCCTCTCTCACCCTGGAAATTCCCAGGAGTCTCCATGGTCAGGCCCGAAACCAAAAAGGTTCAACAGATGTTAAGAATTGAAACAGGCAGCTGGAGGGGTTGAAGTGATGTCTGATCTTGACCACTAGGTGGCAGCACCAGGCCTCTCCAAGTCCCTGAAAAGAACAGAAAATCAGAAACACTTGCTGCAGGCGTCCCCAAGTCACTCTGTCCTACCTCTTCCAGAAACATGGCTACTTCAGAGCAACAGCGTCTCCAGGGAGCTCTTGAATCCATTCTTCTGCGTATGGATTTCTAGTTAACTCATTGTTTATTATTTTCTTTGTAGACTTTTGTCCTTCCCAACCCCCAGTTACAAATACAACATATATTTATCATAGAAAAGAACACGCACAAGAAAGTAGAAATCACAACTTGATGTCTTTTTTTCAGTAAGTAAAAGGAAGTGACAGAATCTCCCTGCCTCCAACTACTTGGTGTATGATACACCTAGGCAGACATAGTATTTTGAGTACTTAACAAGTATTTCTTATGTATAAGGAACACGCGTTGAGCTCTGGTGGCCTAGTGGCAAGAGGCTACACTCCAATCCCAGAGGTATGCAGTTCAAATCCACCAGATGCTCTGCAGGAGAAGGGGGAACAATTTCCTCCTGTACCAGTCAGATCTGATTTGACGGCACACACACACACACACACACACACACACACACCCTAAAAAAGGAAACACATGCGTTTTTTTAAAAAAATATTATTACCTAAAATAGTAGTAATGTTCTACACATGGTGTATGATCTGTTTTCCAACTTTGTATGTTCAGTACATGTTTTAAAATTGAAAAAGAGCAGTCTGTGTGAACTTTGAAGTGTTCAGAATCAGGGCTTTCCAGATCTGGCTGCCTCAGGCAGTGACTGAACAGTGTAAACCTTGGAGTGCAGATGTGCACCAGCCCCATCTCCTCCCCTCCTACACCCTTCAGGGATCTAGTGGGCTTGACTTTTCCATCCTTCATGACCTCTCGGTCATTTCCCCACAATTTCCAGGTTACAGTTAAGAACTTAGTGTACAAAGTTCATTTCTGTTCAGCTTTCCCCCAACACACACATACAGCAAATCGTTTTTGCATTTTCCACGTGTGCCGTTCAATGATGTGACCACATTTGTCAAGCCATTCAGCTCTCTCCATGATCCATCTGCAGACTTTCCTCCCACCCTTCCGAGAAGCCCAGTGGTACCTTTCCCCACCCATCACTTGTGACCACCTCCAAGTTCCTGCTCAGTATTTAGCTTTAGCCTGATGTCTCCTCCTCCTCAGGTGTGGCCCCTGCCTGAGAGAGTTGGAGGAAGCAGGCCTTGGTCACTTGATTCCTCTCATCCCTGTCCACAGTCACAGCCCCTTGGATGTGTCAGAGACAGAGCTGGTACAGATTCCCCCTCTCCCCTGGGGCTCTGTGGTAGCCTCTGCCATCGCCACTGCTTCTTTGGCTGCCCCTGACCAGTGGCGCCCTCTCTTGATGGAGGGTGTACCTCCATGGAGACATCCCCACTGCGGTGTCCTGATCGAGGGTGTACACTTGACCCTGGTGCTCGCCGTCTCTCCTCAGACCCTGCTCTCCTCCACGGAATATTGTTCAGCTTCTGATGAGTTGATTGTCCTCGCCCAGTGGCCAGCTCCCTCTGAGTGGTCACTCAGGCCACATCTCAGGGTCCATCTGAACTTTGGGGAGCCCTGGGGCCCTCACTGCCTGAGATGATGGCAGCCTGGGCAGCACGGCTCCCACCCACTGGCTCTTCATTTCCCTCCAGTTCTCTTTTCTCTTTGATCAGAGAGGCTCTTTGATTAAAGAGGGTCAGAGGAGGACACTGTCCATGGGCAGTCATGAACAGGGTGTGAAAAGCCAGGCTTCCTGCCCGCAGGCACCCCTGATTTCTCCCAAGATGCTCTAGTGTGGGGTAGTGCTTGCTACATGAATGTTACTGTTATGTGCTATCAGGTGTCTTGCAACTCATAGTGACCATATGTACAACAGTCCTGAACCCTGCTCTGTCCTGTGCCAACCTTGTCTCTGACACACCTACCCTCATTATCCCAGTCAATCCATCTCTTCGAGGGTCTTCCTCTCTTGCACTGCCTCTCCACCCTCCCAAGCATGAGGTCCCTCTTTAAGGACTGGTCCCTCTTTGCAACGTACTCAAAGTATGTCAGATGAAGTCTCAGAATCCTTGCCTCCAAAGAGCAGCCTGGTTTCACCCTCTCTAGGATGAACCTGTTTGTTCTCCAAGCAGTCCATGGTATATTCAATACTCTTCTCCAGCAGCACAGCTCAAAGGCATCAATTCTCTTTCTATCATCCCTAATCATTGCCCAGCTTTCTGATGCAGAAGTCATTGCGAAGACTATGACCTGGATCAGGTGCACCTTAGTCTACAGACTGATATTGTTGCTCTTCAGTACCCTGGAGAGATCCTTGACAGCAGACTTTCCCAATGCAATTAATCTTTTGAATTCCTGGCTGCTGGTACATGAATGTTATTGTTGTTGTTGATTGCTTTCAAGTTGAGCACAACTCATGGCGACCCTATGAACAAAAGGCCTGAAGCCCCTCTACAACTATTAACATTTATCAGAGTTCCTAGAGTTTCTGAAGGCGTGAGGAAATGTCAGTGTTTCTAGCTGGTCAACCCTTCATCCCCACCTCCATCTCCACTGTAGGATTTTGGTGTGGAGAAATAAAGAGGCTGCATTATTGTTTTGGGGTTGCAGATCCCAGAGAGAATATCTGACCCCCATTGCTTGTGTCTTTTCTGATGGGAGGTGGGTGTCCTTGATACCTTTTGCTTAGGTTTAGGGTCTGTGACGTCAGTAGTAGAACAATCAACACATTGCTGCACTAGCCAGATCCCCACTGCTGGGCATTTAAGATAATTCGAGAGGATTACAAGCAAAGTCGAGTGATCACGCTCGTGCCATCTCTCCGTGCCCATGAGAGGATTTTCGTCAGCTGGCTGGCTGGAAGGGGGCTTGTTGAGCAGTGGAGCATTTACACTGTTCCTGTCTAAGCTGGTACACTGCCTCCCGGGAGTGCTCCTCTCTGCCCTGCCCTCAGCAGGGAGAGAGCCCATTTCTTTGTATCCTCCTGGCACCGGGTACCGTTGGTTGCTTTATTTTCCATAATTGGATGAAGCATTGTCATTTCACAGCGCATTTCTCTGTTAGTGAGATGAAGAACCTCATCTTCATCTGAAGCTGGGGAAGGGAGGCTCAGGGGGCAGAGAGAACACGATGAATTATCAAAGTCCGCGGACTCCATAGAGACGAGCTTCCCTTGGCTTTTCGCGCGGAGCCATCCCTCACTCCTGGGGACATGGTCTCAGCTGGGCAGGTGACGTGTCCCTGCTTTGATGGCCTTCTCTCCATTCCTGCTGCTTTTGTGTCACCTTGGTCAGGGACCCCTTAGGACACAGCAGAACTGCCCTGGTGTGTGTGTGTGTGTGTGTGTGTGTGTGTGTGTGTGTCCCATGACTGTAACCATCTTGCTTTTAAAAATTTTTTACTGTGATTTGAATGAAAGCGCACAGAGCAGATTGGTATTCTGTTTAACCAGTCAGACATATTTCGCTCTATGACATTGATTACAGTCTCCACATTAGTCTTGATGGAAGCGGGCGGCCACGTCTCTCTCCCACGCCGGAGTTGGCGGGGTCAGGCCATGGACCCTTCGGTTAGAATTCTGGAAACACCTTCTCTTCATGACATCCTCGTTTTTTGTTCTCTCTTCTCAGGACTATTTGGCACGTTACACTGATGACCGAAAGCATCCCTGGTGCTGCTCCTTGGGAGAAAGACCAGAGTCTCCTCCCGTTCTGTTTTCCGGCTTTAGGAATAGGATAGAACGTGGTTACGAGTCTGAACTGCCTCTGTGGTGGTGAGTTTTGAGTTCTCTCGTCTGGAATCCCAGCTCCGTCCTGGTAGGATTGGAAAGAGTCTCCAGTCCGTGAAGTTCTGCGTGGCACTTTCAAGAGGAGTCTTAGCCTTGAGAGGCTTCGGGTCTGTCACTGTCTTCAAAGGGAAAGAACCAGAGGACAAAGCTTTTATCTTGCTGCACATGACAGCTGTGTCAGCCCACTATCGCGTCCCTGTCCTCCTCGGCTTCCTGCTGGATGACAGAGATTTCCCCACGAGTTCCTCCTCCCATCTCAGTTTTACTAATGAGAGGCCCTTGAGGGAGATTCTGAAGGCAGGAGAGGAGTTCCTGTTTCCTGAAGCCTCATGGTGAGGGGCACAGTTTGACCCCATCAGGTGTGTAGACACAGGTGCGATTCCAAGTCATGTCCTGGTGAGATCTTGTAAACTCTCCCTTTGCTCTGCTGACCGACTCCCCAGAGCCTCAGGGGTGATTTCTGTGGGTATTATTCTCCTTGATTGTTCAATAGTTCCTTTTGTTTCTGGGAATAGTTCCAGGGACACACACTTTTATTTGTACATGGGAAACAGAACTGTTTCTTTGATCTTTTTAAGTTTGAAGGTCACATGATCCCAACGCCAGTGGTAAGGGAAACAGATCGGACTGTACCTTCACAGACCAGCCACTGCTGCTGCCAGAGCTCAGAGTCGGGGCTGGGGGTGGGGCTCTGGTGGCTCAGTGGTGAGGAGCTGTGCTGTGAACCGAAGGTGCTGATGCTTGTTGTTGTTTTGTACCATTGAGTCAGAACCGATCCATAGCTGACCCTCCAGTGGGTTTTCAGAGACAGGAAATTGCACAGAAGGAGATTGTCCACTCTTCTTTCGTGGAGCCGCTGGTAGATTCGAACTGCTTATCTTTGAGATTGCAGTTCAGTTTCTTACCACTAGGCTACCAGAGCTCCCAAAGGTATGCAGTTTGAATCCAACAGCTCTTTTTACGGGAGAAAAATGGTTACTTTCTTCCTGTGCAATTTACTGCCTCTGAAAACCTGCTGGAGGGTCAGCTACGGCTTGGTTCTGACTCAATGGTAAACAATGAAATAAAAACAAGTTGGTCGAGTCCAGGGTCTTTGAGATACCAGCCCGTCACTGTGGCAGAACATTAAGGTGCAAGGGGCTGGATTCTGCTGACTGTACTGGGGAGCTTGCAGATGTCACAAGGCGGTGCAGGCTTTTAAACAACCAGGTCAAGGCGGGAGTAGAAGGTCATGGATCTTCTGGGCTACTCTGAAGGAACCTGCTAATTCTTCTCCTTTATAATCTTTAAACTGTGACTTGAGTGAAAGTTTGCAAAGAATATTGGATTTTTATCCTTCCTATCATTGACTGTGTGGATCATAACAAACTGTGCTGACTCTGAGAAGAATGGGAATCCCGGAACACTTGATTGTTCTAATGCAAAACCTATACTTGGGCCAGGAGGCAGTCGTCAGAACAGAGCAAGGAAACACTGCATGGTTCAAAATTGGGAAGGGCGTACGCCAGGGATGCATCCTATCTCCATACATTTTCAACATGTATGCAGAGCAGATTATCCGAGAGGCTGGGCTCTATGAGGAGAAATGTGGTATCAGGATTGGTGGAAGATCTATCGACAATCTGCGTTATGCAGATGACACAACCCTGCTTGCTGAAACTGAGGAGGACCTGAAGCAATTGCTGTGGAAGGTCAGGGACTGCACTCTTCAGTATGGATTGAGGCTCAGTATCAAGAAAACAAAGATTCTTACCAGTGGGCTGATTGACAGCATCATAATGTTCCCAATCCCCAAAGACAAAGATCACATTTATAAAGATTATATTATAAAGAAGTAATGAAAACAACAATAATGAAAACTTTTTATAAAAAACCCAAAGTACAACCAGGCTGCCAGTTAGATGCAAGGATGGTGAAACCACATCTCATAAACTTTGGCCCTGCTGTCTGGAAGATCTCACTCTCAGAAAAAGACAGACTGCTGGGAAAGAGAGAGGGTTAGCGAGAGAGAGGAAGACCCTCAAGCAGCGGGTTAATGCAGTGACTGCAACAAAGGACTTGAGCAGGTGGAGATTGTGACAGTGAAGTACGATCGGGGAAGCTTCCATCTGTTCTTCATAGGGTCGCTGAGAGTTGTAGTTGACTTGATGCCACTTTAAAACAACAATAGTAGCAGCAACAATAGCAACAACAACACAAAGAGGTGTGCAGAATGGACTCTGCTTACGTCCACATTGCTGAGGTGAAACCCTATTGTCAATGGGGGGCAACACTTGTGTTCTAGAGGAGGAAGTCTCAAGGCTTAGAAAGACAGGAAGGCTCAAGTGTATGTTATTTGTGACTTGTTCCTCCGTCTCCGAGGATGAGCGGCAGAGCGGGCTCCCATACCTAAAGCTCTTACTGCTGTTGTAATATATAGTGAAGCCTCCCAAGGACAGGGATGCTTACTGCCGAGAGTTCAGCTGAGGACACGAAGCTACAATGCAGTGCCACGTGCAGCTGCACGGAGGGAGAAAAGAGGATAGAATGAGTAAGCAGAGATTCTGCTCAGAGCGAATCTTCCTCAGAAAATGTTCGCACCAAGCAGACTTTATCTGCAATGATGTGCCAGCCCTTGCTGAGGGTGATACGAGCTACGTCTTTCAGGAGTGATCCCACCACTCCCTGAAACTCTGTTGAGCCGTGAAGGGAAGGTGCAGGTCATTGATGGAAGACAAGAGAAACAAAATGCTCTCTGACCACCATTGTTGCTATTATGCACCATGGAGTCGGAACCGACCCGTAACTGATTCTTCAGTGGATTTTTAGACGTAGTAGAACACACAAGAGGAGACTGCACACCTTTTCACCACTGAGCAGTTGGTGGATTCGAACTGCATGCCTTTAGGTTGACAGTGCAACTCCTTATCACTAGACCACCAGAACCTCCTTGAAGACCGTTAGCATTCCAGTAACTTCATATTCTCTTCACTCTGCTTACATTATTTTCTGTGGCCTAAGGGGAAGTAAGGGCAGAGCCTGTGAACCCTGCTCCAGGCGGTAGCTTACAATCCTTCACAAGGCTTGGGGACTGGAGTCTCCCTCCACTCCGGAAGTCAGCTAACTGGCCGGACGGCTGGCATCTTGATGGCAGCTCGACTTGGTGGCAGTCAGGCAAGGGAAGTTTCTGGGGTCCTTTTGGCTATGTGTTACTGTTCTTTTCTGCCCTTCAAAAGTGGGTGGGCGGCCCAGAGCCTTAGGCTAAGGGGAAGTAAGGGTACAGCCTGGAAGCCTGCTCCAGATGGTAGCTTAAAATCCTTCACGAGGCTTTGGGACTGGAGTCTCCCTCCACTCTGGCGAAAAATTCTTCTAGGTCGTATAGCCCTGGTCTGTGCACTTGCTGTACAGAGGTAACTCGTGGTGGCTGTGAAGCTGAACACTGTGACACTGATGTGTCAAATGTGAGAATGATTACCAATGGCGGACAGTGTTTGGTGGAGCTCCCCAATTAAAACAAGCTTGGAAGCAGGAGTGGCATCCACTTCCGAAATAGCTTGCCTCTGGAAACCCTATGAGTCTGAGGAGAGGACAAAAGTTACACAAGTGTCTAGGTCTTTCATTCATAGGGTCACTATGAGTCACTTATGACTCGACAGCACTTAACCACAACATTGATTAAGCTACGTAAGAATCCTGGTCGAGCAATGGTTACTAAGGGAAAGGTTAGTGATTCAAACCCACCAGCATTCTGCAGTAGAAAAGGGCTGATGACCTGCTCCTATAAATATTACAGCCTAGGCTGGTAGCTCTCTTCTGCCCTACACAGCAACTAAGATCAGAACTGACTCAGCAACCTCAACAGCCAATTCGTTTGTGGAGAGAAGGTGCTAATTCCCATCTCAGTTAGTAAGAAAAACATGAGACTCTATAAAAGGCTCTGGGGAGTTGCTTTTTGGCAAGCCAGGGATGCGATTGCAAGACATTATCTTTGAAATGGACTCCCTGAACTCAATGGAGATGACGGGACCTTGGCATTGTGGAGACCAAAAGATAGAGCCTTACATGGTGTGTGTGGTGGCCGTAATAGGATTAGAAATGAAATAGTGAGAATGTAGTGATCGAAGAGATCTCTGCCAGAAGTTAGTTGACCTGTTAAAAGAGAAAGTCTTGCTCTGTTGTTGTTGTTGTTATGTGGCGTCGAGTCATTTGCGACTCATAGCAACCCTATGTACAACAGCCCTAAACCCTGCTCTATGCTGTGTCAATCGCATTGCCTCTGAGACACCCATCCTGATTATCCCAGTCACTGGATCAATCCACTCCTTCCTCTCCTGCGCTATCCCTCCATCCTCCCAAGCATGATGTCCCTCTCCAAGGACTGGTTCCTCCTTACAACATGTCCAAAGTATGTTAGACGGAGTCTCAGAATCTTTGCTCCAAGGAGTAGCCGGGTTTAACCTTCTCCAGGATGAATCTGTTTGTTTTCTTGGCAGTCCAGGGTACATTCAATACTTTTCTTCAGCACCACAGCTCAAAGGCATCAATTCTCCTTCTATCTTCCCTAGTCATTGTCCAACTCCCTGATGCATAACAAGTGATTGCAAAGACCATAGACTGTATCAGGCGCACCTTAGTCTCGGAAAACTCTAAATCAAAGAAAATATATTTGACACCAACCAAGTGTTATGTTAAGATTTATCGTTCAAAATTACTTTCCTAGCCACTGAGTTGGACCCATGTGGATGGGTAGGGGGATGTGAATAGGGTGTGTTAGTCTTTCCACAAGAGGATTGACTAGTCTCACCACTAACTGAACAGATGCAGCAGTAGGTTCTGAAAATCTCATCACCAGCAAAGAGGAAGCGGGAATGCAGTGTGCGCCCTTCGTGGCCAGAGATCCTTGTGCCAGCCAGACCTCCAGGAACAGATCATCCAGGAGGCTGGACTCTGTGAGGAGGAATGTGGCACCAGGACTGGAGGAAGACTCATCAACAACCTGCATTATGCAGATGACACAGCTTTGTTTGCCAAGACTGAGGAGGACCTGAGGCATTTGCTGCAGAAGGTCAAGGGCTGTGGTCTTCAATATGAATTGAAGCTCAACATCAAGAAAACAAAGATTCTCACCACTGGGCCAATGACAGGTGGAGACGAGATTGAGGCTTTTAATAATTTCTGCATGCTTGACTCCATAGTCAACACACTTGGCACCAATAGTCAAGAAATCAAATGAACAGTTTACATTAGGAAAATCTTCTGTCGGGGACCTCTCCAGAGTGCTGAAGAGCAACAATGTCAAGATAAAGACCAAGACAACTGTTGTGGAAGGCTGTATAGCACTTTCTCAAAAAGTTGGAAATAGAAATACCATTTGACTCAGCCATTCCACTACTGGAAATATAACCTCTAGAAACCAGAGCCACAACTCAAACAGATACATGCACAGCCACGTTTATATGTTTTGGAGACGGTGCAGCTGGAGTGCTTTTTGGAGGCAAGAATGATGAGAGTTTGCCTCACATACTTTGGACATGTTGCTATTCCTTCGAGAAGGACATGATGTTGGGAAGGGTGGAGGGTCAGCGAAGGAGAGAAAGACCCTCAAACAGGTGGATTGACACAGTGACTGCTGCAATGGGCTCTTGTGTGTCAGGAAGTGTGAGGATGGCGCAGGACAGAACAGGGTTCAGATCTTTTGTTCACAGGGTCACTGTAAGTAGTGCTTGACTCGACAACACCTACCAACAACATTTCTACAAACGTTGTGCATCTATCCATGTGCATAGCAGATCACAGAGAGCAAAGTATGAAAAATTTCTTAACCATAATCAGACATCTTGAGGGAATGAATCTCTGGGCATGGAGAGTAAGGAATGCAGCCTCGGGGCATATCTAGACCATATTTCTCTCCTAATAAAAGAGAGTCTCTTTTATTACTTATTGTTCCTGTCTGGTCACATTAATTAGAAAACTCAAAACAATATTGAGTTTCACATATAGTGTGCATTCTGCCTTTAGCGGGACTACACTGGGACTGACTGTTTGATTATTAGTATTGATTTCTGAAAAATATTTTATCCTGCTCTGAAGGTGAAAGGGAGCCCTGGTGGCATAGCCTGGAGGGATCTGTACTGGAAACCCAAAGTGGCACCTCTCAGCTGGCTGGAATCCACTGACAGTTCCTCAGGAGAAAGATGGGCAAGCTCCTCTGATGAGATTTACAGTCTTGAAAACCCGCTATGGGATCGCCTATGAATTGTTTCCAGCTTCATGGCAACAAGCCAATGAGTGTCAAGATAAAGAGATAGAGCGCTGCCATTGGGCCAGCCCTGACACATGGCAGCCAATTGTATGACAGAATGAAATGCTGTCTGGTTCTGCATTACCTTCACAGCCACAGGCTGCCCACGTCAGGCATTGTGCATGTCTGTCTTACTGAGGATATTCGATGGCCCCTACTTAACCAAACATCATAGTCCTTTGGAGACTGTTCTTTGCTCACAGTGTGTCCAAAACAAGGGAGCTGCATAACGCTGTGTGCCATTCTCAGGATTTCCATTAGCTAATTTTTAGAACTAGTTCAACAGGTTTTTCTTTTTCTTTTCTTTTCTTGTCTTTTTTAATTTTAATGAAAGTTTACAGAGACTTTAGATTTCTATTCATTCATTGTTGCACACTTTATTCCCTGCCCACCCCTCCCCCTGTTCACTTATCTCTTTGAAAATTAAAACAAAACAAAACATAAAGACCCTTTCATTGTTATACAATCCTCCACCTGAGCCCACTCCACTGTGCACTTTTCATTCTGGACTCTTGTCATGACAATAATACCTAATCATATATTCTTCCTAAAGAGTTTTCTCCCTCATCTCTTTCAATGCAGTATACACTCTTTATCCCCTCTTAGTTTTCCCTCAACCCTGATGTCAGTCCTGCTTTACAACAGGGGCACTGTGCAGTATTTGTCCTTTTGTGACTGAGATATTTTACTCAGCATAATGTCCTCCAGGGTCACCCATTTTGTATATTATTTCATGAGTTCCTTGTTTTTCAATGCAGCATAGTATTCCATTGTGTGAATATACCACAGCTTCTCTATCTGTTTGTTTGTTGATGGTCACTTAGACTGTTTCCAAGTCCTTGCTATTGTGAACAAAGCAGCAATAAACATGGTTGGTGTTCATATATCTGCTTGGGTGGCAGTTATGGTTTCTTTAGGGCACTTGGGTTGTTTTCAGCTCTTTGCTATTGTGAACAAAACCTTGGTAAACATGGGTGAGCATACATCTGCTTGGGTGGCAGTTATGATTTCTTCAGGGTATATTCCCAGTAGTGGTTCTTCCTAGTCTGCATTGGTCTGGTAGTTCTTCTGAGCCCTGTCCACTCTAGCGGACCCTGATTGTATTTCAGATATTGACTTCTAGTCTCATAGTATCACATGGGCCACCATTGTGACAAAATGACAGGTCATGGGTTTGCAAAAGAAATGCCACTAAACATAGTTTATACATGACAGTGACATTTACCTCAAGGTCTATGACCCAAGAGGTTTGCCTGGGAAGCCCTAAGATCAGTTCAACAATGCCTGTTAGGGTTGGATTATATATTCTGCCCTATATGTTGGTATCAGTTTGAAGGCAACAACCCTTTAGGATCAGGTATCCAGACACTTCCGGGTGGGTTCGAACTTTCAATCTTCTGATTAGTAATTGAGCCCTTAACTGTTCACACCATCCAAGAACTCCTTCTACAGGAAATCCAGGACTAGAAGGCCCTCCCCAGAGCTGTGTCTGCTCCGCCTCCAAGTGATACAATATGAAATTGCACATCAGATCTATTCTTTGTGATGTATGTAAAATTGATTCTGTGAGAGCTCTACGTCTGCTTGAGGAGATACATTCTCTATGAGGAGGATTTAGTGTTTTGTATAAATCCACCAAGTTTACCCCACCAAATAAGGAAAGCAATCATTGATACCCTGTGATAAAGAAGATGCTTCCCACTGAGGAAAAAGGAGGGCTGTTTTGAAAATATCAAAACCAGGTGATAGCAAAAAGGATCTGATTAAGTCTTATAATTAATCAAAGGCAATCAATGCTATAAAACAAAATATGTACAAATGTTTGAAAACCAAAATGATTGGTAAACTTCCATGCCAAAAAAAAGAAATTAACAACAACAACAACAAAAAGCATTCCAGTTACTCAATAAACAAAGTTAATATCAGATTAAAATTGATGCCAGAAAGACTTTCATTTTTTCTTCTTTAAAATCAGCATCCCTATTTCTTTCTTAAATGATTTTAATAAATTATATTTTTTCTAGGAGAATTAATTGTATATTTCACCTCCATTTTTTAAATTATCTGGCTTCATATATATGAAATAATATATATGATTTGGTTTCATATATATTCTCTTATCTTTTTATATTGCTGTGTGCTTTTGAGTCAGACAGGCTCTTAGTTGACCCTCCTGAAGGTTTTCAGAAGCTATAAATCACATGAGAGGAGATTTCCAAACTTTCTTCTGCAGAGCAGTTGGCAGATTTGAACTCCCTTCCTTTGAGTTGGCTGCACAATTCCTTAGCATTAGGCCACCAGAGCTTCCTATCAATGTTTTCTGTATCTATGGGAATATCTACTTTCTTCATCTGTATTATCATTTACTTTAGTTTTCAATTTTTGATGATGTGATATTGGCAAGGACACCATCACAGCAGCTAAGATACTCTGAAAATAAAATGGAAAAACCCTAGATATAATGAAAGCATTAATATCCTTAATGAAAAATGCTTTGTAACCCAGAAGCAGAAAGTCCTATGACACATTGATCAACACTAACACTGATAATGCCTTCAGTGCATTCACAGGGGGTCCACTCGGGAAAATTCTCAGCCTGGAGGCTCTGCTCACAGGAAGCCTCGGGTCTGTCTGCTCATAGGGTGTAGGGTGGAGAGAACGAACAGCTTCATAGCCAAAGCCTGTATTCCCTACGCACACTGGCGTTTCCTAGGGCTGCTAAAATGAATCACTACAAACTGCATGTCTTAGAACACTAGAATGGATTTCCCCCACAGTGCTGGAGGCTAAAAGTCTGAAACTAAAGCATCAGCAAAGCCCACCAAGGGGACTGGATACATTATGAGTTTTTGCATTAGGGACACTAATGATTTTATTATAGCTAGATTTTTTTATTTTTATTGATTCAGTGACTGGGGTAATCAGGATGGGTGTTATCAGAGACAGTGCGATTGGCACAGGACAGAGTAGAGTTTAGGGCTATAGTACATAGGGTCGTTATAAGTCTCAAGCAACTCAGTGGCACGTAACAACAACAACAACAATAACAACAACAACAACAACATCCTCAGAGTATCTTACGTGCTGCAAAGCTAACCTTGCCTTCAGGATTTTGTCAGGGGAGTGGGCTTGTCAACTCACAGAAATAGAACCAGAGACTTGGGGCTCAGTTGTGCTTAGTGGAGTAAGGTGCTTTTGGGGACACGTAAACTAGCAGCTTACTGCTCCAGCAAGGGCCTCAGTTGGGACCAGAAAAAGGTGTCCTGCACCATGCTGTTTGTGTGCCTGGTGTCTTTACAGTTTGCTCTTAGAGGTAAAACATCTATCATTATATCACTGTATTGGGGATTGATTTGCATGCTGTGAATTACTTTATAGACGGGTGTTTGTATGTTTGCTTGTTTACTGTTTACTCTTATTAGTTCAGCACTTGTCTGCCAGTCCACTGTGTTGGTGTGATGCTGGAAGCGAAGCCACCAGTGTGTCAAATGCCAGAAGGTCACCTGTGGTGGACAGGGGCATGCAGAGCACCTAGATTAAGACAGAAGATGAGGCAGGACTGGCCACCCACTTCTGAAACAGTAAGTCTTTGGAAACCCTGTGAGTAACAGAGAAATGTAGGCAACGGTAGAATTAGACATAGGAGAAGGATGGGCTATCTGCTCCCGTGTGATTAACTGCGTTTGAAAACCCACCAGAGGGTCAGCTATGGGTCAGTTCTGACTCGATGGTACACCCCCCCCACCCCATATAGTATCAGAGGGAGACCTCAGAGGAAAAGTCACTCAAATATGAGACAAAATAACTGTAAACAACCACTAATAAGTAGAATGTTGACTGTACAAATATCATACTTAGAGGTGTTGGGTGAGCAGAAGAGGAGAAGACCCCTGTCGAGATGGTCTGACAGACACAGTGTCTGCAGCAATGGGCTCAGGTGTGTCAGAGATGATGGGGATGGCACAGGAGAGGACAGAGTTCACATCTGCTGTTCATCGGGTCCCTCTGAATTGTACTCAACTCGATGGCAACTAACGACCACAAACCAGCAGAACGAAAAGATTTTGTTATACTTGCCTGAGTAAGACAAAGGTCAAGGTCATGAGACCAAGGGCCAGAAAGAGACCTACCTTCTCTAAGGAGGGAGGCTGTCCTGATTCAGGACTTCTCTCCTGCCTGGTCCAGGTTCTTTTAATTCCCTGATGCCAGATTCAAACTCCATTTTATTTATCAGCACAACACGGATGAAGTAAGTCACCAGATCATCTTCGTGTTTCACTAGGACAACACAGTAGCAACTCCAGGGGCACATTGGTTAAAGCACTAGACAGAAAGGTCAACAGTTCGAACCCATTAGCTACTCTATGAATGATGTGGCATCGAATTCCACAAAGACTTAGCCTGCGAACCCCTGTGGGGACAGTTCTGCCACTCAACAACACTTAACAATGACAGCAACTGGAGAAGGCAGGTGGATTGACTGCATGGTGAGTTCAAGCATGTTGGAGATTATCAGATTGACGTAGTCTAGAGCAAGGTTCGATCTGTCATTCGTGGGGTCACTATAAGTTGTAGTCAATTCAACTGCACATAACAACATCCAAATAAAAACCCAATGATAAAACACTCCCAGTCCCACTGGGTGAATTCCAATTTCTGGGGACTCCGTTGGGCTGGAGAGGACCCCCCCCCAGGGCTTCTAATGTGTAATCTCTACAGAAATTGATTGCCTCATCTTTCTGCTGCATAGTGGCTGGTAGCTTTGAACCACCAACATTTCCGTTAGCAGCCCAGGACTTTGTTCATACAGCCAGGTGCATTGCTGGTAATTACCTATCATTAAAAGAGATGTGTAAAAATGATTTGAAGGTGACAGAAGGCTAGTTCAGATGTTCTGTCCTTCAAGTCTGTGGATTGTCTAAAATGAGTACTTTTTGATACCAGATGAGATGGAATGATACAGTAACTGGGGTAATAGGGGTAGGTGAGTCAGAGTCAGTGAGACTGGCTCAGGACAGGGCAGACTCCAGAGCTGCTGCACACAGGGTCACTATGAGTTGCAGGTGACTCGATGACGCATAACAACAACAGTAATAACTTGTGCTTATCCCAGATTTCCTTAAAGGACAAGGAGGAATCATCCGTGGCTGGTTAGACAGAAGGAGGGCAGAGCTGCCAGCAAGCCAGGGGCAGGAAAGGAAGCACGCTGTGCCCATTACTCAGAACCCAGTTGTGTCCTGGTTCTGCATATTTTTTAAATCTTGTGTAGCCTTTACATTTTATTTTGGTAATTATAAAACATCTGCTGACAAAACTTTCAGAACCCCACTGGCACACTCTACCCCACCTCTACCCCCTCTGTGTTTTATTTTTAGATTTGGTGCCAAAGCTGGTGTGCCCCTCCCCCACTGTTCTGGGTGAACAGGAAGTGGGGTGAGAGGGCTGGTGGAACCCTCAGGGCCAGGTGACTGTGGCCCCTTGGGGTTTATGAAAGCTTTTCCACAGTGTTACAGGGAGGCAAGGACTCCACCTGGGGCTAAATCACCTCCAGTAGAAGTTTCTGGGCCCCGAGGGGATTTTTTCTTTTTATGTAAGGCTGGAACGAGTCTGGCATGGAGCTCCATGGTGTCTCAAGAGCCTTCAGAAGTGATAGCAGTTTTTCAGTTCACAGTTTCTGGGCGCTGGACTGAAGCCAAGACAGCTGCCCTTCCCAATAGCACCACACTGACCCTTACACAGTCCTCTTCCTCAAGGTTCCCACCAGGTACACTACAGACCCCAAAGTTCTTACCTCCTCCTGCTGGCTTTTCCTCATCCTCAAGTGTTCCTTGAAGAAACAAGTAAGATCCCGCAGAAAGGAAATAATCCTCAACCCATTTAGTCTTTAATCCTCACACTAGTTTAATGAGGTTGTTGTTGTTGTTGTTAAGTGCCATCGAGTGGTAGGCGACTCATAGCGGACCCTGTGAACGAAAGTCCTCGACAATTGTGTGAATTTCATCCTCTCTCCAGGTTCATAGGGTTTCCGGAGGCAAGCTATTTATGGAAGTGGATGCCACTCCTGCTTCCAAGCTTGTTTTAATTGGGGAGCTCCACCCAATACTGTCCACCAACCAACCATTAACGCATTTGACACCTCAGTGTTGCAGTGTTCAGCTTCACAGCAACCACAAGTTACCTCTGTATGGCAAGTGGACACACCAGGGCTATACGACCTAGAGGAATGTTTAACCAAAAACATTAAAAACAGGCCTGACGAAGCGCAAGCCAGGCTGCTCCTTAGACGCAAGGATGGTGAAATGTGGTCCCACACCCTGTGGGCATGTGGTCAGGAAGTGCCAGGACTTGGAAGAAAAGTCACATTGGCAACAGCAGAGGATCAGTTAGAGAGAGGTGGGAGGTCCAGGAGATGAATTGACAGTGTGCCTGTAACAGTGGGCTTGAGCTCTGGGTGTGACACAGGACAGGCTAAAGTTCTGATCCGTTGTTCATAGAGTTGTTATGAGTCGTAATTGATCCAACAGCACCTCCCGCATTGCTGGGATATCTCACTGGAAGTGTCCTATGGGGAGCTGGGTATGTGTCCTCAGGCTTGGAGAAGAAAACTTACTGAGGATAGCTTGTAATGAGTTGAGTGGTTGGTTACCACTTGAGAGGGCATAGAAGCTTGAAGACAGGGCATGTAATGTTAGAAGTCAGGTCAAATCCACAGCTCTTCACTTGAATCAGACTCATGGGAACCCTCCATCACGTTATTTTAGACATTAAGTCTTGATGTGGGGCTCTGTAAGGAGGAACGTGGCATCCAGATTGGAGGAAGACTCATCAACAACCTGTGTTATGCAGATGACACAGCCTTGCTTGCTGAAACTAAGGAGGGCTTGGAGCACTTGCTGCAGAAGGTCAAGGACTGCAGACTTCAATATGGATGGAACGAAACTCAACATCAAGAAAACAAATACTCTCAACACTGGGCTGATTGGCAACATCATGATAGATGGTGAAGAGATTGGGATTTTTAATTTTTTTTTTAACAGATTTAGTTTGCTTGGCTCCACAGTCAACATTCTTGGTACCAGCAGCCAGGAAATCATTGGGAAAGTCTGCTGTCAGGGACATCTCCAGAGTACTGAAGAGCAACAATGTCAGTCTGGAGACTAAGGTGCACCTGGTCCAGACCATAGTCTTTGCCATTGCGTGCTGTGCATCAGAAAGCTGGACAATGACTAGGGATGATGAAAGAGAATTGATGCCTTTGAGCTGTGATGCTGGAGAAAAGTATCAAATATGCATGAGCTGCCAGGAGAACAAACAGGTTCCTTCTAGAGAGAGTGAAACCAGGTTCTCCTTAGAGGCAAGGATTCTGAAGCTCTGTCTGACATACTTTGAGCAGGTTGCAAGGAGGGACCGGTTAGTCCTTGGAGAGGGACATCATGCTTGGGAGGGTGGAGGGATTGTGCAGGAGAGGAAGATCCTGGATGAGATGGATTGGCTCAGTGACTGTGGTATTGCAGGTAGGTGTGTCAGAGACAATGAGGTTGGCTCAGTACAGTGCAGGATTCAGAGCTGTTGTACATAGGGTCGCTATGTGTGACAGGTGACTTAATGTTACATAGAAACAACAAGTAGTCTTGATGAAAGGAGACTGTCCATCTTTCTTCTTTGAAGTAGCTGGTGGACTTGAACAGCTGACCTTTTGTTTAGTAGGTTGACAAGCACTATGCCACCAGGACTTTTTCCCTTTCATTTATTTGTTGTTGCAAATTTTCTCCCACCCACCTTTTCCACTCCCCCCACCCTGCAATGCACCCTTGTTCTAGATTGTTCTCATACATATAATACATAATCGTACATTACTTTTGGACAGTTTTCTCCTCATCTATTCTAATGCAATATTCAGTATTTATCCACTCTTTCCCCATTCCCTTCCCAACTCCCCCATCTCTGTCCTATTTTATAACAGTGGTGTTATGCAATATTTGTCTTTTTGTGACTGAGATATTTCACATCGTATAATGCCCTCAAAGCCATCCTGCATTGTGTAATGTTTTACCATTTCATTGTTTTTCCAGTGATACGTAGTATTCCATTGTGTAGTTGTACCACAGCTTTTCTATCCATTCATTGATTGATAGGCACTTGGGTTGCTTCCATGTCTTTTCTATTGTGAATAATGTAGCAGTAAATATGGGTGTGCACACATCTGTTTGAATCGTAGCTCTGGTTTCTTTAGGGCATATTCCCAGTAGTGGAATTTCTGGGTCAAATGGTATTTCTATTTCCAACTTTTTGAGAAAGTGCCAGACCACCTTCCATGGCGGTTGTATCATTTTACACTCCCACCACCAGTGAATAAGTGTTCCAATCTTTCCACAACCTCGCCAGCATTTGCTGTTTGCGACTGGGAGGAGATGATAGCTCAACGTTGTTTACCTTTTCCTTGTTGAGGTGCAGGAGTAGTCTATAAATTTTAGATAAACATTCCTTGTCAGATAGGACTTATTGAGATATTGGTGCTAAGTGCTGGATCGAGCATTTCAAGGCCAGGGACGGAGCAGAGGAAGAGTAGGAAGAAAAAGAAGAGAGAAAACAAGAGAGAAAGGGAGGGAGTATGTCATTGTGAGAGCTTTTTTCAGAGGAAAGAGTGACAGTAGTGTTGAGTGCTGTCATTGAGAGGTCTAGATGGAGGTGAACTCACTGGACCAGGTGATTTAGTGCTCTGTGGTGATGCTGGCAGGAGAGGATTCTGGGATGCGATGGGCTAGAAGCCAGGCTGTAGCAGACAGGAAGAGGGATGGCTAGAAGGTGGGGAAATGAAGACAGATGTTTAGAAAAGCGAGGCCGATAAAAAGGAAGGAAGCTTAGACTGAGTACTTGGTTAAAGTGATGGGAGGGAGGGCATTTAATTTTAAAGAGGTGCTCATATTTCCAGGCCCAAGAATATGCACTCAGAGTGTATGAGAAACAAGAAAACGTGGGGAGTCAGTTGTTGAAGTGAAGGGTCTGAGAGTGATGAGATTCGGCTCACCCGTGGCCCAGTGACGGAGAGCTGGGAGACGGGCAAGAATGAGAGATGCTCTGGATGCACGTAAACGAACTCTTTCATGTGGCCTCAGTGGTAAGGAGCAGCACTGCCAGCTCAGAGGCAAACTGTTCGAATCCACCAACTGCCCTGATGGAGAAACATGGGTCGTCTCCTCCTATGCCATTTACGACCTCTGAAAACCCACTGGAGGGCCAGCAGTGAGTAGATTCCTACTGAATGGTACGTCACAACGACAACTGGCAAAGCAGCCTGGAAGATTTCCCTCCTGATCCAGGGAGTTGGATACCTTTGTCCAGTTGATTGAACTTTCCTGGGTAAGTTGCCAATAACTTGCTGGTTTGCTATATTTTTGTCTGGTCCTGGGCTACACAGCGTGGCCTGTGATTGATTTATTTTAAACACCTTGCAGGGATTGGTCAATATGCCACAGACTACGCAAATGACTATGTTGTTTAGACTCAGATTCTGAGTTTATAAACCCTGCTCTTCCACTGCTAGGAAAAGGAGAGGGTCAGGGAAAGAGAGGAAGACCCTCAGTGAGCTGTGTCACCACAGTGTCTGCAATGACGAGCTTGGGGAGGGTGGGCATCGTGAGGACCGCACAGGGCAGGGCGAGGTTTTGATCTGTTGTTCATAGGGTCATAGGTGTGGCTGGATCTGTGGCTACAGACTTTGAAAAGTCCCTGGGGCAGAGCTGGTGGTGATGGCAGAGACCCAGCAGGAATGCGGCTGGAAGAGCTGAGGAAAGCTGCTCGGCTGACTTTAAGCTGGGGCTGGTTAGCAGTGTAGAGACCAGCGGAGGGGAGGCTGCAGGTGAAGAGGCTGGGCCTGCGGGGGTTGGAGGCTGACGTGCTTGGGTGGGGGGAGCCTGTGCTACTTGTTTGCGTGATGAGAGGAGCTCTGAGAGACACCCTGCACTGAAGAGGGACCAACGTTCTCTCCACCTTAGGAGGGACTTCCAGCCTTTACCCACATGCCTCCTATTCTGATCCCAAGTTGTATTTTGTTGATTTGATCCTGAGTTATGCCTTGTTACATCCTTAATAAGCCACTTATGTGTAAGTAAGTAAGCTCTGGTGGCCTAGTGGCAAGAAGCTGCACAGTAATCCTAAGGGCATGCGGTTCGAGGCCCCCAGCTGCTCCTGGAAAAAGGATAGGCAATCTCTACCCCTGCAATTAACTGCCTCTGAGAACTTGCCAGAGGGTCAGTTAGGGCTGGTTCTGACTCTGTGGTACACAACAACAACTGCAACTACCACCTGTAAGTATGGTCTCCGAGGCAAGCAAAGACACTTCTGTCAGACAGGGCTTAGGCGTGACCTCCCGGAAACCAGGGCAAAACCTAGCCTTCTTTTTCAGCAAGATTGAATGCTTTACTACACTATGGTAACAACTTCTTTACTTTCATTTTTTTCTTACTAAAATTTTTTATTTGAATTGTGATTTTAGCAAAAGTTTACAGAAAAGTCAGATTTTCATTCATTCCTTGCTGTACATTTTACCCCCTCTCCTTCCCTTCCCCTCCTCCAGTTCACTTTTTAAGAAAAAATTTTTTATCTTATTTTATTATTATTTTGTGTGTATGTACCGTCAAATACAATCTGACTGGTACAGGAGGAAAGTACTCCTCCTTCTCCAGTTCACTTAAAAAAATAAAAAAATTCCTTCATTGTTGCACAATTACCTCTCTCCTCCCCCTCCCTCCAGTCCTCTTTGCAATGTGCCTCTTATTCTGGGCTGTTGTCCTCAATACAGCGAAAATGACAATTCTACCAAAGGCAATCCTTACTTTACTATTTCATCATGCAAGTATCTGAACTCTATAACTTAGTTTTTCTTATTTGCAATCTCTAAGTACCTGTTCCACTTCTTTCTTTCCTTTCAATGTGTTTACTCACATGGAGTCCTGATGACATAGCGAGTTAGGTGGAGAGCTGCTAACAGAAAGGTTGGCATTTCAAACGCACCAGTTGCCCTTCAGAATGAGGCAGTTTCCTCCTATCAAGATTTCCAGCCTTGGAAGCCAACCAGAACGGCCTCTCCTGGCCGTGACGAGAACGGCACGCGACAGGAGAGCATGCAGACCTGTTGTTCAAAGGGTTGCTATGAGTCATGCTCAACTTGACGACACACACTCACCAACAACAGCCAACCAGAAAGGAGTTCTTGTGTGTTACATGTTTTGACACTAACTAAGAGGTTAGCTGTTCAAATCCATCAGGTGCCCTTTGAAGGGAAGATGGGAAATCTCCTCCTGAAAGACTCCCAACCTTGGGCACCTGTTGGAGGGTCTTCATGGGTCAGAAATGACTTGAGGCCTGGGGTTTGGTTTTTTATTTAGACCCAATGGAAAGGAGCCTTGATGGGATCATGCACTGGGAGCTGCTCTGCTAACCTAAAGGTCAGTGGTTTGAATCCACACCTGCTCTGTGGGAAAAAGATGGGCGATGTCCTCCTGTAGAGATTCATAGCCTTGGAAACCTGATGAAACGTCCTTCTGGGTTAGAGTCAACTGGATGACAGAGAGCTTGTTTCCTGAAAACCTGATGGTTGGTCACTATGAGTTGGAACCAATTCAAGAGCAACAAGTTTGGTTTTGGTTTAAAATTCTCACCAGGTAACATTGAGATGGGTGGAGGAAGGCCTGAGGCTGTCAATGGCTTCATCTTAATTGTGTCCACAATGAACACCCTTTGTATCAGCAGTCAGGAGATCAGATGTATTGCACTGGGAAAGTCTGCTGTCAGGGACTTCACCTAATTATTGAGGAGCAATAATGTCAACCTGGGGACTAAGATGCACCTGATCAGACCACGGTCATGTCAATCACTTGCTATGCATCAGAGAGCCGGACAATAACTAAGGATGACGGAAGAAGAATTGATGCATTTGAGCTGGGGAGCAAGAGAAGAGTACTGGACGGCAAAGAGAGCAAACAGAGATGTCTTAGAGAAGGTGCAGCCAGAATGCTCCTTGGAGGCAAAGATGATGAAGCTTCAAGTTACATACTTTGGGCATGTTGCTCAAAGACATTCCTTGGAGGGGAACATCATGCTTGGGAAAATAAAGAGGCAGCAAAAGAATGAAAGCTCCTTGACCAGGTGGGTTGATGTGATGACTGTGGCAACGGGCTTGACTGTGTCAGAGACGATGAGGATGGCACAGGACAGGACAGTGTTCAGATCAGTTGTTTATAGGGTCACTATGAGTCATCTCTACTTGAGGGCACCTAACAACAACAACAATATGTATTTTATTTTTTAAGCTCTGGTGGCCTAATGGTTAAGGAGGCTGACTACCAACACAAAGGTAGTCAGTTTGAATCCACCAGCTGCTCCAGAGGAGAAAAGATGGCCAATCTCCTCCCACGTGGTTTACAGCTTCTGAAAACCTTTTGGAGGGTCAACTATGAGTCAGCTTGGACTCAACAAGAGTGAGGTGTGGGGTTTTTTTTAAAATGTTGGTTCTTTTTTTTTCTATTTTGTACTTCTAAACTGAATCAGCTGGAGTATAAACACAATTGATATTTTAATAGTAAAATGGATGCTAATTAATGATAGCTAAAGCTATTCGTTATATGGAGAAAAACAATAATTAAGAACTTCATAGTTGAATAAGGAAAAAGATTAATAGTCAAAACAAATATTCAGAGAGTGCATTTGCTTGATAATTTTATGAAGAATATTATAGGGTGTTTGAGCCAATAAAAGCTTATAAGAATTTTAAATAACCATAAAGCTCGAATGATGGAGATTTAATTATAATTTCTATTTTATTATTTAACTACACTAAAATGTATTGGTTATGATTATGAATTAATTATAATTAAGATTCAATTGTAACTCTAATCTCTGTAGAAATTTTTGAGCCACGGCACTCCTTCGCTGGAACAAAATCTCGTTAAGAATTCCATTTCCATTTTTTAGCAATTTAACATTGAGGATCTTTTTTTTTCCCATTCATGTACCTTGTGCTTTATACGGTTTTCATTTACATCATGTTTCATAGAATCATTCATTATATTTTACAAAATTACTATTTGGAAGCATCTACTTCCTAAACAACATGCCTCTGGAAACTATGAACTTTGATAAATGTCAGTGATTGTAGAGTGAGGATCTTTTAAGAAAAGTCCTAATCAAGGATTCTCTACATCTGTGAGGACCGCTTAAAGGCAAGATGGTAACTTTGCTACGTCAAAATATGACGGACAGAAAGAAATACAGAGTCAAGGGCTTGGGATAATTTGTTTAAAAAACATTCTGATAAAATGAAGACAGTGACACGACTGAAAAGAAGACACTATGGAAGATAAGTTATTAGAAAGAGTGAGAAAAAGATTGTGTTCTTATTATTCAAACCTCAAAACAGAAAGCATACTTCAGGGAAGCAGTGCACAGTTGTTTTTGCATTTCAAGAGGAGAAAGAAAGAGAGAGAGAGAGAGAGAGAGAGAGAGAGA
>NW_006399836.1:10108777-10113336 GCF_000299155.1 Elephantulus edwardii
GAAGGAAGGAGGAAGGAAGGAAGGAAGGAAGGAAGGAAGGAAAGAAAGAAAGAAAGAAAGAAAGAAAGAAAGAAAGAAAGAAAGAAAGAAAGAAAGAAAGGGAAGGAAAGAAAGAAGGAAAGAGAAAGGGAAAGGGAAGAAAAGAAAAGAAAACCTGTGCAGAGATAACTATGCAGTCAGCTGACATTTTTAGAATGTTGAAGGTTCTGGGAATCAGCCTGATCATTAATCCTGAGGACAGAGTTCCTTCTGGAAACATATTACCAGAAGATTTTACCTGAATGATGTTCCTTCTCCAGTGCCAGAAAGATTAGGAGCATTATCAGACAGGTTAGTGGAAGGACGTATTATTTCAGCGTGGGGGCTCAGGAGAGGAGACCCGTGTGCAGTCCGAAACTGACAGTGCTGAGAAATTACGGTTCTCACGTAGAAAAATGTCAGCATTTACCATTTGAATATTAACATTTGTAATAATAAAACCGTAGTAATCATTTCTCATTTCTGGGTGGATAACATTTCCGCTTTATTCTTGTATCTGGACGTTGGTTTGATGATGGTTGACTGGGTCACGTCCGACCAGGCTCTGGGGTCTGTTTGCTCAGTCACTGACCAAGGGATGTGAGGTAAACAGAGGAGCCTAGTGGGCCTGGGCTGGATAAGGGTCCCTGGGCACCAGTGATGGGGGTCAAAAAGGGCCATCCAGGCTTGTAAGAGCTGGGGCTCTTACATCCTGACCAATGGGTAAAGACCACCTAATACCTAGCAAGTCAATTCTGACTTACAGGGAACTCATGTATTATGGAGAAGGCTGCGTTCTTTGTAACAGTGAATTTCCAGGTCTTTCTTCCACAGTGCCATAGGAAGGTTTGATCCACTAACCTTTAAATACATAGTTGAGTGTAAACCCTTGCAGCTACTCGGGGACCTGAAAGCTGTCCAATGCACACCTTCTGTAGATGAGACTGTGAGGCTCAGAGGCAGCGAGCGTCATGCTCTTCCTCTTGCTGTGCTTGATTTTATCTGGTAACACTCACCACCTTCTGTTATGTGACACTCAAGGTCACACTGTGTGGAAGAGGCCAAGTTGACACTGGAGCTCAAGGTCACACAGTAGAAGAGTCTGAGTTGACACTGGAGCCCAAGGTCACACAGTGTGAAAGAGGCTGAGCTGGCATTAGAGCTCATGGTCACACAGTCTGGAGGAGGCTGAATGGAGACTAGAGCTCAAGGTTACACAGTGTGAATAGGCCGAGTTGATGCTGGAGCTCAGGGTCACACAGTGTGAAAGAGGCTGAGCTGACATTGGAGCTCAAGGTGACACAGTCTGGAGGAGGCTGAATGGAAACTAGAGCTCAAGGTCACACAGTATGAAGAGTCTGAGTTGACACTGGAGCTCATCTCTCAGCTCAGGGCATCAAAGGGCTTCCTGGAGTAAAGATGAGACCCAGAGTAGATGAGGGTCCTGTGCCCCTATGGCCCACCCATCCAGCTCTCACTCCAGCTCCTGGGACCTGGGGAGGAGAGGGCCATGTCTGAAGGCCTCTACTGCTCTGTCTGACCTCCTGCCCCGGCTTAGCACTTTTGTGTGAACTTGTTATCTGTGGAACCACTGCAGTTTCATGCCCATGGTCTCTACACCATAGCCAGCCTTTCACATCACCAAGTGAGGCTGCACGGATCCCTACCTACCACCCTGGGCCAGGCTGGATAGAACCAGGGAGAGACAGGGATAAGGTGAGCACTCTGGATTTTCTGTTCACAGGAAGCTGCTCGTTCATTTATTCATTCCACAAACTGTCCTGGGACTGCCTCTGCACCAAGGTGTGTGCCAGTGACCATGGAGAGAAATGACTCACATAAACAGAGCTAGGACTGTGTGTGTGAGAGGTGTGTGTGTGTGTGTGTGTGAGAGAGAGAGAGAGATGCACACAGAGAGAGAATCACACAATCTGTTGATTGAGCAGTGTGGAGAGATTCAGGGTGAAGGAGGGAGCCTGAGGAATCCACTTAATTATAGCCAACATTGTTGAGAGTTATCTCAAGCCAGACACCATCGCCTCCTAACCTCTTTGAGGTCTATAAGTGACCATCACCAAGTAACAGATGCTGAATTTGGGTCTTGGAGAAATTACTGACAGGACTTGAGTCGTCCACTCTCTGAGAAGTAGTGGGGCTGGAAAGTCAAACCCAGAACCCTAAGGTCTCTGGGACTCTCCCTAGCTTCTTTGTTTCAGCAGTTGCTTCCTTGTTGAACTGGGTTGTTCAGGGAGGGCTGCGTGGAGGAGGCGCATTTGAATGGAGCCTGGAAGCATGTGTGGGAGTTACTGGAAGATAGCACGAGTAAGAAGCATTTCTGGGAGAAGGAACGACATTTGTAAACGCAACGAGCCTGAGAGCAAAAATACTGCTCTCTCGATGTTCGCGATTCTAAGAAGCCGGATGACACTTTCGAAGAGTCATTTGTGCCCAAACAGACCTCGGCTGCATGGCTTCCCCTTTCCTGCTTCTCACAGAAGTCTGAAGTGCACGCATGCTCGCTGCTGTCTTGAGACTCCAGCACAAGAGTCTGTCCCACAGGAGGTAATGCCTGGGCTATGGGTTCAGTACATGCTGTGTGCAGAGTAATGGGATTTATGGGGAGCCCCCAGTGGAACCTAAAAGCACAGGTGTTCAGAGGTGCTCTGGGAAGTTGGAAAGATGGGGGATCAGCCCCCCACTTCTTCGCAGGCATTGCATTGAAGGACAGCCAAGTGTTTTCTCAGTGGGGCAGCCTAGTGGTAAGACGCTGCACTGCAATCCCAAAGGCACGTAGTTCGAATGCACCAGCTGCTCCTTCGGAGAAGGCTGGGCAATCTCCTCCCATGAGATTAGCTGCCTCTGAAATTCAGCTGGAAGGTCAGCTATGGGCCAGTTCCAACTCAAAGGCATACGACAGCAACATAAAGGCAAGGGACAGTTTCTTGTCAGTATTCTTGCTTATGTGTCTCCAGCCAGGTCCTCAGGTTCTGTCCTGGTTTGAGGGACACCTGGCTGAAGGGGAGAGCTCAGGAAACTGGTATCTAGAATGAAGCTTTTGCTTTGCCACTAAGATTGGTGCCACTGAAAATGTACTTTCCACACTTAGGGTCTCTGCCTTCTCATTTTTACAGAGGAGCATCAGAGGGTGACAATCTCTTAGACCCCTCCCAGCTCTGACTCATAGATTATTTGAAGCGTGTAGATATGTGCATGTGTGTGTGCGCGCGTGTGTGCATGCTTGCACTTGCCCACAGAGGCACATCCAAGGTGTGGCAGGTAAGACCTGAGCTTTGGGTCTGCACCCCGCTCCAAGGGTACCCCACTGAACAATTCCAACATCCTTTCCCAAACATAGCCAACACAGAGTTGTGAGGCAGAGGTAGCACTTGTCTGACGAGGCGTGAAATGACCTTCTGAGTTTCCACAAATCTGAAAAGTGCCTGAGTGAGGCTGCCTGGCAATAGAGGTCAAAGCATTTCTGCAGATACTTGTATTGGTGCTTATTCATCGTGAAGTTTGGGGAGGACTGAGATGCAGTTTAGAGGTTACCGTTGAACAGTCCAAAGGGAGGTGCAACTTAGAGGTTGCCCTATATGCTCCCAGCCTTCTGTGTGCCTCTGTGTGTATACAGCTGGTGTGCCTCTGTGTGTATACAGCTGGGAGGTCTGATGAGTCCATAGTTAGTTGCTCTGTTAACCCAAAGACTCTGACTCTTTAGCGGTTCAAATCCACCAGTTGCTCTGCGAGAGAAGGATGCCAATCTCTCCTCATCCCTTGTGCTATGGCCTCTTCAAAATCCAACTTGATTTTCTGTCAATCTCTGTTAATGTATGTTGCAGCCAATTTTAAAATAATCTCCAGCAGGTTTTTACTTGTGTGTGCTCTCAATGAAACGGTTCAATAATGTCCACATTCTGTTAGATCACCGTTGGTTTTTTTTTTTTTTTGGAATGAGAACAAATACAGATCTCTCCCAGTCAGTTGGTCAGCTGTCTTCCAGATTTCTTGGTATAGTGTTTGGTAGAGTCACTTCCAGAGCTGTATCTATTTGTTGAAACATGTCATGGTGTTCTAGCACTTCTTGAGCCCTTATTTTTGCTAACGTCTTAAGTGCAGCTTGAACTTCTTCCTTTATCACCATTGGTTCTTTATCATATACGACTTCAGGAGAGGAAGCCCCTCCACCAGGTGGACTGACACAGTGACTGCTGCAGTGGCTTCTTGTGTATCAGGAAGTGTGAGGATGGGGCAGGATAGAGCACGGTTCAGATCTTTTGTTCATAGGGTTGCTATGAGCTGTACTCACCTTGACAGCACCTAACAACAACAACTTTCTGAAATGGTTACGTGCCAACCAATTCTTTTCGGCACATCAACTCTGTGTATGCCTGCCTTTTTTTTTTGCTATTCCTAATTGTTTTTTGCAAAAATTATTTTATACTAATTTACATATAAAATTAATAAAGTTCATGTACATTGTTTTCCACACCATGTTCTTTTGATGCTTCCTAGATTGTTCATGATTTTGCCCATAGCATCCT
>NW_006399836.1:10113641-10115009 GCF_000299155.1 Elephantulus edwardii
ATCATTTTAATCTTTGCTTTCTTTTCTGTCTTTGGAATGATCATTTGTTTTCTTCATGGATGAATTTCTTGAAACCCTCTCTTAACTCATCTGGTTTTTTGATCTGTAGTGTTCAAGTCCTCAAACCTGTTCCAGAGATGGCTTTTTAAATTCAGATTTGTTAGAGCCAAGGACATATTTTGTTTCTTGTGGATTGTTTGACTTTTGCTCAGCTTCAGTTTGAACTTGTTGTTGTGTGCCTGTGATTCATAGTGACCCTATGCACAATAGCTCGGAACCGTGTCCTATTCTGGACCTGTCTCACTGTCTCTGACACACCTACTCCCATTATTTCAGTTACTGTGTCAATGCATCTCATGCAGGGTCTTCCCCTCTTGTGCTGTCCCTCCACCCTTCCAAGCATGATGTTCCTCTCCAAGGACTGGTTCACCCTGGCGATAGGCTCAAAGTATGTGAGATGGAGCTTCAAAATCCACATTACCTTATTTCAACAAGTTTTCTTTTATTGAATATCAAGCCATGTAATGGTAGCTTGGATCTTAATAAAAGGGAAACAGGTTTGAACAGAAATAATAATAAAAAAATCCTCGCCTCTAACTGAGAAGCAACTTGGTTCTACCCTCTCCAGGACAAGCATGTTTGTTCTCTTTCCAGTACATGGAATGTTCAACACTCTTCTCCAAAACCACAACTCAAAGGCATCTATCCTCTTTCTGTCATCCTTAGTCATTGTCCAGCTCTCTGATGCATAGCAAGTAATTGTGAAGACCATGGCCTGTATCAGGTGCACCTTATTCTCCAGACTGACATCATTGTTCTTTAGCACTCTGGAGATGTGCCTGACAGCAGAGTTCCCCAATGCAATTCGTCTTTTGATTTCCTGACTCTTAGTACCAAGTGTTGATTGCTAGAAAAATCCTCAATTCCTGCCTCAGTGACATTTGTTTTTGGTGCACGTATTTGAATAATAGTTGTATTAACAGGTCTCCCTTGTATATGTAGAGAGAGTCAGAACAGATTATCTGGGAGGTTGGGCTCTATGAGAAGCATGGCATCAGGACTGGTGGAAGATCTATCAACAATCAGCATCATGCAGATGACACAAACCTGCTTGCTGAAACTGAGGAGGCCCTGGAGCACTTGCTGTGGAAGATAAGGGACTACAGCCTTCAATATGGATTGAAGCTCAATATCAAGAAGACAAAGTCTCACCACAGGACCAATTGGCAGCATCAGGATGGATGGTGAAGAGATTGAGATTGTTCACGGCTTTAGTTTGCTTGGCTCCACAGTCAACACTCTTGGCACCAGTAGCCAAGAAATTAAAAGGTGCATTGCCATGGGAAAGTCTGCTGTTAGGGACCTCTC
>NW_006399836.1:10115564-10134329 GCF_000299155.1 Elephantulus edwardii
ATGGTCTTTTTGACTCTAAATTCAATACTATTCTACCTCAAGTTTTCATTCTCAGCGTAATAGATTATATGATTGATTCAATCTGGCCAATTCATCTCCACTCACTAATGTCTATCTTCATGCATTCCGTTTCATTTTTGACAACTTCCAATCTTCCTAGGTTCATCCTTCAGACAGTTTACATTATTTTCTTTTTATCTTGTTTGATTCAACTGGATATTTTGTTAAAGATTTTTATATTTACATTCATGAGAAATACGGGTCTAATTTTCTTTTCTGGCGCCTTGAGGATGCGGATGATTTCATAACATAAATGAGGAAATATTTCTTCCTCTGCATTTGTGCAGAGTTGATATGGTTTCCTAGAACTTATCAGCTAAGTCTTCCAAGCTTGACATTTTGTGTATGTGAAGGTTTTCAGTTTTAAATTCAATATTTTTAACAGATTCAGCTCTATATGAATTTTCTAATTATTAATACACTTTTGCTATTTGTGTCTTTCACATTTTATCCAAGTTGTCAAATTGACTGACATAAATTTTATGATAATAGTCTATTATTATCCCTGTAGTATTTATATACTCTGTAGTGATGCCCTCTGTTGTTTTCTTGGTATCAATAATTTACAGCTTCTCTGTTTTTTGTTATTGGTCTAGCTACAAGTTTATCAATTTTATTGATTAAGTAAACAAATAGAATTTTCTCTAATGGCTCATCCATTTTTTATTTTGTTGATTTCGGTTCTTAATAATTCCCTTCCCTTTATTTATTTATGTTTCATTTGATCTTTTTCTTCCTAAGTAGGACTTTAGATTGCACTTGCTTCTTTTGAATGGTAATTTAAAGCAATAATGTCTTTCATTACGCATTGCTTTGACTGTTTCTCACACATTTTTAAGCATTTTCATTTTCACTCAGTTCAAAATAATTTCTAATGCTTTGGCTCTTTCTTTGAATCAATGGTTATTTTTTTGTTACAGTCATTATTGTTAAGTTGATTGATATACAGAGATATACAGCAGAACAAACCTTACCCAATGCTATGCCATCCCCACAATCTTTGGCATGTTTGAAGCTTTGTTGCAGCCACTGTTTTGATCTATCATGAAGAGTTTTCCTCATTTTCGCTGACATCCAAGTTTACTAAGCAGGATTGACCTTCACTAGCAATTGTTCTTTCCTGATGATGATATTTCTACAAAGGATTCTGGCTATATTTCTTCCAAGCCTAATTTGTTCACTATTGTTAAAGATAACAACAAAAGATTGTGTAGAAGAGTCAAAAATAGAGGGCTCCAGAAATAGAGGAAGACTCTCAATGAGGTGGATTGGCATTGTGAGTGCAAGAATTGACTTAAACATGGCTGAGAGGATGAGGATGGTGCAGGATAGAGTAAGATTTAGATCTGTTGTTTGGAGGGTTGCTATGAGCTGTAGTCAACTCAATGGCACGTGACACAGATGTGCCAAAAACTAAATTCAGAAGAGGCTATAGAAAGAGGTAAATCATTGCTGATGTCAGAGTGATCTTGACCGAAAGCAGAGACAACCAGAAAGATGCTTTCTTTTGTTTTGTAGACTACACAAAGACATTGGACTATGTGGATCATAGTAAACTACGAATAACATTGAGAAGAATAAGAATCCTAGAACACTTAATTGTGGTTACATAGAACCTGTGTATCGATCAAGAAGCAGTTGTTCAAACAGGCTAGGGTTTGCTGTGTGGTTCAAAACCAGGAAAGATGTGTACCAGGACTGCATTCTTTCATTATACCAAATCAATCTGTACATGGAGTAAATGACTGATGTAGGTAGTTTAATAAAGAAGAATGAAAGATTAGGATTAAAGGCCGTTTCATTGACAACCTGTTACATGTAGATAGTGAAACTTGCTTAAAGTGAAGAAGATTTGAAACACTAAAGGAGGTTAAAGACTTTGTCAGCAAAAATGAGAAAAATTTTACTTCTGGGCTATAGTCTTCGCAATTACGTGCTATGCATCAGAGAGTTGGACAGTGAATAGGGTTGATAGAAAGAGAATTGATGCCTTTCAGCTGTGGTGCTGGAGAAGAGTATTGAGGGTACTATGGACTGCTAGGAAAACAAACAGATTTATCCTGGAAAGGGTCAAACCAGGCGACTCCTTGGAGGCAAGGATTCTGAGGCTCTGTCTAACATACTTTGGACATATAGTAAGGAGGGATCGGTCCTTGGAGAGGGACATCATGTTTGTGAAGGTGGAGGGACAGCGCAAGAGGGGAAGGCCCTCTATGAGGTGGATTGATTCAGTGACTGGGGTAATTGGGATGGGTGTGTCAGAGACAGTGTGATTGGCACAGGATAGAGCAGGGGTTAGGGCTGTTGTACATAGGGTCGCTATGAGTTGCAAGTGACTCGACGGCACATAACAACAACAACAACAGCAACAAGGGCAAACATTCTTCTAGGTGGTATAGCACTGGTCTGTGTGTTGCTGTACAGAGGTAACTCATGGTTGCTGTGATGCTAAACACTGTGACACTGATGTGCCAAATGCAATAATGGTTACCCATTATTGGTGAAACTTTCCGATTAAAACAAGCCTGGAAGCAGGAGTGGCAGCCACTTCCTAAATGGCTTGCCTCCTGAAACTCTATGAACAGTGTCCAGGCCTTTCATTTATAGGGTCGCTATGAGTCATCTACGACTCGACGGCACTGAACAACAACAAGAACAAGGGCCCTACAAGTTTATGTTTATGTAGCAAAAACCATACAGGTAACTGGCTATTAGCAGACACTCCTATGCTTATTTAATTCTGAAACAATGCCCAGCTTCATGTTAGCATGATTGCCCCTTGACGAACCATGAGCTAAGACAGATGGCCACTCCGCTGTGGGTGGCAGAGATGAGACTGGGCCAGGACCCGATGACTGACTGACTTCAGTGCCTTTGATCACATCCGAGGTGGCCCTGTGCTCTTTGCAAGTCTGATGGGGAGCTGTCTCTAGTCTTTACTTTCTACCTCTTTTTTTGCCTAAAGCTATTTTCTGGAAGCTCAGAATCAGAATAAAGGTGTCCTGAATTTTAAACAAGGTTTCAAACCAGGTGTTTGATGGTTCTGAATGGAGAGCGAGATGCAGAGGTTGTAAAGAGTGACAGTATGTATTCAGGTGTGATAATTTACCAGAAGCAAGTACCTGCCCCAGCAGAGGGGCAGAGGGCAGGGGGCCTCCTGGGGAAATAAAGACAGACTTTGATTGCTTTCTGCTGTCTGTCTCACTTCCACATTACAAGGAGTCCCGATGGTGCAATGGTTCAGTACTTGGCTAGTTAAAAAAGTCAGTGGTTCGAATCCACCAGATTTGCAGAGAAAAAACCTTGCCATCTGCTCCTGTAAAGATTTATAGTTTAGGAAATCCAGCGTGTCAGGTCTACTCCATCCTGTGGGGTCGCTGTGAGCTGGAGGGGAGTTACCAGCAGACAACAATTCACATTAAATCATCTGGACTTTAGTTCCATATTGCAATCATGTGCTTATTTATTATTCATGCAATAAAATCCCTTTTCACTTAACTGTAAGTGCTACTGGATTCTTTATTCAATGCTGATTTCATCTTGTTTTCTCGGGTTTAAAAAAAAATGAAAATGTATCCTACAGTAATTTTTTTCACCAGCAAAGATTTAAAACATTTTCTTTGTCCTAAAATATTCAACGTGAGTAGGATTGCTTGCTTTTTCCTTGAGCGTCAAAGAACACTGGGTTTTTTACGATGCTGAGTTTAAGCATATTTTCCCTTGGCATTTTTGGGCCCATGATCTTAAAGTTTGAGGTCACTTGTGGGAAATCTTGGGCCAGTCTGACCCTTACTCCGTTCAAGGTGACCTGTTGTTGTTGTTATTTGCTTCCTTCTAGAAGCTTCTAGGATTCCGTAGGCTGAAATTCCACCAGCATGTCACAGGGGGTTGTTGTTGTTGTTGTGTACCATCGAGTCAGAAGTGACCATAGCTGAGCCTCCAGCAGGTTTTCAGAGCCAGTTTAATCGCACGGGAGGAGATTGTACATCCTTCTCTCTCAGAGCAACTGGTGGATTTGAACTGCATGCCCTTGGGATCGCATCCCAGTTTCTCACCACTAGGTCACCAGAGCTGCCTGTCACGGGGTAAGAGAATCTTGCTCTTAGTGGGCTGTTATCTCTTCTTAAATCTTGTCAAGTTTTCTTCTATTATGTCCCATTCTGTTTAACTACACATGAAAAATCCCCAACCACCAGTGGCTTAAACAACATAGATGCTTATTTCTCCCTCATGCAAAAGATGTCCAGAGATGGCAATGACAGGCAGAGATAGACTGACTGTCCAGTGGATTTTCTGAGAACGCGCTCGCACAGGAGTTAAATATCCATTTTCCTCCCAAGAAGCAGCTGGTGGATTTGAACTACATGCCTTTGGGTTGGCAGTGAAGTTAGGCTATTTTTAGAAGAGGGATTTTTGCTTTTATGTAGTTATATCTGTCAGATTTTGTATCTCTTATTTCTTCTAGAAATGCGTACAAACATTAAGTATTGTGCCTGTGTACCATCCAAAGAGAGCTCACTCATACTTGACCCTCCAGAGGGTTTCCAGAGGCAGTTTAATTCCACAAGAGGAGATTGCTCAGCTTTCTCCCATGGAGGAGCTGGTGGATTTGAACTGCATGACTTTGGGATAGCAGTGCAGCTCCTTATCAGCAGGCCAACAGCAATGAACAAAGATGATTTAGCTTTCTATATTAAAATTAACCTTGATATTTACTTTAGGAACGATGTGAGATGAGTTAGAAGGCTATGAGGTGCTTAGGAGAAGACGGATTTATATCTAATCTGCTCTTAAATTGTTGTTGATTGCCTTCAAGTCGAGCACGACTCGTAGAGACCCTATGAACAAAAGTCCTGAAGCCCCTCTACAACTATCGACATTTATCAGAGTTCATAGAGTTTCTTCAATTTTCTTGATGTTGTTGTTCTGTGCCATTGAGTCACTTGTGATTTATAGCAACCCTATGTACTATAGCTCTGAACTCTGCTGTATGCTGAGCCAGTCTCACTGTCTCTGACACACTCACTCTCATTACTCCAGTTACTGGGTCAGTCCATCTCATCTGAAGTCTTCCTCTTCTGTGCTGTCTCTTCCAAGCATGACATCTGCCATGATATTTCCTCCTGTCCACATGCCTCAAATATGTGACATGGAGTTTCCAAATTCTTGCCTCCAAGGAACAGCCTGGTTTCACCCTCTACAGGCAGTTAACGGTATGTTCAATACTCTTCTCCGGCAACACAAGTCAAAGGCATCAATTCTTCTTCTGTCATTTTTGGTCATTGTTCAGTTCTCTGATGCATTGCAAGTAATGACAAAGACCATGGCCTGAATCAGGTGCACCTTACTCTCCAAACAGATATCATTGCTCTTTAGCACTTTGTAGATGTCCCTGACGATAGACTTCCCCAATGCAATTTGTCTTTTGATTTCTTGACTTCTGATGCCAAAAGTATTGATTGTGGTTCTGAGCAAGGGGAAATTGTTGACAACCTTAGACTCTTCTCGATCTATCATGATGCTGCCAATTGGCCCAGTGCTGAGAATCTTTGGCTTCTCGATGCTGAGCTTCCATATTGGAGACTACAGTCCTTGACCTTCTGAAGCCAGCGCTTCAGATCATCCTCAGTTTTAGAAACCAGGGTTGTGTCACCTGTACAACATAGGTTGTTGATGAGTCTTCCTCCAGTCTTGATGCAATATTCCTCCTCATAAAGTCCAGCCTCTCAGATGATTTGTTCTACATATAGATTGAAAAGGTGTGGAGACAGGACACATCTCTGACATTTCTTTCCTGATTTTGAAACTTGCAGTGTTTCCTTGCCCTGAGGACTGCTTCCTGGTGCAAGTATAGGTTTTGAATGAGTGCAATCAGCTTTATTTATATTGAGATGTAATCCACATTGAAGGCTGTGGTCTTTGCTCTTCTTCAGTAAGTGCTTCAAGTCCTCTTTGCTTTCTGCACCAAAGCTGTGTGTTGTTTGGATAACTCAGATTGCTGATAAAACTTCTGATTCTGAGGCTACACTCTTCTTCATAGAGTCCAGCTTCGTGGATTTCTTATTTGATTATTTGCTTATCATATATATTGAATAGACATGGAGAAAAAAAATCCACCACTGTTCATTACTGTGGAGCTAGAACCGACCCACAGCTGACCTACAGCAAGTTTCCAGGAGGCAGTAAATCTCACGGGAGGAGACTGACCCTCCAAGTTTCTGGTGGATTCAAACTGCCAGAAAAACTCTGGATTCAACCCAGAAATGGGCTTGATGAGAGCAGAAATTGTGAGGATGGCACAAGATTGGCTGAAGTTTTAATCTGTTGTATCTAAAGTCACTATGACATGACTTCAACACAATGGTACTCAACCAACAACAGCAGTAGCAGAGGCTGTTTGCATTCCTGGACCACATCCCTTCTTTCCTCCCTCCCTCCCTCCCTCCCTCCCTTCCTTCCTTCCTTCCTTCCTTCCATAGTCCAAGCTTCTCCTATCCCATCTCCTTCTCTATCTGCAGTCACATTCCCCTATCGCTCCCTCTTATAGGGAAGTCGGTGGTCATCTTTAGGGCCCACCCGGATAATCCAGGATAATCTCCCATCTCATCAGCCTTCATTTAGTCCCAGCTGTAAAACTCTGCTGTCACGTTGGGTAACGTTCACAGGACCTGGGTAACTCAGCTGGTAACTCAGTTATACAGCTGTTCACAGCCTTCCTCTGAAGCCTGGCCATCACATCAGCTCTGGGTTCTCCCCTGAGGGTCATCCTTGAAGGGCAGTGCCCAGGTCCACCTTAGGGGCCTGGCCTTTCTGAATGAAGTGACCAGCCTTTCAGAGCCTGAGTAGTGCACCCCCAATAGGCACCTCCAACCCTCTCTCCTGATGGGCGGCCTGGACTGTGCAACACATCACAGGGCTGCCTTGATACTGGCTGGCAGTGGCTTAGCTGGGCACCTCCTGGAGAGGGCTGTCCACGTCCAGTAGATGCTGACAGCTGGACAGGTGGCACAGAGACGGGTGGGAGCTGGAACACACCCTGAGGGTCTCCCTCGCTCTAGTCCAGATGGACCGCCCGACCCTCCTTGTGAGTTGGGACTGTGGCGACTACAACCCTGAGCTGGGACACACAGGAGCTGTGCTACACGCACCAAGAACTCACTCCGAGGTCCAGTACAGGAAGGATGCCCAGTCACGGGAGGTGAGGCGTTGGGCAGTGAAGAATGTGCGTGCTGAGGAGGGCGGGAGAATGAGAACCGCCTGTGTGCCTGGCACCTGGTCCCCAGCAGACGAGCACTTGGGTGGCCCCTGTGTGGCCAGCAGGTCACTGTCCACCTTTTGGTGCTGGAGCTGAGGTTCACAGAGGGGACGTGACTCGGTCACAACCAGCACAGATGCCCGTGCATTACAGCGGTCACACGGCCAGTGCAGACAGGGGCTGAGGATGGGGGTTCAACAGCTATGAAGCCCCGGGGATCTCCTGCAGGGGATCCTTCTCCAGAACCCCAATGAGCAGTGCTGAGAGAGAGAGCAGATGGCTCCCTGTAAAGCAGGGGGACCCAGGCCAGAACTCTGTCTCTTCCTGGCCCCAGGCTGCCCTCAGAGTCTATCAGCAGAACTTGGGGACCCTCAGAGCCCAGATCAGAATTTGCAGTGCCAACCCAGCCAGACACAGGCAAGATTCAGGGAATCTGATATCAGAAGAGAGAGGCAGGTATGGGCCCTGAGCTCCTGATCTCCTGCCTCAATGTCATAGTTCACACCACTGCACTCTGGGAGGCCACCCAATCGGGGTCTACACGGTCCCCAGCAGAGGGCTTGGAAGAGCTGATGACTTCACAATGAGGGCTGGACATAGTGGAAGGAGGTCTTTCCACCTTGGTGCTGTCATCTGTAAGGTGGGTGCGCTGCATTGACAACCAGCGTGTCTGGAGAAAGGATCTTCTGCCAGAGTGGGGGACAACACTTTCACAAAAGAGGAAGTACAACCAGATACCCCAAGATTGCAGGGAGTCCAGTGGTGATGGAGTTAGAGGCTCTGCCCAACTCTCATCTTTTCTTTCCACCCTTAGGAGGCCAAGAATGAAATTTTGCAAAAAAACACATAGCCTGTTGCTCTCAGAGCTGGAGACCTCCACCAGGTGCTGGGCTAGGGTGCAGGTCAAGCTCACCTTCAACGGCTACAATAAGATCTGGAGCGAGCAGAGCCAGGAGCACTCGTGGGACACCAAGTGGGGTAAGTCTCCTGGCTTCCGCTGGCTTCCTGGGACAGCCCAGGTGCATAGATGGATGGGGTGTGTGTGTGTGTGTGTGTGTGTGTGTGCGACTTCTCACCCCTGAACTCCCTTCCCAGCCTTTGCTGCCATGCACAGGACATGTGCTAACATGGGAATTGCTGTTGTTAGGGGCTGTCAAATCAAGGATGACTCACAGTGACCTTGTGAACAACAGATCTGATCCCTGTCCTATCTTGCGCCTTCCTCACTGTGTCTGACACAGTCACACCCATTGCAGCAGTCACAGTGTCAATCCCTCTTGTTAAGAATCTTCCATTGTTTCACTGACCCTCCACCTTTCCGAGAATGATGTTCCTCTCCAAAGAACAGCCTCTCTTAACAATATGCCCAAAGTATGAGAGAAGAAACTTCACCACCCATGCCTCTAAAAAGCCCTCTGGCTGCACTTTCTCCAAGACATCCCTCTTTGTTACATCGTCTTGAACAAGAACCTGAGTGGTACAAATGGGTAGAGTGTCTGGTTGCTAATGGAAAGCATGGAGGTTCAAGTACCCCCCCACCCCACCCCGAGGTCTGAGGATCTTCTTTCTCTGAACAACCGGCCACTGAAAACCTGCACACATGGTCAGGTTCTGCTCTGGTGCACATGGGTGGCGATGAATCAGACTTGACCCATGAGCAACTGGAGGTGGTCAATCTCGGATAATTTCAGCAACGTCAGCTCCCGGCATGACACAGAGGCCCAGACTGGGTTTTGACCTCCCTTGCTTCTTGTAGGTGCCCTTGGCAGTGGACAGCTGGTACACCTGTGTATGGGGACCCTGCTTTGTGTTCTCAGCATATCCTAACAACACAGACTTCACGTGGGTTCTGCAGAGGTGCTCGCCAGATCTCCAGTCCACCAGGAGAGGGAGCCCATGAGCAAAGCTGGAAGGCTCAGGGAGAGACAAGGGTTTTGACTGCGAGAAAGGGATGCAGGGAGGCAGGAGGACAAGTGCGTGCCAGTGGCCCCTGCAGAGTTTGATGCTCAGAGTTGTGCTTGTGAAGGGGGCTGCGGTGCAGAGAGCGGTGGCCTGAAACGGCAGGAGCTGGGACTGCTTCTGTTTCCAGGGTAGGGAAGGCGGTGACTTAGTGTCCACGGGGCGATGATCAGAAATGGAGAGGTTGTTGGAGCACCGGGAGGGAGAGGCTGAGCATAGAGTAAGAGAGATGAAGGAAGCGAAGAAGGCAGGCCCTGGACTGGGTGTGAGAAGCTGACAGATTTGGGGGGCATGGTGGGAGTAGGAGTGTGAGTTTGGTCTTGGGCATTTTATTGTGAGGGGCTGGGGGATCCTGGAGGAGCTGTTCAACAGGAAGGCAGCTTCCTTTATGCATTCACTCATTCATTCACTCATTCATTCAGCTTCCCGTCTTGGTGTCCACGCTGGGCAGGGCTTCAGGATGTGGCTAGGAGGGCAGGGAGACCACCCACCCACCATCCCTGCCTCAGGGAGCTGCAGTGTCCAGGCTGAGGTCCTGGACTGAGGCAGGCTGTGGACCCTCAGTCTGCCAGGAAGGAAGGACAAGAATAGCCAAGATCAAATCATCACTGAGCTGACTGAGATGGGGTGTCTCTGGGAGGGAGGGCCTAGAATCAAGTTAGGTTGAGCGACAAAGAGGAGGGTCAGAAGGGGGCTGACATGAATTTTTGGGGCACAGTGGACAGACAAGGTGGAAGGGAGAGCTTAAAGCAAAATGCAAAGTCAAGAACAGGGGTCAGCTGTCTTTCCTCACATGAAAAATCATGTCCAGGCCCCGCTCACCCTTTTCCCCTTCCAGGTCTGCTGGGGAGGCCCTCGTCCCACCTCTGTTCTCCTGACGGGATGTACTTTGCTCACTGTGGGGGTCGTGAGGTGTCATCTCTCCCCACGGAGAGCCCCTACGACTCACCATCTGGACCTGAAGTAACACTGACCATCTTCGAGCCCAGAGAGTGGCTTCCCAGCCCCCAGTCCAGTCTGGCCACATGCTCAGGCAGGCCTGAGAGCAAGGCTTGTGTCTTCAACTTCGGTGGCCCCTACCTCAGGCCACCCTTTAGCCACTATCTTCCAGACCTCAGGGGTCAGTTGATGTCCTCTCACGCAGATGGAAGTAGGAAGCCACCACCAATGAGGTCACTAGAGTACTTGTGTCTGCCCCCTGGGGAATAGGTACAGGCCATGAGTAAGAGCCAGGCTGTGGATGCAGAGTTGGGACCCAGCCCGGGGCCTGAGGGGAGCGCCTCCTTGGAGTCAGAAGACGCTGCTCCTCCTCCTCCACCCATGGAGCCTGTAGTAGGTGCTGGGGGCCCAAATGACAGCCTGGCATCTCTGGACTCTGGCTATGTCACCCCTGCATGGGTGGCTCTTCCGCCACCACTGAGGGCCCTATCTGTCTCCCTGGCTCCCCCTCTCAGCAGAACCCCTGCCTCTGTCCTGGCCAGTGGGCCCCCTGGAGTGCTCCTAGGCCTTTTGCAGACCCCTCCTAGGTCTCAGGACTATGTGGGACTCCCTCCAATGAGGGGCTAGCCCTTTAGGTCTCTGGCTGTCCTGAAAATGCAGCCCAGTCAGACCTGAACTTGAGAGGTATGCGAGGTGCCTGGTCTCGCCATACAGAGGACTTCCTGTCCTCCATCAGGTGGGTGGTGTCTGGTCTCCCCACACGGAGGACTTCCTGTCCTGCTGCATGTGGGTGAATGATACCTCCCCTCCACCGACCCTCCCCAGAGCAAGACTTCCAGAACCCAGACACCCTCTCAAATCATTTGCCAAATGTATATCCCCTCTTCAAAGTCACGGCTCTCTGTGGCCTCCAGCTGTCCCTGGGAACACCAACAGGCCTGGAGAGGTGTGGCCATCTGTCTCAATCGAGACTCTGTCCCCTCCACTAAAGATTATGGCATCCACTGATCCTTCTCCTGAACTGTGTCCGGAGTAGGTGGTGGTGGGCAGGGAGTCTCCCAGCTTAATCGTACAGTGAATCCCGTGCAGAACTCAGAGTTCTGTTTCAGCAGCACCACGCAAGGCCCAGGGGTCTGCATTTCTGAAGAGTAGGCCAGGTTTTTCCAGCTGCTGGTTTACGAGCAACCAAGGTTTGAGAACCTTGGATGTGAAAACAAGTCTGGAAAAAAATGACAGTTCAGCTCTGTCCCTCAGTCATGTGTTGCCTTTGAAAGTCTCCTGAAAGACTTGGGATGACCTTAACCCAATGCCCTTACCTCTGCTTTCTAATTATCCCAGAATGGGCAGGGAATGTAGATAATTAAGGTTAATTATGTCGAATTAATGGATTGTTCAAGATTATTTTTCTTCCTTGTTGCCATTTTGTTACTACTTTTAAAAAATAATGTATTATACCAGAAAATATAACCAGTAACATTCCTACCATCTGGTACTTAAAGTTTTATTTGTAAAAGCAAATCACACTTATGTACAAGGTATGAATCACATCACACTCACCTGCCTCTGAAAACCCACTGGTGGGTCAGCTATGAGCTGATTCCAACTTAACAGTAAACAGCAGCATCAACAGCTGGTGGCATAATCCACAGGGACAAACTTAAAGCCCGGGTCCCTTTGGCAACTTGACTCTCCCAGTGTCTCCACAAGAGAAAAATTGGCAAGCTATTCCTGCGGGATTTATTGCCTCAGAAACCTATGGAGGGGCAGTGTGAGTCAGTTTATAATCAATGGTGATGTGAGAGAGAGGTTTTAAAGACCCTAAACTCTTTCTTCCCCCTATTGGTTTATTTACAAAACTCAAATACAAATTCAAACAAATTCTTTCAATTTCCCTCACCCTCCCTGCCGCCATCCATCAAATTATACAACCCAAGGATTAATCCCCTCTTTCCCTGCACATTCGTATCCCTCTGCTTCCAGCCTCTCCTACCCCTTCTGCCTCCTTATACTCATTCTACAATAGCTGTTTTATGCAATGTTTATCCTTGTGGGACTGAGTTAGTTCACTCAGCATAACGCTCTTCAGTCCCTCCCAAGTTATTGCTCCTGCGTGCTGCATAGTATTCCACTGTGTGAATGTACCTTAATTTCTCAATCCATTCATTTGTAGATGGACGTTTGGTCTGTTTCCATGTTCTTGCGATGGTGAATAATGCTACTATGAACACTGGTGTACAAATCTCAGTTTGTGCCTCAGTTCTCATTATCTCAAGGTGTATTCCAAGTAGTGGAATAGCTGGGTCATATGGAATTTCTATGTTCAGCTTTATGAGAAAGCATCAACCTGCCTTCCAGAATGATTGCACCATTTTACAATCCCACGAAGAAGAGTTCCTTTCTCGCCACATCCTCTCTGACATCTGTTACTTGCTGCCCTGTTAAACTTTGCTACTGTTACTGGAGCAAGATGATATCTCATTGTGATTTTGATTTGCATCTCTCTTATTGCCAATGATATGGGGCATTTCTTCTTGTGTCTGTTTGCCATGTGAATATCTTCCTCTGTGAAAATTCTTTCCATGTCTTTTGTCCATTTTGTAATTTGGTTATCAGACTTTTTCTTGTGGAGGCCCAGGAGTATTCTGTCAAGTTTTGTTATAAGACTCTTGTCTGAGATGGTATTACCTGTAGGTTTTCTTTTAACTCTGTTGGAAAAAGTTTTTGATGTGCACAGGGATTTAATCTTTAGAAGGTCCCATGCATTAATTTTATCATCTTTAGACTGCACATTTCTGGTTGTATTTACCATGGACTCATACTTCTAAGCTTGATCTCACTTTGTCTCTTAAGAATGTGATGGTTTTGGGCTTTCCTCCCAGGTCTCTGATCCACCTTAAGTTGATTTTTGTGTGTAGTGTGAGATGTGGATCCTGTTTCAGCTTTCTATGTCGAGTTTTGCCAGCACTATTTGTTGAAGAGGTTATCATTTCCCCACTTGATAGCTTTGATTTCCTTGTCAATTATCAGTGTACCATAGATAGCTGGGTCTATTTCTGGGTTCTCAATTCTGTTCCTTTGGTCGAAGTGCCTGTCATTGTGCCAGTACCATGCTATTTTGGTTATCACTGGTGTGTAGTAGGTTTTGTGTGTGTGTGTGTGTGTGTGTGTGTGTGTGTGTGTGTGTGCGCAGTAGGTTTTGAGGTCAGGGAGTGCTAGGCCTCCAACCTCTTTTTTGTTTCTCAGAAGTGTTTTGCTTATTCGGGGTCTCTTGCCTCTCCAAATAAATTTGATCATTTCCCTTTCACTCTCCTTGAAAAATGAATTTGGTATCTGGATTGGGACTGCATTGAACATGTAGATTGCTTTTGGTAGGATTGTCATTTTCACCATATGGAATCTTCCTATCCATGAGCAGGGCTCATTTTCCCCATTTATTTAGGTCTTTTATTGTGTCTTGCAGAAATGCTCTGTAGTTTTCTTTGTATAGGTCTTTTGTATCTCTCGTTAAAGATCCTAAACTCTGAGGCACGAGCAAGATGAGCCAGGTGAGACGGGATGTGGGCAGGTGAGACGGGATGTGGGCAGGTGAGACAGGATGTGGGCAGGTGAGGAGAGGGCTGCATCCCGGCTGCATCTGTAGCTCCCTCAGGAGCTGAGGAGGATCTGGGGGTGCTTGCTCCCTCCCTGCCTCCTACCTCTCACTCTGCCTTACCCCCTCAGCCCTGATGCTGCAGGTGCCCAGTGCTCTGTCCTCTGCCAACAGCTCTAGCAGCAGAAGCAATGGCAGTAACTGTGACAAGGACACAAAACGTGTCCTCTCACAAAGCTTTAATGTGGTGCTTGCACCATGTCCAAATCATATAACGTCCTATTGCATGGAATTTATTGTGGACATTGTTTTGTGGTACGTGACTGTGTCATTGTTCGGTGACACCGAGTTGACTATGACCCATAGGGCCCTGTGGACAACACATCTGAACCTCGTCCCATCCCAGGCCGTCCTCACCATCTCTGATACATTAGAGCCCATTGCAGTAGTCACTATATCAATCCAAACACTCTAGACAAATCGCTTGGGGATTTTCCTCTTTTTTGCCATCCCTCCTCCTTTCGAAGTGTGAGGTCCCTCTCTATTGAATAGCCTCTCATAGCAACAAGACCAAAGTGTATGACACAAAGCTTGGACCTCTTTGCCTCCAAGGAGCACTCTGGCTGCACCTTCTCCAAGACATACTTGCTTATTCTGGCCATCTTTAAGATGTTCAGTACTGTTCTCCAGCACCACCATTCAAAGGCATCAGTTCTTGCCTCCAAAGAGCACTCCAGCTGCACCCTCTCCAAGACATATTTGTTTGTTCTTTTGGCCGTCCATGGGATGCTCACTGCTCTCCTCTAACACCACAGCTCAAAGGCATCAATTTTTCTGTCATCCTTATTCGTTGTCCAGCTGTCAGATGCATAGCAAGTGGCTGAAAAGACCACAGCCTGAATCAGGTACACCTTAGTCCTCAAACTAACAGCATTGCTCCTCAATAATTTGGAGAAGTCCATGACTGCAGACTTTCCCAGTTCAATGCATACCCTGATTTATACATATGTATGTATATGCATGACTCCGGAAACTCCATGGACTTTGATAAATGCAGATAGTTGTAGAGGGGATTAAGGCCTCTTGTTCATAGGGTCACTATGAATCATGCTCAACTCAAAGGCAACCAACAACAACAACAACAACATATGTATGTTTTTGTTTTTAGGTACCGTTAAGTCAAATACAATTCACAGCACAAATGCATATAAATATGTGTGTACACACATATATAATGTATATACATATACCACTTACAAAATATACCCAGTCCTCTTTAGCATCTCATTCATTAATTATTATTTTACCTAAAGTATTTTGATGTCCCTCTCCAAGGACTGGTCCCTCCTTGCAACATGTCCAAAGTACGTCAGACTAAGCTTCAGGATCCTTACCTCCAAGGAGCAGCCCGGTTTAACCCTCTCCTGGATGAACCTGTTAGTTTTCTTAGCAGACCTTCGATGAGATGGATTGATTCAGTGACTGGGGTAATGGGGGTAGGTGTGTCAGAGATAGTGAGACTGGCACAGGATAGGACAGAGTTTAGGGCTGTTGTACATAGGGTCGCTATGAGTTGCAGGTAACTCGACAGCACATAACAACAACAAAGTATTTTGAAAGGCAAAGGGTGTGGTATTAATTTACATTAGTTTGGATTCTCTATCTAGGCTCTCTGGGCTTGAAACCTAGCCTTAATCATGTTTAGGCAATGTTCTTTATAATGCCTCAGTTTCTGCATCTGTACAATGGGCTGATAATCATCCTCATCTCCTTGGGCTCAGGTTAATAAAGTGCCTGGCATAAATTTAACTGCCAACTGAGTCATAATCGACTCAACAGCACCGAACAACGGCAGCGTGTCACATCTTACAGACCTTCTTTCACTTAAGCAAACGTACAGTGAATGCCTGTTGTGTTTGTCTCTAGCTCCTTATGTTTTTGTTTAAATATTTGCAACATTTCTTTCTTTTTGTTGATCTGCTGTATGTGGAACATGTGTGTTTAAAGTTAAAAATGGAGTTTAGTTTTAATCAGATTCTCTTTATTTAAAAGAGTTTTGCCTTTGCATTTTCCTACACTGTTCCATTTGAAAAGGTTTGTGAGATTATGTCTTCATGGATAGTTAATTTTTCGTTTAAATTTTCTTTGTCTCATTTAATACACTTGGCCTTAAGTTCTGTTTTCTCTGATAAAAGCACTGCAACCACCTGCATTTCTTAGCTGCTCTTATTACAATTGGTCTGGAATATCTCTTCCATTCCATTATTTTTAACTTTCAAGTGACTTTGCTCAGAGTGTGTCTTGAAAACAATCTTTAACTACATTAAAAAAAAATTCAATCTGAGAATCCTTGCCTTAGAGAATCCACTTGCCTTTGTTGTGGTATCAAATCAATATTTTACTTCTTTTTTGCTTTGATAAATTAGCATTTAAAATGTTGGTTCTGTTTTACAAAAACAACACATCAATTTAAGGCTGTCAGGGTGAAAGTCTGTAGAATAACAACGTCCAGTTCTGACTCCTCACCAAAGCCAGAGCCAAGGCATTTTGGGGACTTTTGATGTGTGTGTCTCTAGTATCCAGCAATTAGTCAAACTTCTCCGCCCTCGACAGCCCTTAGTAGAAGAATGGCGTCACCTGGATGGGGAAGTAGAGGTGGGGAGAGTGACAGATGTCCAAGACTGTGACCAGATTTCATCTTAGCCAGGACATACAGCTGGAACCAAAGTCTAGTGAAAGCCTCTGCTGTCTGGTTCACCGTGACTCACAGAGGTGGCCCACAGCACAGAGGAGAAGCCCCAGAGGGTTCCCAAAGCTGCAGTCATTACAGGAGCAGGTTGCCAACCAAGTGGCCGGTGGGTTTGAACAGCCAACTCTTTGGCTAGCAGCCGGGAACTTAACCACTGCTCCATCAGAGCTCCTACATGAAGACATGTGCTGTTGTTGTTTGCTGTCAAGTCAGAGGCAATTCATAGCTGACTCCCCAGTAGGTTTTCAGAAGTAGTAATAGGAGTCAAAAAAGGGGGACAAGATGTAATGGGGACCACAGAGATTGGACTGAACTCTGCTTGGATGGACGACGGGGTATGAAGAGAACAGATTTCCCGTGGAATCTCCACTCGAGTCAGGACTTTTAGAGGGAGTCACACGTCCCAAGTGAGATGATGACTGTTAACAGGCTCAGGCCTATCAGAGACAAGGAGGATGGCACAGGATAGGGCAAGACTCAGATCCACTGTTCACGGGGTTGTGGTCTACTTGATGGCACCTAACAGCGACAACAAAGGTCCCAGGAGAGGTAGGATCACCTCTGTCCAGGACCTTATCTAAGTCCCCTGCATCTTAACCCCTGCCTCTACTGCTGCCCAATGTTTACTTTACATAATTTTGTTTTCTTGTTGTTGTGAACAGACAGAGAACAGCCCATACATGATCCACCGGTTTCTACAAGCACGATCTTGTGACGTTGACTACATTCTCTGAGTTGTGCATCCTTTCCCACCTTCCTTTTCTGTTCTTCCTCCTCTATCAATAGACATTCATTGTCCCGAAGAAGATCAAACACTGCAGACTGCAACACAGATTACATCTCAGAATCAAGAAAATAAAACTTCTCACCAGTGGACCAATAGGCAACATCATGATAGATGGAGAAAAGATTGACACTGTCAACAATTTCATCTTACTTGGATCCACAGTCACACACTTGGTACCAGCAGTCAGGAAATCAGAAGGCAAATTGTACTGAAAAAGTCTGTAGTCAATGACCTCTCCAAATTATTGAGGAGCAATGGTGTTAGCTTAAGGAGTAAGGTGCACCTGGTTCAGGCCATGGTCTTTCCAATGACCTGCTGTGCATCTGAGAGCTGGATAATTAATAAGGGTGACAAAAGAATTGATGCCTTTGAACTCTGGTGCTGGAGGAGAGTACTGAGTATACCGTGACTGCCAAAAGAACAAGCAGGTATGTCTTCGAGAAGATGAAACCAGAGTGCTTCTTGGGGGCAAGGATGATGAAGCTTCTTCTCACATACATTGGACATGTTGCTGGGAGAGGTTATTCCTTGGAGAAGGACATCATATTTGGAAAGGTGGAGGGATGGTAAAGAGAGGAAGACCCTTAAACAGGTGGATTGACACATGACTCCAGTTATGGGCTGGAGTATGTCAGATTGTGAAGGTGTCACAGGATAGGACAGGATTCAGCTCTGTTGTTCATAGGGTCGCTATGAGTTATAATCAATGCCACCTAATGACAACAACGAGGTTGTTATCTAATCTTTTGAGTTGCTGTTGTTGATTTGATCCCACAAGGTACATCTTAAAAGAGTGTAATGTTCAAGACAGACGTTTTTCACTAAACTATTGTTTGATTTTAGAATGCTTAAGAGATACTTTTGGTTGAAAGGTTAAACATTATTTTAGGTCAATATGTTCATTAGTTCATTCACCATGGCTTCAGAAAGTCTGTGGAAAAGTAAAACTCTGTTCTGGCACACTAAAGATCTTCCAGGATTTCAGTGTGTGAGGAAAACCCAGTGGTCATGGAGTTGGTTCTCACCTGGGGTGACTCAGCGTGTGTCAGGAGAGAGCAGCTCTCCACAAGCTTTTCAATGTGTGATTATTCCGCAGTGGATCTCCAGACACCTCCTCAGAGACGCCTCTGGGTGAACGCAAACCTCCAGGTCTTCAGTGAGCAGCTGAACAACTATAACCACCTGGACCCCCCAGGGCCTCGCTCTCTCTGTGGGGTGCACAGCACGGACCCCTTCGTGCATTTGATTTGACGCATGTGGCGTTAGAGAAGAGTACAGAACATACCACGGACTGCCGAAAGAACAAGTAGGTCCGTCTCCGAGGGAGTGCAACCAGGCTGCTCCTTAGAGGCAAGGATGGAGACACTTCACCTCACACACTTTGGGCATGTTGTCAAGAAGGGCTAATTCCCAACCCCCGTGTCAGT
>NW_006399836.1:10134979-10146266 GCF_000299155.1 Elephantulus edwardii
CGATTACCCCAGTCACTGAATCAATCCACCTCATAGAGGGTCTTCCCCTCCTGCGCTGTCCCTCTACTCTACCCAGCATGATGTCCCTCTCTAAATACCTGTCTCTCCTTACAACATGTCCAAAGTATGTCAGATGAAGCCCCAGAATCCTTGCCTCCAAGGAGCAGCCTGGTTTAACCCTTTCTAGGATGAATCTGTTACAGAAATAAAAAGCATTGTAAATCAACTAAAAGAAAAGAAAAAAGAAATAGAGTCAAAACTCATAAAGGTTTTAATCTATTTTTCATTCTTGGATAATATTAATAATATTTCTGGTTTGTTCTGTTTGCATTTTCAACATATACTAATAAGATTCTTTGTAAATATTTATTTATTTATTTATAAATAAAATGGCCATTTCCCCCCTACTTTTTTCTTGAATGATGAGTAAAATGAGAAATCCATAAATCTTGTGGAAAAGAGTAAGGGCATTTCCAACAAGAAAAAATAAAAATTAATTATTCAAAATATATCTGTGATTAACTTCTGGATATGTTGCCTGGATAATAACAGTTTTAGTAAGCATATTTGGAAAGATTAAAATGCTTACATTTGGAATATTACTGCTTTTCATTTTGTATATGTGGTTAGAGTCTTGCAAGAAAGGATTTTCCAGTCTGCAAATAAGATAATTAATCATGTAATTATAAAATAATGCCAACATTGATGGGAAAAAACAAAAAAAGGGCTAATCCTTGAAAAAAGGCATCATGCTGGGGAAGGTGTAGGGTCAGCGAAAGGGAGGAAGACCCTGAGCCACATGAATGGACACGGCGATGGCAGCAGTGGGCTTGGGCCTGACGGGGATTGTGAGAGGAGGGGCAGGACCGGGCAAGGTTCATGGGGTTGCTGTGGGTTGGCGCTGACCCCAGGGCACCTACCAGCAATACTGTCCCAGTTCACTGGCATGCCTCAGAGCCAAAGCAGAAGTCGTCCTTGGAAAGCAGTTATAGCTTCAAGCAATTACCTCCATCCTTGGCAACTCAACACACACGAGGTTTCAATTTTATTTTGTTTTATATTATCTCTATATTCCGTTTGCTTGGCTCCCCAGTCAACACTCTTGGCACCGGCAGCCAGGAAATTAAAAGACAAATTGCATTGGGAAAGTCTCCTGTCAGAGACCTCTCCAAAGTACTGAAGAGCAATGATGTCAGTCTGGAGACTAAGGTGCAGCTGATCCAGGCCATGGTCTTTGCAATCACTTGTTATGCATCAGAAAGCTGGACATTGACTAGGGATGATAGAAGGAGAATTAATGCCTTTGAGCTGTGGTGCTGGAGAGAAGTATTGAATATACCATGGACTGCTAGGAGAACAAACAGGTTTGTCCTGGAGAGGGTGAAGCCAGGCTGCTCCTTGGAGGCAAGGATTCTGAAGCTTCGTCTGACATACTTTGGACATGTTGCAAGGAGGCACCAGTCCTCGGAGAGGAACATTATGCTTGGGAGGGTCGAGGGACGGCACAAGAGGGGAAGGTCCTCTATGAAGTGGATTGATTCAGTGACTGGGGTAATTGGGGTGGGTGTGTCAGAGACAATAAGGTTGGCACAGGATAGAGCAGGGTTTAGGGCTGTTGGGCATAGGGTCACTATGAGTCGCAGGCCACTTGACGGCACATAACAACAATATTGTAAAGATTCCTCCTCCCCCACTCCACTTGGTCTTCCTTCCAGTACACACAGGTCCATTTCGAAAATTTTAAACAGAATAGTGTACTTGAGAATGTACGAAAGTTTTGTTTAGTGCATTCTAAACAAATCATGGTTGGAAAGACAGAAGGTCAGCAAAAAAGAGGCAGACCCTCCATGAGATGGATTGTTATGACATCTGTGGCAAGTGGCTCAAGTGTGTTGGGGATGATGAGGATGGCCCAGGATAGGACAGGGTTCAGAGCTGCTGTTCATAGGGCCGCTGTAAGTCATACTTGACTTAATGGCACTTAACACCAACAACAACTACAACAAAGTTTTGTTACTTCATTATTAAAGAACATTACAATTGTGATTTTTTTGCTACAATGAACAAAGACTTCTGAATAAAAATAGTAGGAATATTTGCCCTGTCACTTATCAAAACATATTATTAAGCCACAATAATTAAAAGGGTGTGGCAGCAGAGAGAGGACCCAGTGCAAACCCCTCCCTGTGTGTATGTGGGGGGGAACCCGACTGACTGTGACCTTCTCTAGGGATTCTGAGGCTATAAATCACTGTGGGAGGAGATTGCCCACCTTTTTCTCATGAAGATCTACCAACAGCCCTTTGGCTACTAGTCAGACATGCTACCCACACCACCACGGCTCTCTTATACAGATTACAAATAGAGTAAAATCGAAAAACTAGAAACTGACAAAGTAGAAACAAGAAGTCTTTATTACAAATGCTGCATTTTAAGTACATGGGAAGAGAATGAATGATTCCATTAGCGATGTGATGATAACTGGCTACAGATAGGGAGAGCACAAAGCCAGGTCTCTCACATCTTTCACCAAAACAAAGTCCAGAATTATGGCAAGGCATTTAGTTGAGATGCAGAGAGCCATGTACAGTGTAAGTGATATTTCTGAAATGGCCAGGCCTTTGTGCCCTTGATACCAAAAGAAGGGCCACCCGCTGATAATTCACAAAAGCATAAAAATTATGTATACCCCTGCACTCTCCTATACAAAATTATCAGACAAACCACAGATTGGAGTGGGGTGGGGCTGGGAAATGTACCTTACTGGAAAGGCCATCTATGGTTTTAAATGGAATCAGTAAAAGGTGAACACCCAACAGAAAAAAAAAAAAAAAAAGCTCTGAACAGGCTTAAACTTAAAATAACCAAACACCCTGCCATCGAGTTAATTGGGGCTCAGAATGACCCTCCGTCGGGTTTCTGAGCCTGTATATCTTTCTGGGAGGAGACTGAGCATTTTTCCCCCAGGGAGCACTGGGTGCATTTGAATTCCTGACATTACAGGTTGGCAGCTTGACAGGTAATGTACTATTCCACCCGGACTCCTTAACAATAGTAATGAAAAATAATAATGCCCAAGGAATATGAAAAGATGTGCAAACCTGAGAGTTAGAAAATAATGCAAAGGAAAACAACTTAATGCTGTGTGTGTGTGTGTGTGTGTGTGTGTGTGTGTGTGTGTGTGTGTCTCAGGAGGGCAGAGCAAAGGAGAGGAATTGTTTTTGATGTGCTCCCAGCGTAGACCAACTTCTGTATCTTGAGGGGAGCACGAGGTGGACAGGATTTCTGGAGGGAGGACAGCTGGGCAGTTTGGACCCAAAGTCCTAAGATGTGCGCCCCCCCTCATTGATCATGTTCTTTGTGCCCCCCCTCATTGATCATGTTCTTTTCACTTGGTGGCATGGCTTAGCTCAGTGATTCTAGAGTCAGCGTGTGTCCAGCCCAGGTCTCCTCACCCCTCTTTACTCTGGTCCCACCAGGCTGGGACCACATTTCACAGATAGTGGCTTCTCTCTGTCCCCCAGGGTTCCCTGTCATTTCTCCAAGAACCAACGGGGAACGCCGTGAGTGTATAAACACCCTCTTACTTCCCTTCTCCCTCTGTTCTCTGTGTTGTGTCTGGTTTTGGGAGTGTCTATCGAGGTGAGGCGCTTTCCCACCCTGCCTGGGGCTGCCAGTACCTGAAGAGGCATGCGCAGTCCAAGGTCCTAGCCACGAGATTCTGGCCACCCGGTTTCAGCACCCGCAGGCCTCCTGCCTCGAGCATCCGAGGCAGTATCTGTTCATCTGCACCAAAGTCTGCAGAGGACAAGCAGCTGACACAAGTCCTCAAAGAGCCAGAAAGGCCCCAACTTCACAATAAGCTCAGCTTCACTTCAGTCTCACCATAAAGAAAATCAATCAAATAAACCTTAAACCAATCCCACTGCCTTGGAGTTGATTCCAACTCCTCGTAGCGACCCTAAAGGACAGAGAAGGGCACCTTAAAGAGTTTCTGAGGCTGTAACTTCATAATCGAGGTGGTTTCATCTTTCTCCCTCGAGCAGCTGGTGAGCTCCACCAGCAAGCTTTCTGGTGAACAGTCACAGCGCCACCAGTCCTTCTTCTCGGAGAAACAAAGATGAGACGAAACAGCAAAGCAAAGAACCTCATCAAAACCCCAACTACCTAGGGAGCGCCGGTGGCCTAGTAGCAAGAAGCTGCACTGCAATCCCAGAGGTACGCGGTTCGAATACTCTGCTGGAGAAGGAGGGGCAATCTCCTCTTGTACTAGTCAGATCTGATTTGACTGTACACACGCAAAAATAAAAAAAATAAAAAACCCCCAACCACCCTAGCGGGAAGGAACAGTGAGCGTGTGTGGAAAGTCCTGATATTCTGTGGTCACTGCTGGGCCAGTGCTGACCCTTGTGTGTGTAGAGGTTAAGGCTGATGGCCAGGCCTGCCTTCTAAGAGGTCACTACGTGGGTTTGATCCACCAAGCTTTTGGCTAAGAGTGGAGCGCATACCATCAGTGTTACCCTCTTTAGTACTTGAGGATAGAAGCCTGTGTTTGTGTGTATGTGTGTCTCAGGGCGGGGCGGGGGGGGCGGTTTGTTGGAAGCCAGTGGGAGGCGAGTGGTTGATGGGTGGACTTAATTTCCCAGGTCCCCACTTATTTCCGTGAACACACTTCTCCTTGGCTTTGTAGAGTGACTGGGACGGAACCAGAGGCCAGCAAGGAGAGATGTCTAGGTGGAGAAGCAGGCTGACCCCTTCCCTGTACCCTCATGTCCCATTCTCCCGGTGAATCTGGGGGTCTCAGCACACCTCCCTGGGCCTGCCCACCTCCCATGGGGGCAGCAGGAGGTAGTCTTGCTGTTTCATGGCTTTGAAGAGCTGAACCGCTGGTACCTGGGGTGTGACTGGACCTGGGGTTTTCTTGTTCTGGTCCAGGCCCCCAATCTCAGGGCAGGGGTTCGGGGAGGAGGGCTTGCTCCGGGGTGAGAGTGGCCCAGACCCAATGCCTGGGAGGAAGCAGTAATCACCCACCTGCTGCAGAACAAGTAGCCCCTCAGGATGGGGGGACCCAGGGGTCTCTTGGGCCCGGGACTCCCCTGGGCTCAAGACTGGGCTACTGTGTGTAGGAGAAGTGAGACAGCCACCAAGATGGGACTTGGGGGACTGGCCATCATTTGGAGGAAGCCCCACATAGCCCTCAGTTCCCGGCTGTAGGGGTTTGGGGACTCCAGAGACCCCACTGGCCAGTCCAAGACTGGGAGTGAGGGTCTCCTGGGAGGGGGGACCCAGAGGTGGAACCAGGGAGACAGATGGGGCCCCCAGAGGTGGCAGTGGCGTGAGAGCCACTTCTGTGGTAATGACATAATCAGAGGTCAGAGCTGCTGGGCTGTCCTTTGGGCCTTGGGTATCCACCACAGGCTCGGCTGGAGAAGGGACAGGGGCTTCTGACTCTGGGGAGGCACTCTCATTGGCCCTGGGGCTGGGCTGCATCTCAGCATCCATGGCCTGGCTCTGCCTCATGGCCTGGGCCAGCGGGACCAGGTGTACCTGTCCCCCAGCAGGTAGACACAGGTACTCCAGGGATCCTGCTGGTGGTGACTTCTTGTTCCTGTCTGTATTGGGACATGCCAGCTGGCCCCAGATGTCCGGCAGGGAGCAGCTCTGGGGTGACCTGATGTAGGGGCCATTGAAGTCGAAGGCACAATCCTGGCTTTCAGGCCTGCCTGAGGGGGTGTCCAGGCTGGGCTCGAGGCTGGAGAGCTGCTCTGTGCCCTCGCAGGCGGCTGGAGTCATGTCAGCCCCCGATGAGGAGTCACAAATGTCTTTGGGATTCTCCACGGTAAGAGGTGACACATCGCTTTCATACTGTACAGGGAACACCCTGTCAAGAGGACAGAGGTGAGATGCTGGGACCACTTTGGGCCAAAGCCTCAGACAAAAGACGTCACGACACTGGCAGCCAGAGCACAGAGTGAATGCAGACAGAAGTGGGGCCACACAGAAGGGGCGGAGCCAGAAAAAAGTGGGGCCAGATGAAAAGGGGGAGACAGACAGAAGGGGTGGGGCATACAGAAAGGGCGGAGCCAGACAGACAGGCCGGAGCCAGACAAAAATGGGGCCAGATGAAAAGGGGAGCCAGACAGAAGGGGCGGGGCCAGAGGGAAGGGGCGGGGTATACAGAAAGGGTGGGGCCAGATAGAAGGCGGAGCCAGATGGAACAGGCAAGGCCAGGGGAGGAATAACCAATAGACCCAGTTTCCTCAGGGTTAATTAGTTCCCATTTGGTTCCATGACACACCATTCCCCCTTCAGGCTCAGGCTGGGGCCAGCCTGTGTACCACACACCCAGTCACTTTCTCCTCCCTCCTTCCCATCAAGCCTGCCATTAACTTTTCTGAGCCAGGTCAGCGGTTGTGTGCAGACCCTCTCCCCCTCCACAGGGTCAGGAGGGCTCTATGGCGCAGCCCCTACAGGCAGCCACACAGGAGAGAGAGCTCCCACTCTAGCTCTCTGCCTCAGTCAAGTCCATTATCTGACACTCTGCTAACCTGGGTCTCTGGAAGTTTTTCCTGGTGTCTAACTGCAGAACCTGCTGCTTTAGGGCAAACCAGCCTTCCTGTGACCAACTAATCCGAGCCCCTCATGTGTAGAATAGGGTTCCCTTCACCCTTCAACTAGGCACTCACCTGTCCACCTCGGGGACATGGCTGTCCCACGGTCCCTTATATAGGAGGTTCCTGCTGGTGGAGTCTGATGGGATATTTGGGAGCCAGAAACCTGTACCATTCTTCTGAGAAGAGAAGGCACAGAAGGAAAACTGCAGGGGAAACTGTTGAGGGGTAGAGCTCTTGGGGAGAGACCAGAGGGGTGCGGACAGCCTCTTAGACAAGGGAGGGTCTCCACCTCCTCAGGACCACTCTGCCTTTCAGAAACCAGGAATGTGGGGAAGCAGGGAGGGCTTCTGGGTGGCTGGGTCCCCCAGCAATTGAGGGCTAGGCGCCATTCCCACCAGCCCTCTCACCTGGGGGTCCCTCACGTCACACACACTCTTCTTGACCTTCCTCACACACACTGGCCGGGAGACCCTTCCATGCCAAAGGAGCCCCACATTCACTGACCAGAGAACTGTGTCACTAGTGTCACCACCTGGTCACCATGGTCTGGCCCAGCCTCATGGCCACTCCCTCCTCAGCCCCCGTAAATGTCCCCTGTCCTGTCTCCTACCCAGTGTCCTCCACCTGCAGGGACTCTCCCACCATCCCACTTGGACTACTGGCCCCTCAGAACAATGCCATGCTCTGTCCCCCAGCCCTCCTTGGAGCCAGCCCAGCCCATGTACACTGGGTCTCAGGCTGGGAGCCCCAGGAAGGAGAGAGATGAAACGCTGACACTTGGAGCCCACAGGAAGGGGAGGATGGCTAGAAACAGGGGGGCAAGAGCAGAGGAGCCCCCACTGTACCCCCTGGCTCCCTACCAGGCCCTACCTGGAACAGCTGGCTCTTGCTGGGGTTGGGGATCTTCTCCTTCCACTTCTGGTTCAGCCTGGAAAGATACCAAGGAGGTGGCAGCTCTGAGAGCTCAGGGCCAGCTGCTCCCACAGTCAGGGACAGAGGGGACACTGATGCCAGGGAGGGGGTATGTGTCCACAGGGGCTGGTGACAGAGCAGGGACTAAGGGAGGGATTCCCTGAGCCCTCAGGGCCCTGGGTTCCCATCCCACCCACCCACTCACCTGCCCCGTGGAGCCCCTACCTGTACCAGAGGCCACAGCAGCGGAGGGCGGGCAGCAAGGCCAGGGTGATGAGGACCAGGATGAGGGCCAGCACCCACATGGGCAGCACTTGTGGGCACAGGAGAAAAGGGGTGTTAGCATCTGGGTGGGAAATGCTGGAGGCCTGGGTGGAAGACAGGGGCCCTTTCCCACTCAGTTTCCCAGGGTGGGGGTCAGATGGAAGTTGGGGGGACCTACCGCATTCATTCTCCCAGGGTGGGGGTCAGGTGGAAATTGGGGGGCCTACCACACTCAATCTTCTGGGGTGGCAGGTGGAAGCCGGGGGCCTACCCCACTTAGTCTCCCAGGGTGGGGGCAGGTGGAAGCCTGGGCACCTATCCCACTCAGTATCCTTTGGGGAGACAGGTGGAAGTTGGAGGACCTACCCCATTCAGTCCCCCAGGGTGTGGGTCAGGGGAAGCTGGGGGCACCTACCCCATTCAGTCCCCCAGGGTGTGGGTCAGGTGAAAGTTGGGGTACCTACCCCACTTAGTCTCCCAGGAACAAGCTTCACTCCACTCGCTCCAAATTCCGTTGTAGCCGCCTGGCTTGGGCTTGACCCTCACTCTGGCCCAGTACCTGGTGGCCGGGTCTAGGGGTGGCAGCGGCATGCTGTGGGCACTGTCCAGGGTCTGTGTCTTGCTCTCCTGTGGGCGGGGTGTGAGGAGGGTGTCTGAGGCCGTGGCTCTTGGCTGCAGTGGGCACAGCTGTAAGCCTCACCCATCTCCACACCACCTGGGCTCATGGCCAACCCTTTAATCCACAGGTGTGTGATTTTATGCATAGGGACCCCATTCAGTGGACACAGGGCAACGCCAAGGCCCCCAGATGTCTTTGAACCCATATACCTTAACTTTCTGGCAGCCTGACCTCCGTCTATGGTACCCTGGACTTGGACACAGTTTCTCATTGTCCTGCCTGAGTTTACGGGCTGGCTCTGTGGACTCTGGTCTAGGCTCCCAAGCACCCCAGGATCTACCCACAGAACCTGAGGGTAGCCTCGGATTGAGGGAGAGACTGAGCTCTGGCCTGGATCCCCCTGCTCCAGAGGATGTCATCTGCTCTCAGCACTGCAAACTGGGGTTCTGGAGAAGGGTTCCCTGGAGGAGGGAGAAGGGTTCCCTGGAGGAGGTCCCTGGGGCTTCACAACTGTTGAACCCCCTATCTTCAGCCCCTGTCTGCACTGGCTGTGTGACCACTGTAATGCATGAGCACCTATGTTGGTTGTGATCAGGTCATGTCATCTCTGCAAGCCTTGGCTCCAGTACCAAGACGTGGACAGTAACGTGCTGGCCACACAGTGCCGTGACCACACCAACGGGGCCACCCTGCTGCATGCATCCTGGGGATTAGGAGCTGGGCAGGTGGCAGCTGCCCGCATGAGTTTTTCTCCTTTTCCTGCCCTCCCTAGCCCCACACCCTCCCGTACCCAGGCCCTCACCTTCCAGGTGTCCGTGTCCTTCCTGTACTGGACCTGGAAGGTGTGCCCTATGTGCAGGTAGTACTGCTTCTGTGTCTTCCAGTGCAGGACGTAGTCCTCTCTGTCTTTGGTCACGTTGATGGTCGGGCGGTCCAGCTGGACTGCAGAGAGAGAGAGCTCTGATTCAGGGGGAGGTCCAGCTTCCACCAGCAAATACAAAATACCCAGCATTCCCTGCTCAAGCCCTGGCCTGGGGCCCTGAGACCCCAGGTGCCTCCCATCTTGGGGTTTTTTGTGCCTTTCTTTATTATATTAACCTCTGTTTTGACCCAGATACTGAAAAGATACTGAGGTACATGTGTCCTAGATGGCCCAAGGCCTGTGCTACTTCTGGTACTGAAATTAAAGTAATTCCAGGATTAGCTGCTTTCATCTCTACCACACTGACCATGTTCCAGGGACATACATGCCCACGCTGTAGAAATTATTTTGTTAAATTCTAACAACAGTTCTGTGTTGTGGGGACCATTAACTCTTCCTACATGCCTCTGAAAACTCTATAAACGTGCAGAAATTATGTTAGTTATAGAACAGAGTTCAGGTCTTCTGTGCAAGGGTCACTAGGAGTCTTATTCGACTTGATGACACTTAACCACTGCTAAATGAGGCTAGTGTTGTTATATCTGGAGGAATACTCTTCGACTTTGCACACCACTCTTGCCAATGTGCTGTATGAAATAACCTGGGTTTGCTGTGATGCTAAACCTTGTGTCATTGGGGTATCAAATACCAGAATGATTTCCCAATGTGGACAGTGTTTGGTGGAGCTCCCAGATGTAAAAAAATGTTTGGAAGGAGGCATGGCATCCACTTCCTACACCACGTGCCTCTCGAAACTCTATGAACTTGGAGAAACGACGAGAGTTATGGAAAGGCATTAGGTCTTTTGTTCGTGAGTTATGAATCACTATGAGTCGTGCTCGACTCGATGAAAATCAACAAGAACATTACAGGTGCGGCAACAGAGCACAGAACCATCAAGTCATTTGCTGAAGGGCAACGGCTAAGCCGAGGGAGGGGTCAGCTGTGATTTCTGCGGGGTGACCCCAGGGTCCTTGGCTGAGCCACTCCCATACTCTGCCTCAGAGTCTCAATTCTGGGCCCCCAGCCCCTGACACCCCCAAAATCTTAGGGCATATCTAGCGACTGGGCCCTCCTCCCAGGATCTCATCACTGAAACCCCTCAAGTACAGGCCTTCACCAACACCCAAGGGCTCTTTTGCCCACTCTCTCTAGGTGCCATCAGCCTGCGGACCCCTTGCCCACAGCACCCCGTGCTTGGGCAGCAGAGCAGCAGGCTGGGAGAGGTAAGGGAAGCCGAGACAGGAGAGACTGGGAACAGCGTTGTGAGTTCTAGACTCCAGTCCTGGGTCACCTCTGACCCACTGTGTGGCCTCCGGCAAGACCCTGGACCATTCTGAGCACTTCTGTTACACATCAAAGGCTATGCCCTTCCTTCCTGAAACCTGTCCACGCTGAGTGACCTTGCTGGTACTTGAAATCCTGGTGGCATTGTTTCCAGGGTTGACCTGGTGCCAGAAGATGAACCCCCTCTGGCTGGAAGGTCAGGAGGGTGTGGCCAGCAGCAGAGATTTCTCTGAGCAGAGATGGAGAGGAACGTGCTGCGAATGAACGTTATCTATCCATGTCCCTTCCTCCGTGTTTTGGCAACGGTTGTATTTACTGCCTCTTGACTTGTTTTTGTTGATTTTTGGTTCCTGCACTGCGTTTCTTTAGAAGTGACAGAGGTAAAGATTGACCCACCAGGAGCGCTGTCCCGAATCCACCCCCACGGGCGGCCCCGGGGAAACTCACTGTGATCCGAGCTCTTGATGGACTGCTCCTCGTCCTTATGCCGCACGGACACTGTGTACTGGCCGTGGGCCTCCGGGTCGGGCACGGGAATCTGGCACCGGTGCCGGGTGTAGGGCCCGCTGAGCGGCTCCTTCAGCACCGGAGAGCACTCCTCCTCCCTGGGGAGCACGGAGAGTGAGAGAGGAGGGCCCGGGAGGAGGGGGAAGCGGGATGAGCTGGGGC
>NW_006399836.1:10146501-10163991 GCF_000299155.1 Elephantulus edwardii
GGGGCGGGGCCAGAGGAGGAGGGCACTCACCTTGCCCCAGAGCTGGGCTTGTAGAAGAGGGTGAAGCTGACGGAGCTGGTCACCTCGGACCTCACCTCCCAGGAGCAGCTGAGTGTGTGGGCCCCGTTGAAAAAGCACTGGAGGTTTTGGGGCTGGGCCTCATCCCCTGAGGGAGACCTGTCTTGTCAGTGCTGTCCATCCCTTGTTCATTCATTCATTCATTCACTCTGAGCTCTAAGTGAGGACGTGTGAGGGAAATCTTCCTTCCTTCATTTCTTCATCCATCCCTCATTCATTCATTACCTCTGTGCTCTGAGGACATGGGAGACGTTCCTTCACTCATTTATTCATCCATCCCTCATTCATTCATTCATTCATTCACTCCTCTGTCATCCATCCATCCATCCATCCATCCATCCATCCATCCTTCCATCCATCCACTCTCTACCTCTCCTGAGGCCCACAAGGAAATACTACAGCAAGAACGGGAGTGTCAAGGCCCAGAGACCAGAGTTCTAAGCGTAGCTGACCCCTGGCAGCCGTGTGACCACAGGGACAGAGTAGACCGTGAACCACCCTGTTTTTGTGTGGGCAATGGGAGGAGAATCTGAATGTCAGCGCTGTGGGGACAGTCATGCTGCACAAGGGGTCGTCGTTAAAAGTGCAGCAAATGTAATTGCTGTTATCTTAATTGTGAGCAATCAGGAAGTATGCAGAAGATGGGGGACCAAGACACATCCCACCTTCCCCCAAATTCAGCAGAGACAAGGGACTGTAGCTCATCCTGACACGTCAGATTCCTGGGGTCTTGCAGGATAGGTGCAGACAGCCTCCTGCTCCAAGAGCTCGTGAGGACCCACCTTCCTCACAGATGAGCCCTCCTAACTCTAGGTACCTGGCTGGGAGCTCCACTTGACCTCTGGGCTCCAATCGCTAGGCCTCCCCAAGAGTCCTGTGCCCGGGGCCAGCAGGGTCCGCACTCGGGCCACGTAGGTGCTGCTGGGTATGAGGTGCTCAGGCCCCAGGATGGCCCGGGAGGAGTTGATGGAGAGGGTGGAGGCCTCCTGTGGAGAGAGGGGAGCTGGAGGACGCCGGGTGGGGCCAGGTCCCTCTGGGCTTCGGGTAGAGCTGATCAAGGTCCCCTACCTCCCAGGAATCCTGCAGCCGCCGGTAGACCAGCTCGAACTCCACGTGTGACTCAGACAGCCCAGGACTCTGAGGATCTCCAAGGAGCACCTTCCAGGTCAGCAGGAAGTGGTCTCCAGTGTCATTGACCTGCAGGTCCTGGGGTGCAGGGGGCTGGACTGGAGGAAGAGCAAGTGAGGGACAAGTCAGGGACAGGGCTGAGGCCATGACTTCTTGCGATGATAGAACAAGACTCCAGGCCCAGGGCTGCCCCTACGTGCTGACTGACCTTATCCCCTTGGCCTGTCACCTGTGAGCCTTATGGGTCAGGTGTCAGTAGGAACGACGCTGTGCAGGTGCTCTGCACGTATAGTGTCAGCTCAGTTAGAGACGTTCACAAAAAAAATAAGGCCTCTAGCCTTTCTGCATTCTCATTTTCTTATTCTTGTCAGGTCTAAAGCAACATAGCTGTCCCTCCTGTGGGTTGTCTGTAAACGGCATGGGAGGAAATTGCGCATCTTTTTCCAGTGAAGCTGCTGGTGGACTCGAACTGCTAAAGAAGTCCCCCCCCCCCTTTGGCTTAGCAGAGCCGCTACCCACCCCCTGGGCCACCAGTGTGCCCTGGACTCTCCTCCTCCCCACAATCTGGTCTGTGCAGCCTCCTTCCAGCAGAGGGCGCTGTGGCGCATGTCCTTCCCTCTCCAACATTCATTCCGCTTCTTCAAGGTCAAGGCCCAGGCTCAATGTCTCCTCCAGATGATAGTTTTCAGTTGCCTCCTTCCCCTGGGGTGACTCTGGAGTCCTTTTCTCGTCCCACTGTATTTTCAGTTGTTCTCTCCTTGGCTTGTTCTCATGGCCTCAGACTCATTTACAACATGATGTGACAGTGCCCTATTCTGCACCATATTCATGCTTGTTGGTGTGTTTGAGCCTGTTTTTTATTTTTTTTGCACCCATTGCTAGTGCCACAGCATCTTGCCATAGCCCTTCACTATCTCCACCATGCATTATCACCCCTGATGCTTCGTGTCGTCACATCTGCCTCCCCAAGCAGATGAGGAGTTTGGGGTAGTCCAGGGCGGAATGTTACCTCTCTCTCAATAGCCAGTGAACTTGGAGTTGATGGTGAATGAATGGATGAGTGAGTGAGTGAATTCATGCCGACAACTTTACAGACTTTTCATGAAGTTACTCTATCAATCGAGCAGCCAGGACATGTCTGCTAGAACCTAATAAGTTAGAAGCATTAATGAATGATATTGCTCCTGCCTTTCTGAAGCTTCTCTGTCTTAGTGATCAGGGATAACTTTCAAATGCCAAAAGTATTTAAAAAAGCAACACAAACAGGACATAAATGAATGGTCTATGCTGTACAAGCGTCATGATTTGTTAGAAGATGCAGGAGTTGGGGGTCCCTCAGAAATCCTTAACCCAGAATGGAGATAGCAAGGCAGTACGCTACCCCACTTCCAACCCACACCCAGGCAGGCATTACTAATGGATTGCCATATTCTTTACCAATGACCCTACCCTGCTGTGGGGATCCTTCTCTGCACAGAGCTCTAGAGAGCTTCTACCACCTGTTCAGACTACCCCCTATTCAGACAGTGAACCAACTTATCTAACCTAAGGTCTTTCAGTCCACACACTCATTTCACAAGTAACTGATAGAGGAAGCGAAATGATCATGATCTTCAAATGTGAGAACCTCAGAGAAGATCAGGTGCAAATCTGTCCCCTTCTTTGCCCTTTGGGGTCTCCCTGAATCATTGCAAAACTCCATGGAGCAGATCACATCTCCCAACTCGGCGTGTGCTCTGGGCAGCAGTTCCTGCTCCTCCTGGTCATCTCTAAGTTGTCCCTGTGTTCTCCACTCAGGAGGTTTCCTGCTCCCAGACGCCCAGCTCCCAGGCCAAGATGCTGATGGATTCCTCTGCTCTTCTAGCTGACACGGGTCCTTAGCAATAAATGGCTTCTATTTTCTGTAATTTTCAGACTCTCTATTGGGTCCTAGGGCACTCTGGTGGCCTATGGCCTAGTGGTAAGGAGCCTCACTGCATCTCAAAGGCACATGGTTCAAATCCACCAAACCCTGGGGGAGAAGGATGGGAAATGTCCTCCTTTGCGATTAAACTCTCTCTGAAAACCCGCTGGAGGGTCAGCAGTGAGGAGGTTCCTACTTGATGGCACATAACAACAAACAACCACCCTAGGTCCTGGAGTTCTGGTAACAAACAATCAAATGTGTGACTGCTAACCAGAAGGTCAATGGTTCAAACCCGCCAGCTGCCCCTGGGAGGAAGCTGGATAGTCCTCATCTGGAGTGAATACAGCTTTGGAAACTATAGGGCAGTTCCATAAGGTTGTTAGGAGTCACAATCTCCTTGATGACAACAGGCCCCTGGGTGACACAAATGGCTTGCTCTCATCTACAAATATCAAAGGAACCTTGATGGTTCAGTGGCTGAAGTGGTCAGCTGCTAAGCCAAAGAGCAGAGGTTCAAATCCACCAGCCGCTCCACGGGAAAAAGATGTGTCCGTGAGCTTTCATCAAGATTTACAGCCTTAGACGGAGCGATAATGGGCACAGAGCGATGGTAATGGATGATAGAAACTATACACGAATGATCGTATAAAACACAAAGAATATCTACAAACATGATGTATGTGAATGATTGTATGCAAACCAATTTTTTAAAATATATATATTTCTCCTTGGAAACCTTATTGTGCAGTTCAGCTGTGTCCCACATGGTTTCTGTGAGTTGGCATCAACTATCAAACCATGACAGTGGGACTAACCTAAAGTCTGGCGGGGGGAGGCCACTCAGGGATGCTTCAGGAGAAAGGGAACCCACTCCACAGGCTCACGGCTGTTCTACACCGGTTACCCTGAGTCAAGGGGGTGGGGTGGCAAGGACTCAACACTGATGGGTTTTTTCTCCTCCTCCCCAGATCCCTGGTGCAGGTAGTTGACACTTCCCCAAGAAGTTGGCTGCTTGAGCTCACCTAGAGATGCTGTGAAAGATAGGACTGAGGATCTATATTTGTAAAAATGACACCTAACAGAGCCGTATGGACAGTCCTTCTCAGTGACAGGTAGAGGGACCTTGAGCCTGAGTTGATAGTCTCCCTGGGGACAAGCACCTTAGACCTCTAATCGGTTTCAGGCTGCCCCACACCTCCCTGTCTTTCCAACCCATCCTACATATATATCATTCATTCTCAATGACGCCTGAGCACCTCACGTCTTTCAGTGACATGGTTTAAAGCAGACACTGAACTTCTCTGCAAGGCACAGACAGCACTGCTGATCCAGACCCCTTCCTGCCTGCAGCATCCCCGCTTCTCCCCCCACTGGGGAGCCCTCTAGGAGTTCACACTCCTGAGCACATAGGACAGGACGAAGGCTTTGTCCAGAAGTCACACCCTCCCCATCTCCAGCCTTGTCTGTGCTGTTTCCTCTGCCACGAGAGCCATCCCACACCCAATGCCACCTCTCCGTCTTTCAGATCTTCCTCTGGGAAGCCTTGCCTGGTCCCCCAGGTGATCCTTGCCCTCCATCCCTCTGCAAGGCACACGTCTGGCTTCAGGAAACCATCATCCCATTACATCTACTGCTCTGTCAGCTCCAGCCTGTGGACTCTGAGCTTCATTTTGGAGGAGACTCCTGTTCACCCACCAAACAAATATCTGAAATCTTGTTGAAAATTAATTCAGAATTAATTCAGGCTGGTCTGCCCACCCATCCTTCCAGGCAACAGCCTGGTGATACTGTGATGGAAAGAGGCAGGAAACTGAGGCCAGAGCCCCCTCCCCACCAGGTGCTTGCCAAGGCAGCAGGTGGTACGGTGTTTGACACCCAGGATGCCAAAGTGAGAAACTAGAAGAAGAGCAGCCTTGGGGGATTCTCCTCACTCACTCTCTCAACCTCAGTTTTGGCATCAATGAAATGGAGCCGTAAAATAGTGTATAGCTCCAAATATCATTTTAAGGAATAAATTAGAGGGGGCAATGTGTTGGAAAAGCCAGACATCGGTGGCTTTTGCCACATGATTATTAACTTCTCAAAGTGACCTTTCATGGGGATTTTCATCTCATTCTGAGCATACATGCCATTGACTATATGAAGATGAAAGAAAAGTGCTATTATTTTTCCAAGATAAGTATAATACAACTATTTAGATAGAAATGGTCATCTATACCCACAGCAGACTTGTCATCATTTCTCATCATGCCAAGGACAGGCAGGGACACCCAATGGGGGAGGGGAGACAGGGCAAGGGCTGCAGGAAGGGGCGGGGCTCCATCTCTAACGTGTGGGGAGCCCTGGAGGGGTCTACCCCACCTCTGCAGTGATGCTCAGCAGTGGGGCTTTGGGGGAGTGACTTTATCTCTCAAGGCCTCAGTGGTTCATCTATAAAATGGGTTGTGGAGGAAGGTGGATGAAACCACATTGGAGAATGAGTTTTGCAAGCTGTGATGTTTCTACCTGGACAGGAAGCCTTGCTCTTCTGTAAGTGAAGGATTCGGTACTGACCGCCCATGGCCTGGCAGGAGGTGGGAGTAACCGGGGTCAGGAGGCCGTCCCTCCACCCAGAACCTTCTCAGGCTGTGCCTGCTGCAGAGCCTCTATGGTAAGGACAGCAGAGCCTTTCCCCTCATGGGATTGAAGCTCACCTCCACATCAATGTCTCCAGACTCCTAGAGCCAGGCCATTGGGGAACACTGTGCAGGCAAGGGACCAAGCGTTGGCCAGGGACCCCAAACCCTCACCGTTCTGACTCAGGGTAACAGCGAGCTGGGCACCGAGAGGTCTGTCTGGCCGGAAGGAGAAGTAGTCATCAGAGCCGAGGGCGAAGTAGCTGCGGGTGATGACACATCTTCTGGACGCGCAGGGTGGAGAAGGGCAGCGTTCCCAGGGCTTGTCCTCGCTGAGCTCACAGGTCACTGGCTGTGGAGTTTCCCTGATGGGAGAGGACACATGTGAGCCCAAAGTGAGCTGTATGTACTACCCACCACATCCTGCAGGGGGCTCCTACCACTAGGCTGTCCAGGGCCAGGGCAGCCAGTGCCTGCCCTTGGGGCTGTCATCTTCCAGGAGGAAACACAGTACACAAAGGGATGAAAGGTGGAGTGTGTCAGAAAAGTTTAAATAAATAGAGCAGAAGAGGGGGAATGAGGAAGCCAAAAAATTTGGAGCAGGGGATGTGACAAGAAAGAGTTACAACATTTGCACTGAAACTTGGAGCTGAGAAAGGCAGCCCTAGAAATTTTGGGAAATTTGTGAAATCTGGGAAAAGGGTGGTTGAGGAAGCAGTAATGTGTGCAAAGGCCCTGGGGCCGGCACATCCTGGAGTATAGCAGGAACAGGGAACTGGCATGTTTGAGGCAGGGTTTGGGGAGCTTCCCTTCTGGGGGTGTTGTTTCTCTGCAGGAGGGAACAAGGCTCAGGCTGAGGATGAAGATGATGGAAGAGGGTGGAGCTGGGCACCCTGGGAGCAGGGGAGAGGAAGTGAACTTGGAGGAGGTATGGGGCGGGCAGAGCTTGCTCCTCCAGGGGGCAGTCTCCAGGTGGGAGGATCTCCCCAAGCGGACTCTCTGTCCAGGTTTTTGTGGGTTTTTTTTCTTTTTCTGTTGGTTTTTTTTTTCCATAATTTCCTTTGTTTTTCTCATTATTGAGGATGTACACGGTGGAATACACATCAGCTTAGGCTTTTCTGCACGTTTAATTCACCCACTCTTGGAGCTGTGTTTTTACCTTTCCTTACAGAGCTGATCTTCCTTCTCTATCCAGATATTTCATTACCTCTGCTATGGCCGATGTGTTGTTGTTGTGTGCCATTGAATTGGAACTGACCCGTGGCTGAGTGCCCAGGGCTTCTCAGAGGCAGTAAATCGTATGGGAGGAGATTGCCCATCTTTCTCCCTTGGAGCAGCTGGGGATTCAAAGCGCATGCCTTTGGTGTGGCAGCACAGCTTCTAACCACTGGGGTCACCAGAGCTCAATGTATGGACTAGTTAGAATCTTACTCATATGAGAACTTCCCCAATGGAGTGTGAGCAGGAGACACGGGGTTTGAGAGGCACAAACCACAGGTGACGGAGGGGTGAGGGTCCCAGGTGGGTGGAGCCAGCCCCTCAGGCCTGGCCTCAGTTTCCTCACCTGTGAAGTGGGCAGCCCGTCTCTGCCCTGCTGTCTTCATGGCAGGATGAGCAAGGCACTTAGGATACTGTGATGAGACGGGCCGTCACCACCACCATCTCTATCACCAACGACGCTCATACACACAGCCCTTCCTGATGCCTCATCTCAGGGTGCAGCCTGGGGTCTGGCCAGTGGCCTGCTGGACCAGGAGCTCTCAGCAGGGTCTCCTCACCCTCAGCCCACTGGGAAGCCCTCATGCCCATGCTGACCCCGCACCTCTGTGCACTCTCCACAGCCCCCGAGGCCACTCACCTGTTCAGTTGGTGATAGAGGGTCATGTTGATGAGCCGCTGACTGGCCACGATGTCCGCCCACCTGCACTCGATGCGGCTGGTGTAGTCATTGTAGCAGCTCAGGCTCTGCATGGGGACAGTATCTGACCGAGGAGAGGGGCAGCGTCACCCCTCTGTCCCTCCAGGTGTCCCTCGTCAGCTCCTCAAGTGCGCTGAAATGGGAGTCTCCCCGATCCTATCCAGGCCCCTTGGTGCATGGCAAAGATAGGGGTTCTGGGAGGAGCATCCTAGCTATCAATCACTCGAGTTATTGATACATCTCCTGAGTCCTGCTGTGGCCCCTGGAGTGACCCCAGGATGGGACGTGCAGCAGGCTCTTCTGTGTGCCTGGGAGCGAGTCCTAACCCCACCTATAGATGCAGCAAGGCAAACCGTGGGGTCTTCCTGCTCTGCCCTCTGTGGGTGCACATTAGGATGAGAAGTCACCCTACTCCAAGAGTCAGAGGGTCAGTCCAAGGGGACCCCAAGCATCTGGAAGAGGCTATTGGGAAAAATTGGGGTGGGGTGTGGGATGCAGGGTGTGGGGAGGCTGCTTTGAGGTGTAGGGAGTGTCTGGAGTGGTAGGGGGGGACAGAGGACAGTCTGTAGTGGTCACCTGGAGGTCAGAGCCTCCAAGGCCATCCTGAAAATGGAGGGCAGACAGCACCTGAGGTGGTTTACCAGGAGACTAGAGGAGAGTAGCCCTGAGTGGTAAGGGAGGAGAGGCGGGTGGCTGGCAAGGAATGAGGCAGGATGCTGGGAAGGGTCAGGAAGCCGGAAAGGGGGCAGGTTTCACTTCTGTAGGTGGGTGTAGAGGGACCTCACTTGCCCATCACACAGTGAGGAGGGGGCAGGGGAAAGGGATAGATCTATGGGACTCACCTTGGGTCCCCATCAAACTGGGTATCCAGCACAGTGCCAGCAGGACAATGTAATGTGGCCTCTTGGGTAGCGCCATCTCCCTGGTCGGCTCTAGGTGGGCAGGTGGCCAGCACAGGAAGGCTCAGGCTGTGGACCGAGCAGAGCCCTCACTGCGCTGGAACCTTCTGTTGTCCTCAGGCTGGGGGCCAGGCCAGGCACATGTCACTGGTTCTGGTGCTTCCTTCTTCCAGGATGCGGCTGGGACCTGCAGAAGGTGCTGTCAGTCCCTGCTGCCCTCCCCCCTGCAGCTTCGGGGGCCCAGTGGTGATGGCAAGACCCTGGGTAGAGGGCACAAGGATGGAGCATCCCCTTCTTCTTGAACCTCAGTGTCCTCACGTGTGAAGATGAGGAACATGGTTTAGAGGGCCTCTGAATCAGGAGTCCCCCATGGGTCCTGTCCTAGTCATCCTTACAGGGTTGGCCAATGGGACGCCAGGATGCAGCCTCGCTTTGTTAATTCCTCAAGACCTCTGACCCACATCTGCTTTGAGGAGTCACTAGATGTGGGGTGCCAAGTGTGATCACACACACACACACACACACACACACACACACACACAGACTGGAACACTCAGAGCCTAGCTCTTACCCCGCCCTCTCTATTTACTGTCATCCCTCAGAAAGCCAGTTCCTTTTCTGCTGCACAGGGGATTTCCTCATTTTGTTTTCCTTAGACGCTGGGAAGTACCCAGCAGAGGAACAGAGGATCGGGCGCCTTGTCGTCCGGGAAGATGGCCTGAACTCACTCAGGATACACACTTGCTAGGTAATGCCAATTCACGCCAGTTGTTGACTTACTGGATCCTTGTCCTGGGCCCCAGCCCGGGTTCTGCCCTGACTGCCTAGTACTCTGAGTGGAATCACAGATGCTCCCTGCATCTCATTCATTGTATCTGCAAAATGGGTACATGTATCTCACACAATTGCCACGGGAATCAAATGCAATGCTGAGGTTGGTCTGGCAAGTACCTTAGGAAAGAACAGGCTTAGAGCTGGAGAAGGGAACTTGTCCAGTTAAGCATTGGAAGATTAGGGACAATCTTCAGAGGTGTCCTGTGGCAGACATGTGGGCTGGTTTGCACATCTGTGCTCACCTATGAATTCCAGAACTTCCATTTGATGGACAGTGATTGAAGGTTTGACCTGAGCCAGGACCCTCTGAATCTCTTCATGAATAGAAATGCCCCATGTGGGAAGATAGCAGTGCAGCCCAAGGTTTAACACAATCCAGTCAAAACAGCTAACAAGGTGTGGTTGCAGGTACACAGGGTGTAAAACACACATGTGGAATGCTGATGATTTTTCAAAATAAAGAGGCTTCAGCCAAAATAAACATATACTACAAAGATCTGTTAAGCAAGAAAACCTGCTGTGCTCCTGTGCGCGCTCTCCTCTCTCTCTCTCTCTCTCTCCCCCCCCTTTCCTGTCTCTCTCTCTCTCCTCTCTCTGTCTCTCTCTCCTCTCTTTCCTTTTTCTCTCTCCTCTCCTCTCCTCTCCTCTCCTCTTCTCCCCTCTCCTCTCTCTGTCTCTTTTTCTCTCTCTCTTCTCCCCTCTCCTCTGTCTCTCTTCTTCCCTCTCCCCTCTCTCTCTTCCCCTCTACCCACTCCCTCTCTCTCACCCCTCCACACCTATCTCTAGGTAGAGAATCATTAATTACTGTGGAATGATGGAATGTTCCAAAAAAGGGAAAATATATAATTGACCCAACAGAATATGTATCAGCTTCCATTCCCATCTGACACTGTTTCTAAGGCTAATTTAAAAAGTGAAAACTTATTAAGCTTGCAAATCCCTGAAGTGAATACCTTTGAATTATTGAAGTTCAAAGGCAGTAGAAGCAAGAGAGATAAAGTCTTCTGAGTGTAACTACATAAATCTTCTCTATTTTGTTTTAAATAAGTAAAACCTGAGCAAAGAACAAACAGAAAAACATGTTTGCATTGAAGTGACAAAGGATGTGTTATTACACCAAGAGAGATTGATACAAAGTACTGAGTCATCAGAACACTTAGAGCAGAGAGAATTCATGCTGCTTGTTGTTTTTAGGTGAAAGAGAGGATTCCCAACAAGATGCATGAACACAGTGACTTTCACAATGGGCTTGACCATAACAGAGCTCATCGTGCTAGTGAAGGGTAGAGCAGGGTTCACAGGACCATTGTGAATGTAGTCAAGTCCATGCCACTTTCCCCAGCATGATGTCTCTAAGGACTAGCTCCTCCTGAAAATATGAGCAACAAGATACAAAGTTTAACCATCCTTGGCTGTAAGAGGCACTGTGATTATACCTCCCTCAAGACACACATCTTTGTTCTTTTGACAATCCACGGCACACTCAATACTCTTTGCCAACACCACAATTCAAAGGCATTATCTTCCTGAGTCTTCCTTATTTATTTTCCAAGTTTCACAAGTACCTGAAACAAGTGAAAATTACCTTGGCTTGAATCAATCTTTGAGCTGACACCTTTGATCTTCAGCACGTTGGAGAGGTCCTTGACAGCCGACTTCCTCAGTGCAACACCTTTTCTGTTTGATTTCTTGACTGCTGTTGCCGAGAGTGTTGATTATAGAGCCAAGTAAAATGAAATTGTTGATGACTTTGATCTTCTCCATCTCTCAGGATGTTGCCTATTGGTCCAGTGGTGAGGACTTTTGTTTTCTTGATGTTGAGATGTAACCCATGATGAAGGCTGTAGTTGTTGATTTTCTGCAGTAAGTTCTTCAAACCATCTTTATCCTAGTGACTGACATTTACTAAATGTTTTCCACAAGCCAAGGATTGTTAAAAAGGCTTGTATATAAGTAAATCACTGTTCAAAGTCACATCTTACATTTATGGAAATAGGTATAGGGGCATTAAGGAACTTCTCCAAGATCACTTAGCTAGATAAGGTACAGTCTGTATTTTAAACTTATAGTGTCTTGGCTCCAGAGTCTGTGCCCTCAACCACTATATAAATAGAAGTTGTATTTTGCAAGTATAAGTGGCATATGTTGTTGTTGTTGTTATGTGCCGTCGAGTCGTTTGCGATTCATAGCGACCCTATGTTCAACAGCCCTAAACCCTGCTCTATCCTGTGCTCCAGGCGGTAGCTTACAATCCTTCACAAGGCTTGGGGACTGGAGTCTCCCTCCACTCTGGAAGTCAGCTAACTGGCCGGATGGCTGGCATCTTGATGGCGGCTCGACTTGGTGGCAGTCAGGCAAGGGAAGTTTCTGGGGTCCTTTTTGCTATGTGTTACTGTTCTTTTCTGCCCTTCAAAAGTGGGTGGGCGGCCCAGAGTCTTAGGCTAAGGGGAAGTAAGGGTACAGCCTGGATGCCTGCTCCAGGTGGTAGCTTAAAATCCTTCACGAGGCTTGGGGACTGGAGGCTCCCTCCACTCTGGCGAAACATTCTTCTAGGTCATATAGCCCTGGTCTGTCCACTTGCTGTACAGAGGTAACTTGTGGTAGCTGTGAAGCTGAACACTGTGGCACTGATGTGTCAAATGCGAGAATGGTTACCCATGGTGGACAGTGTTTGGTGGAGCTCCCCGATTAAAACAAGCTTGGAAGCAGGAGTGGCATCCACTTCCGAAATAGCTTGTCTCTGGAAACCCTATGAGCCTGAGGAGAGGACAAAAGTTATACAAGTGTCTAGGTCTTTCATTCATATGGTCACTACGAGTCACCTACGACTCGACAGCACTTAACCACAACAACCACAACATTGATTAAGCTATGTAAGAATCCTGGTCGAGCAATGGTTACTAAGGGAAAGGTTAGTGATTCAAACCTACCAGCATTCTGCAGTAGAAAAGGGCTGATGACCTGCTCCTATAAATATTACAGCCTAGGCTGGTAGCTCTTTTCTGCCCTACACAGCGACTAAGATCAGAACTGACTCAGCAACCTCAACAGCCAATTCGTTTGTGGAGAGAAGGTGCTAATTCCCATCTCAGTTAGTAAGAAAAACATGAGACTCTATCAAATGCTCTGGGTAGTTGCTTTTTGGCAAGCCAGGGATGCGATTGCAAGACATCATCTTTGAAATGGACTCCCTGAACTCAATGGAGATGACGGGACCTTGGCATTGTGGAGACCAAAAGATAGAGCCTTACGTGGTGTGTGTGGTGGCCGTAATAGGATTAGAAATGAAATAGTGAGAATGTAGTGATCAAAGAGATCTCTGCCAGAAGTTAGTTGACCTGTTAAAAGAGAAAGTCTTGCTCTGTTGTTGTTGTTGTTATGTGGCGTCGAGTCATTTGCGACTCATAGCAACCCTATGTACAACAGCCCTAAACCCTGCTCTATCCTGTGTCAATCGCATTGCCTCTGAGACACCCATCCTGATTATCCCAGTCACTGAATCAATCCACCTCATAGAGGGTCTTCCTCTCCTGCGCTGTCCCTCTACTCTACCCAGCATGATGTTCCTCTCTAAAGACCTGTCTCTCCTTACAACATGTCCAAAATATGTCAGACGAAGCCCCAGAATCCTTGCCTCCAAGGAGCAGCCTGGTTTAACCCTCTCTCTACAAGAAGGTCTACTGGGTCAGCAGATGTTACAATAAACCTATATGCCACTTATGTACAAGTGGTATATAGGTTTATTGTAACATCTGCTAAGCCAGTAGACCTTCTTGTAGTCATGCACAGAAGAAACAACAAAAAGCTTCCAAACAACTAAATCAGTACCCTTGGAGGGGATGTGTGAAATCGTGACCATTTACAAGAGCAGAGTGCTATCTGAAACAAAACAAACACCATCAAAGCACGCACGCCAAAACAGAGCACCTGGTGCTGTCTTATGAGACCCAGAATTTTAAAAAAGGAACTTCAGTAAAGGCCAAATAGCTGGATGAATGCTGTGTTACAGAAGTAGATGTGGAAGAAAAGAGATCTTCCTAGAATTGAGGGTAAATTAAGAAAGACGTGGAAAGCCACAGAGAAAAGTTGAGACTAATGGTGAGATTCCTATGTACCCACAACCAGAAGCAGAGGACAGAGAATCGAGTATGCCTCTAGCAGACAGCGTCAGCTACCTACCTGCTCCTGCCCTTCTTTAGAACAGAAGTCTAAGTTTTAGCTCATTATATAAAAGAGCATGTTTTCTATGCACTGTTTCCTCTAAGTATAGGTCTGTGTAACAGAATATTATCCAAGGAGGTGAGTGGAAGCATTGGGTATACCTTCCAGAAAAGAGAGATGGCAAGGGTCCCTTCTGTCTTCCTCCTTCTTCCAGTCTGCAATTTGCTGTGATGGCTGGAGCACCAAAAGCCATTCTGAACCCTGAGGTCACTTTGAATGTGGAAGTAGCCATATGTAAAGTTGGTGAAATAGAATGAGAGGAGCCTGGGTCTCTGATGTCTTTAGAACTAACTATACCAGCCCACTTGTGTACATCTTGTATATGAGGGAGAAAGAAATGTATATGTTATTTTAAAATGGGAAAGATCTGGTATGAAAAACAATGTCTATGAACTTTGTAAGTAAAGCAGTACAAAATAAAAATGTTCTTTAAAAAATGTATATGTTGTTTGAGCCCCTTTTGTTTGGAGATTTCCTGTGTTCTATGAAGTAACTACAATGGAAACAATAAAGGGGAACTTCATAGGGCTTCAGAGGAGACAATAGTCCACTAAATGAAACACAGGGTTCATTTTAAGCACCCTATCCCATCACACACTGCTAAGGTTTCAGCTTTTCAAGAATAAAAGGAAAATCCTCGAAGTGTCCAGAAAAGAATGAAATAATCAGCAGGTTACCCGCCACAGAAAACAGTGGGCGTGGCCTGGGATTTCTCACAAGTGATCCTGAAACCTACATAATAAGGCCTTCAAAATACTGAGAGAAAGGATGCTGAAACGTAAAATCATAAAAACCAAGGCTTCTCTAAGTGCAAGAGCAAAGGGAAAAAACCCTAACCCCTAAAAAAACACCCCTAAAAGAAAAATCCCCTACAAAACCACATATTTTAAATATGTGACTAAAAAGAACGCTTTTTCAGAACTTTCTAGAGAAAAAAAAATGACTGTGGGATGCATTTCAGAAAAGATAATCAATCCAAGAAAGATGTAATGCTTGATAGAATTCACATTGAATGAATAAGCCAAGACTTGCAGTTAAGTGAAAGAGAATTATCATTGCGCAGAGGGAAAGTGAATCGATAGATAATAACAATATAGACCTAAACCCCAGAAGATTTCATTGTGGAATGGAATGGAAAGAAGAGGAGAATGGAAAGTTTACTACGGGTCTAGTCTTTGTGGGAAGAGTATGTGGCAGAAATTATGAGTTTAAAGGTAGAAAACATAAGGACACAAAGTTATTAAGAGCAAGAGCCAAGCAAAGGAGCAGAAGAATAAAAGAGAGTGAGAATGAGAGGATGGAGAGAGAGGGAGAGAGAGGAAGGGGGAGGCGGACGCACAAAGAGGAGGGTTGAGAGGGAAGAGGGAGCGAATGCCTCACTCAATAAACACACCCAAATCCCCAAGTTGTAGGAATAAAAGATAAAAATCAAATAAAAAATTCATCCCAGAAAAAGCCATTTTTATAGAGCAACCTGTCAAAGGCTTTTAAAGAAGAATTCATCAAGATCAGGTAGGATTCCAGAAATGTTAAAACAGCTGTTCGGAAATTGATTTATGTAATTGGAAGCATTCACAGAATAAAAGTATTGGGTGGGGGGGAGTAAAAGCTTATCTTGACAAATGCCCTTCAAATATTTGATAATGTGTAAAGCATCCCTGGCTAAACAAACAAGAATAAAAACCTCTGGGTAAATGAAGGGTTGGAGGAAAATTCTGATTTCTAGGTCTGCTAGAAATCTATGGCAAATGTTAGAAATGAGTAGAAGCCTCATCTCCTCCTCATTGAAGGCACACATGGGAGAAGGCTGCCCACTGCTGTCGGTATCAGTGGCCAATTCTGTCCTAAAGAATCTCTGAACTTGACACAATCTAAAGAAATGTTGCAAAAGATCTTGACAAAGTGATCCTAAAATGAAAACAAACTAAAAATGGAAAACTTACTCAATTAGCCAGAAAATTAAGTAACTTCTATGATCCAGGAATGCAGTTGTTGTTATTGTGATGTGCTGTCAAGTATGACTCATAGTGGCCTTGTGAACAACAACAGATCTGAACCCTGTCCTATCCGGTGCCAACCTCAGGAATACTGTAGCTGTATACAAATGGAACAGAAAACAAAGAGAAAAGATCATTAAATGTATGCAGAAATTTAGGAAATATCAATAGCATTTCAAATCATTAAAGAGGAGGCTGGATGGACTACAGACACATTTAGATGATAATTTTAAAATACGCTATATTATAACTTTACACATTACTCGGATGGGTTAAGGAGCTAAAAATAAAAACTGAAATAATAAAACTATTAGAAGAGTTTCTATAACCTTAGGGGTTATGTAAGGCAATAAGGTTGGAAGGATAACGGAAGAAACTGATCAAATTGACTAACAAGAAATGAAATATGATACAAGACATCTTATGCATTGTAAAGCAGAAAATAAAGGCAAATAGTCATTTGTGAGAGAATATTTTCAATATGTGTTGGATTATTACATATGCAAATTATTAATACACATAGTAAAGGAGTAACTCTTAGAGTTGATGCAGAGGACAAAAAGTCTATCAGTCTGTTGGACAAGAGTCATCCCCATGTACGTCAGTTATGTTGTTGTTGTTGTTGTTAGGTGCTGTAGAGTCAAGTAAGACTCAGAGCGACCCTGTGAACAAAGATCTGAACCCTGTCCTGACCCTCCACTTTTCCCAGCATCATGTCCTTCTCCAAGGAATAGCCCCTCCTAGCAACATGCCCAAAGTATGTGAGGTGAAGCCTCATCATTCTTGCCTCCAAAGAGCACTTTGGCTGCACCCTCTCCAAGACATACCTGTCTGTTCTCTTGGCCGTCCATGGGATGTTCAGTGCTCTTCTCCAACACCACAGCTCAGAGGCAATATCATTGTCCAGCTCTCAGATGCATAGCAAGTAATTGGGAAAGACTATGGTCTGAATCAGATGCACCTTAGTCATCAAACTGACATCAATACTCCTCAATAATTTGGGAAGGTCCCTAACTGCAGATTTTCCCAGTGCAATGTGTCTCCTTGTTTCCTGACTGTTAGTATTGAGGGTGTTGATTGTGGAACCAAGCAAGATGAAGCTGTTGACTATCTCAATCTTCTCTCCATCCATCATGATGCTGCCTATCTTTGTTTTCCTGACATTGAGATACAATCCATACTGAAGGCTACATTCCTTGATCTTTTGTAACAAGTGCTTCAAGTCCTTCTCATTTTCAGCAAGCAAGGTTGTGTCAACTGCGTGATGCAGGTTATTGAAGAGTCTTCTTCCAATCCTCATGCCACACTCCTCCTCATAGAGTCCAGCTTTTCAGATAATTTGCTCGTCATACAGACTGAATAAGTATGGAGAGAGAGAGTACAAACCTGACACACTCTCTTCTCAATTCCAAACCATGCTGTGCTCCCCTGCTCCGTTCACACAACAGTCTCCTGATCCAGGTATAGATGAGCACAATCAAGTGCTCTGGGATTTCCATTCTTCTCAATGTCAGCCACAGCTTATTATGATCCACACAGTCAAATAGTACATCATAAAAGACACATAAATGAATAATAAGAATACAGCTAATGTGCATCCCTGTCCCCAAATTAGAGAGAGAAATAAAGTACCAAGTGACAATGAAATCATATTAATTTATAATATTGAATAAAATCAAAAGAAGAATAAGTCCTTGAAAAGTACACTACTGTAGATGTAACTCAAAGTTCACTAACTTTGAGGATAATTTAAGAATATCTGGGGAGCTCTGGTGGCCTAGTGGCAAGAATCTGCACTGCATTCCCAGAAGTATGTGGTTTGAATCCACCAGATGCTCTGCTGAAGAAGGAGGGATAATCTCCTTCTGTACCAGTCAGATCTGATTTGATGGTA
>NW_006399836.1:10164091-10171060 GCF_000299155.1 Elephantulus edwardii
TGGTGCAGCTCTTGGATTCAGACCTCATTCCTTTGGGATTGCAGTGCAGTTTCTTACCACTAGGCCACTAGAGCTCTATAGTGACTGAATCTTTTACTATAAACTGATGTACTTTATCCACCAGATGTTGATAAATCTGGTCCTTACCCTCAAGATCATTTGTAATATAGTAAGCAAGATAGATACTGAGTAACTGAATAATTGTGATTTGTAATACAGCGAAAATTCATGTTTTGTGTAAGATACAGTAATGTGGGAGCATTAATGGCAACAACCTAACCAATTTATTACAGTAAGATTTTTCAAGAAGTGATATTCATACTTTAGAGACTAGTGGGAATGTGGTGCTTAAGAGTATATTTACAGTAGAAGCATTAAGACCTAAAAGAACAAAGTAGCTGAGTTTTGAAGGGGGGAAAAAAACCCCTAAAACTCAAGAGATGTAATGTCAGTACGGTAGACATTAGTGAAAAAGAGACAAGAGTTTTTTAGAGTTACATGTATTTGGCCGAGTCTTATTGTAAATATGGAAAAAAAAATATTTAATCTTAATTAACTTTGGCTTCTCTGCCCTTAAAATTGGGATTCCGTGGCTTACTCTTTTCTGCTGGCAGCGGACATGCTGTAAGGTCAGCTTTCATCCCATCTTTCCAGGGGTCCTTCCACTTCTTCCCTTTTCCTTCTTTAACTCTTGCATGGCTCACCTTATAGTAGCTATGTATGCCTCCTATTATCTTTAAATCTTTTTTCCTTGTTTTGCTTAAAAAAAAAAAAGGGAGGGTTCAGAATAGGAGAGGAAAATCATTACATAACTTCAAGAATATAACCAGTGTCACATGTAGAAATTGTTGGTGTATGTTTTATTGTATATTTTCTCAACAGCAGCAAAATAAAAAAAAATAAAGATTTTTTAAAGAGAGACTTTAAAGAGTTGAGAGACATATCAGTCAAACACAGACATATATGGGCATTATCTGCATCCTGAGTCATACACACCAACTAGAAAAATATATAATTGGGAAAATGTGCATTCTGACTGGACATTTATTGTTAAATTGTGATTATTCTTTCTTTTTAGGCTTGATAATGTTATTGTGGCCATGTTTAAAAAAAAAAAATACCAGCCAAAGAATTTGGAGGAAATAATGTAATATATTCAGAGATGGACGGTTTGAATCCACCAGATGCTCTGCTGGAGAAGGAGGAACATTCTCCTCCTGTACCAGTCAGATCTGATTTGACGGTACACACAAAAAATAATGAAATAAAATAAATCTAAAAAAAGAAAATCTAAATAACATGTTGTGTGGGCAAGTTGGCTGCAAAGGACCAATTTAAAGTGCTAATAAGCAAGGATGCTATTTTGAGGAGTAAGGTACACCTTATTTATGGTATTTTAAAATAATCGCCTCATAGGTATATGAAAGTTGAACAATGAGGAAGAAATATCTAAGAAGAATTGATGGCTTTGAGGAGCCAGTCCCTGAAGAAAGAGGTCACGCTTGGAGAAGTGGAAGGTCAGTGAAAGAGAGGAAGAGTCTGAAGGAGGAGGAGCGAGTCGTGTGAACACTGGACTCAAGCAGGCAGTGATTGTGAGGCTGGTGCCAGCCCCAGTGTTTCCATCTGCTTTACACAGAGTCACTGAAGCTGGAGCAAACACAGACACCAAACATCAGCAACATCATCAGAATTTTCAAATAGACAATCTCTTGTCCAGGAAGGAATGTAGGCTACAGAAACTCTTTCACAGGTGTGGACGAATTGAACAAAATCTAAATGTTCATCTCAACATCGTGAAGATAAAAAACAATTCCTCATTGCAATAGATGACGGAGAGAACTGTTTAAAAGGGATATATGATTAAGTATTATTGTCACAACAGGAGTCCAGAATGAAGGTTGTACAGTGGCGTGAACTTGGGGTGGGGAAGGGGTTGCATAACAATGAAAGAGTTTTTCTTTTACTTATCAAGGAGAAAAGTGAAATGGAGGAGAGGGGGTGGGCAGGAAGAAAAGTACAACAATGAATGACTGGAAACCCTGTCTCAATAAACTTTCATTAAAATTAATTTAAAAAATTCCTCATCCCTGGGCCTATAAATATCATGATAGAGGGAGAAAAGATTGAAACTGTCAACGATTTCATCTAACTTGGATCCACAATCAACCCCCTTGGTACCACCAGTCAGGAAATCAGAAGATGTATTATTGCATTGGGCAAGTTGTCTGTCAGGGACTTCTCCGAAGTACTGCGGAATAAGAAAGTTAGTTGGAAGACTAAAATGTACCTGATTCAGGGTGCCATCTTTTCAATCACTTGCTAAGCTTCTGAGAGTTGCACAAACAAACAAACAAATAAGTAAAGAGCTTAGAAGAAGAATTGCTGTCTTTTAATTGCAGTGTTGGAGAAGAGTACTGGCTATCCCATGGGCTGTCAAAAGAACAAACAGATGTGTCGTGGGAAAAGTGCACCCAGAGTGCTCCTTGGAAGCAAGGATGGTAAAGCTTCATCTCATAGATTTTGGGCATGTTACTAGGAAAGGCTAGTTGTTGGAAAGGACATCATGCTTGGGAAGGTGGAGGATCAGCAAAAGAGGGGAAGATCCACGACAAGGTAGGCTGACAGTGACTGCAGCAATGGGCTCAGATGTGTCAGTGATGGTAAGGACGGCACAGGGGAGCACAGCGTTCAGATCTGTTGCTCACAGGGTCGCTATGACTCGTACTTGACAACAGGTGTTCACCAGCAGGGAATGCAGTAGATGGTGTACCCACCCCCTGTAATGCCACATGGCTCTCAGAGTTAGTTAATGGGTTAATGCCACGAAGTGCTTTCAAGTCAAAACAGCATGTGTTTCAATTGGCAGGGCAACTGCTTTCAAACAAGCCACCAGAAGAAAGTTTGTTCAAAATGTAAGGTTATAAGAATAGGACACAGAACCATAGAGCACATAAAATAATAATCTCAAACGTGTTGTCATTGAGTCAATTTTGACTTGTGGCGACCCCATGTGGTTCAGGGTAGAAGTGAGCTCCACGGTTGCTGTTTTAATCAAGGCAGCTTGCCAGGGCTTTCCTCCGTGGTGATGTTGGGAGGGATCAAATTGTTCATCATTGTGATTAATAGCCAAGTACAAACTATTTATACTGCAGAACAATTTGCATGTTATAGCCTCAGCTATGTAAAAAAGAAATGTTCATCTACATCATGCTTGCTTACCCCAAATCTTAGAAGAATACATATAAAGAGAGCTGGGGGTGGCACTCGGGAATGGAGAGGATTGAAGACCCCTTTTTTAGGATTCTCTGTGTGGTGTGACTCTGGTTCTGTAAGGAGGCTCTGGTGGCTTTAGTGGGAAGGAATTGCACTGCTAACCTTAAGGCACCTGGTTCAAATCCACCAGCTGCTCCAAGGAGGACAGATGGACTATCTCCTTCTGTACAATTTACAACCTCTGAAGACCCGCTGGAGGATCAACTACGAGTTGGTTACAACTCTTTAGCAATGAGTCCAGTTGAAATATATGCATTAACTCACGAACCACCCAGCATCCAGGATGCAAACTAAGAAAAACTGGGGAATAAGAACAAAAGTAACCGATGTTAACAGAAAAAGCTGTGCATGATAAAGACTAAAAAGCAGAAAAGACGATGATGACAAGTAGAGAAAATGAGAATCTGGTTATGGAAAAAAGACACCAAACCGCAGGGCATGTGGACACTAAAAATGGCACTTACGTGACTTGTCACTAGCGTCTCTCTGGTGTGACCCTCAGACTCATATCCCAATACTGACTCACAAATACATCTGCCCTCCGTCCCTGGACAAGGGTGAATAATCTGCCCACAGCCAGAGGAAGACATCCCCAGACACCCTTCCTCTCAACATGCTAGAGTGGGTAACTCACACCCATTTTCCAACCAGAGTAGCCTAGTGGGTAAGGAGTTGTGCTGTCAACCCAAAGGTAAGTGGTTCAAACCCACCAACTGCTCCATGGGAGAAAGATGGACAATTTCTTCCCAGGTGATTTAGTCTCAGAAAATCTCTAGGAGGGTAAGCTCTGAGCCAATTCCAATGCCACAGGAATGAATGAGGGATATAGGTTAGAGCAGAATATGACAGTGAAAAAGTATATTCTTGGAGGGGACAATGAGGAAGCTGATAGATACCCTAGAATCTTTTTTGACTTCAGAAAGGTGCTTCCCAAACTGATCTGAGATCTCCAGGTTCTTCCTTGTGCTCTTTCCACACCATACACAAATCACACACACACACACACACACACACACACACACACACACGAGTCTTTATAAACCTGGTATCTGAGATTATCAGCCTTCTGTCTGAGCCACAGAAGAAGAGACGCATAAGCCATGTTTTCACTGCCACTAACACCTCTGTGGACACACAAGACTCAAAGGCAGACACACACAGGTGTCACTCCCAGGGCAGGTTTCTACCACCGTCTCAGGTGTCCTGCCTGCCAAGGTGGCTGAATTCTCCCCAAAGCCCTTTGTCCACTGCCCAAGCCAGAGGCAGCACCCCACACCCTTCTCACTCACAGTTTGCTGAGGCATTGAATGAAGCTTGGGTCCCATACTCCTCACAGCACACCTGTCCCCAAGTTGTCCCTCAGGATCACTCCCCATCCTCTCTGTCCTTCCCCTAGGACCCACAGGCTTGTCCCAGCCCCTAAAGCCAGGCCTTACCTCTTAGCGGGGGAATGATCTGTCTCTGCTAGAATCTCCGGACAGCCCAAGGCACCAAGCTTCCTTTTTATGCTGACGTTGTTAGGAAACGGAGAAGCAGAAAGAGGAAGCGGCCCAGCGCAGGCCTGTTTCTGCCCAAGTGACTCTTTAAAAGCATCGCACTGCTTCTTAGAACCCTGTGCACGACACTATTTTGCAAGCTTCTTGGACACTGCACAGGATTTTATTTTTCTTGCCAAAGTTTATCTCTCAGTAAAACTCATATATCTTGGAAGTCTAAGCTGAAGTGTGACCTCCTGGCAGTCTCCCCTGATTCTCCTGTGCACATCAGGAAGTTGTTGTTGTGTGTTGTCAAGTCAACTATGTCTCATAGCAGCCACATGAAAAACAGATCTCAATCTTGTTCTTGCGATGACATACTCACAATCACTGTCGTGCTCAAAGCCTATTGCTACAATAGCTGTTCAGTCCATCTTGAGGACTTCCTTTCTTTCTCTGCTTCTCCATCTCTCTCAGCATGATGTCTTTTCCCAAGGACTGTTCCCCCCTCCGACAACATGTCCAGAGTATGTGAGATAAAGTTTCTCCATCCTTGCCTCTAAGGAGCAGCCTGATTGCCCTTATTCCGAGGCTAAGATAGATAGATAGATGATAGATAGATAGATAGATAGATAGATAGATAGATAGATAGATAGATAGATAGCAGTTGTCGTTATGTGCTGCTGAGTCGCTTGTGACTCATAGTGACCCTATGTACAACAGCTCTGAACCCTGCTCTATCCTGAGGCAACCTTATTGTCTCTGGCACACATACCCCTACTACCCCAGTCACTGAGTCAATCGATCTCATCGAGAGCCTTCCTCTCTTGCTCCGTCCCTTCACCCTCCCAAGCACGATGTCCCTCTCCAAGTACTGGTCACTCCTTGCAACATGCACGGAGCATGTCAGATGAATGAAACCTCAGAATCCTTGCTTCCAAGGAGCAGCCTGGTCTCACTTTCTCTAGGATAAACCTGTTTGGTCTCCTAGCCGTCCATGGTATAGTCAGTACTCTTCTCCAGCCCCACAGCTCAAAGGCATCAATTCTCCTCCTATCGTCTCTAGTCATTGTCCAGCTTTCTGACTCTGGAGAGGTCCCTGACCACAGAGACTTTCCCAATGTAATTCACCAATTCACCTTTTGATTTCCTTTTGATATTCTGTCCACGATATATTTCACCCTCTTCTCCAACAACACAATTCCAAGGTATCAATTCTTTGGTCTTCATTATTTACTTGTCCAATTTTCAGATGCAAAGGAAGCAAGTAAAAATACCATGGCTTGCATCAGGCACACGTTTGTTTAGAAAAAGACATCTTTAGCATGTTAGAGAGGTTCTTGACATAATATTTTCCCGATGCAGCACATCTTTTGATTTCTTAACTGCTGCTACCAGGATTGTTGATTGTGGATCCAAGTGAAACAAAATTTTTAACAACTTCATCATTCAAGCCATGAGTGGCAATACTATCACATTAATATCACATGCAAGCAAGATTCTGTTGAAAATTATCCAAAAACGACTGGAACAACACATCAACAGAGAACTGCCAGAGGTGTAGGCTGGGTTTAGAAGAGGCCGTGGTACTAGGGATATTATAGCTAATGTTAGATGGATCTTGGCAGAAAGTAGAGAGTATCAGAGGAATGTCTATCTGTGTTTCATTGGCTATGCAAAGTCTTTTGACTGTGTGGATCACAACAAACTGTGGCAGATTCTGAGAAGGATAGGAATCCCAGAACATTTGATTGTATTTATGAGAAACCTATACTTGAACTAGGAGGCAGTCATCAGAACAGAGCAAGGAGACACTGCATGGTTCAAAATTGGGAAAGGTGTCTGCCAGAGATGTATTCAGTCTCCATACCTTTTCAGTCTGTGTGTGTGCAGAACAGATCATCTGAGACTCTGGGCTGTACAAGGAGGAATGTGGCATCAGGATTGGAGGAAGATTCATCAACAATCTGTGTTATGTAGATGACACAACCCTAAACTGAGGAGGACCTGAAGTGCTTGCTGCAGAAGGTCAAGGACTGCAACCTTCAATATGTATTGAAGCTCAACTTAAAGAAAACAAAGATTCTCACCACTGGGCCAATTGGCAGCATCATTATGGATGGTGAAGAGATTGAGACTGTTAAGAGTTTTAGTTTGTTTGTTTCCATAATCAACACTCTTGGTACCAGCAGCCAGGAAGTCAAGAGATGAATTGCGTTGG
>NW_006399836.1:10171393-10172804 GCF_000299155.1 Elephantulus edwardii
TGTGAAAACAGGCTGCTCCTTGGAGGCAAGGATTCTGAAACTTTGTCTGACATACTTTGGGCTTGTTGCAAGGAGGGACCAGTCCTTGGAGGGGAACATCATGTTTGGGAGAGTAGAGGGACGGTACAGGAGAGGAAGACCCTCAATGATTGGAATGGTCAGAGTAAGTGTGTCAGAGACAGTGAGGTTGGCACAGGATAGAGCAGGGTTTAGGGCTCTTGTACATGGGGTTGCTATGAGTCGCAAGCAACTTGATAGCATATAACAACAACATCACGATGTTGTCTGTTGGTCCAATGGTGAGGATCTTTTGTTTTCTTGATGTTGAGGCCTAACTAATATTGAAAGCTGTAGTCTTTGATCTTCAAGAAATAATACTCCAAGTGGGGGCTGTAAGTATTGAGTAGGTGAGTTCAGAGTCAGCCACCCTTGTTAATGTTTATTTCCACTGTTTCTTAGAAAGAGACTTTGTGTAAATTACCTGTATATAACTTATCAAAGCACAGCCCCCTTATCTTTTACTAATCTACAAATATATGCAAAACAGGGAGAGGTGGTGAGAATTAACATGACCATCAGCAAATGTTAACTAGCAGGATTTTTGCTCCCCTAGCATGCCCTGCTACAGTGCATCTCCTCCCATTGCCCCACAGTCCCAACAGTGCTCATTACTGTGCTCCCCCAGGACCACTGTCAGAATTGAGCTTGCGACTAGTTCACATTTCTTCTCTTCCTAGAACATACCACATGCCCTGACACAAGTGACCTCCAGAAATGATGCACAATATGAATGAATGACTGGATGGATGGATGGATGGATGAATGGACAGATGAATAGATGGATGGATGAATACATAACTTGTACATAGACATCTGTATGCAGAATGAATCATTTGAGAAGCTAGACTCTAAGAAGAAGAGTGTGGCATCAGGACTGGAGGTCAACAACGTGCATTATTCAAATGACATAACCATGCTTGTTAAAAGTGAGGAGGACTTACAGTAATTGTTGTAGAAGATCAGCCTTCGATATGGATTATAGTTCAATATCAAGAAAGCAAAAGTTCCCACCACTGGACCAATAGGCAACATCATGATAGATGGAGAAAAGACTTAAAAAATAAATGACTTCATCTTATTCGGATCCACAGGCAACACATTTGATGCCAGCATTCAGGAGATTAGGAGACATATTACACCAGGCAAGTTTGCAGTCAGGGACTTCTTCAAATGATGTCAATTTGAGGACTAAGGTGTGTCTGATTCAGGTCATGGTGTTTTCAGTCTTACTCTATGCATCTGAGAGCTGGATGGGATAAGGATGACAGAAGAATTGATGCCTTTGAGTTGTGGTTTTGGAGAAGAGTGCTCATTATCCCATGGACTGCCAAGAGAACAAACAGATGTGTCT
>NW_006399836.1:10173374-10176510 GCF_000299155.1 Elephantulus edwardii
CAGATGGTGGATTCAAACTTCTGACATTTTGGTTCACAGCCTACAGGCTCCACTACAAGACTCTGCTATCAGGATTTCTTCAGGATTTTTTTTCTTTAAGAGAGGGTAAAAAAAAAATCTCAGAAATGAAGAGAAATAATATTGTAATGCTTACTGAAAAGAAAATGAATTTTAAAAAGTCCATGATGAACAAGATAATCAGAATTTTAAATTGAGACAGGATCAGTGTAGCTGTAGAATGCCATATTGAGGTCTGATATGAAAAAAAAAAAAAGTCAGTAATAGTTCTCTTGTGTGGAGACAGAGCGGGGCGAATGGGGGTGGTCCCAGGGGAGAAGGTGGTGGAACGTGATTGAGGGATGACAATGGGGTTGGGAAGAGTAGAGGGGTGGTACCCTGTAAAGACAATAAACTTCTGGTCTGACTTATTCATAACTTTCCTTGTTCCAGGAAGAGCATGCCTGGCCAGGAATATCTTGGAATGTTCCTCCTTTCCAGGGAAGGTCTTGGTTGTGGGGAAGAGTAGCTGGTGTAGGGTCAAGGGCTCTCTCAGGCAGCCTGGCCCTTGTCTGAATCCTGTCCTGGTCTGGAGAGGTCTTGCAGGATCTTGTATTGAATGAATGTGAGGAAGATGGATTGGGGTAACAACTCCCCCACTCAGCCCCTGAGCTCTCCGAGGCTCTCTGCTGTGCCGGACAATACTCAGGGCTGGATGCCAGAAGGGACCACACCCAGGTCTGGTCATCAAGAACTCAGTGAGTCACCAGGAGTCGAGTTGGGGTAGTACTCACCTAGTCTGTCTCCGATCAATGTCCATGACTCTCCGAGGCTCATTGATATTTATCCTGTCATAGTTAAAAATCTGTTATTTGCACTTCAAGGATTTTTTTGCATTGTTTTTTATTTTTTTGTAATTGTTAGATGCCATCAAGTTGACTATGACTCACAGTGACACTACGAACAACTTTGTCTATCCTGTGCCGCCATAATAATTCCTATAATACTCAAGCACACTGCAGTAATTAATCCACCTGGTTGAGGGTCTTGCTCTCTTCCACATTTCCAAGGCCTACCTTCCATTTTTCATAGCATGATTTCCCTCTCCAAGGAATGGTTCTTCAGAAAATATGCCCAAAGTAAATGAGACAAAACAAACAACAAACAAGAATATTTACAAGATATCAAAATGTATTAAATGAGGAAACTAAAATGTCTTCAACAAATGATGGTGGCAAAACTGGACATCTACCTGCAGAAAACGGAAACTACTATACCTCACACCATACATAAAAGCCAACTCAAGGTGGATTGGGGACCTAGGAGAATAACTAAGGACTAGAACCATCATCAAAGAAAAACCAGGAACAACTTTAGAAGCCCCAATCTACAGCATGAAATACTTCCAAGCACAATGGAAAATCTACAACCAGGAGAGGATAAAATAGGTGAACGGGACCTTCTGAAAATCAAAACCCTATGCACATCAAAAAACTTATAGGGTAGAAAGGAAACCCACAGACTTGAAGAATTATTTGGCAATGATATATTTATTTGGCTTTTCTTTTATCACTTGTTATGCATCAGAGAGTTGGACAACGACTAAGGAGAATAGAAGGAGAATTGATGCCTTTGAGCTGTGGTGCTGGAGAAAAGTATTGAGGGTACCATGGACTGCTAGGAAAACAAACAGATTCATCCTGGAAAGGGTCAAACCAGGTGGCTCCTTGGAGGCAAGGATTCTGAGGCTCCTTCTAACATACTTTGGACATGTTGTAAGGAGGGACAGGTCCTTGGAGAGGGACACCATGCTTGGTAAGGTGGAGGGACAGCACAGGAGGGGAAGGCATTCTATGAGTTGGGTTGATTCAGTGACTGGGGTAATCAGGATGGGTGTATCAGAGATGGTGTGATTGGCACAAAACAGAGCAGAGTTTAGGACTGTTGTACATAGGGCCACTATGAGTTGCAAGAGACTCGACAGCACGTAACAACAACAACATGTCTATTTGACAATGATATATCTAAAAGTTACAGAATACTCTAGCACCTCAATAAGAAAAAGGTTAACAATCTAATCACAAAATGATCACAGGATATAAACAGACACTTCACCAAAGAACAAATTCATTTGGCAAACAAACCCATGAAGAAATGTTCAAAATCCTTAGCTATCAGAAAGATGCAAACCAAAACAATAATGAAATATCATCTCATCCCAACAATAGCAGAGTTAACAGAGCAGCAAACAACAAATGCTGGTAAGGTTATGGAGATATTGGAATGTAAAATGACACAACTATTATGGGAGGTAGCCTGACACTTTGTGAAAAAGTTGGAAATAGGAATACCATTTGACTCAGATATTCCACTACTGGGAATATACCCTAAAGAAGTCAGAACCTTGATGTAAACATACATATACACACTCAAGTTAACTGCAGCATTCACTATTCACAATAGCAAAGAGATGCAGGCAGGTCAAGTGCCTGTCAACAAATGAGTGGAAAGAAAAACTGTGGTATAGTCACACAAGGGACTATTACGGAGCATGGAAAAACAACTTGTAAAATTCTACACAATATGCATGATCTCAGTTACAAAAGGACGAATACTGCATGAGACCACAGGGGTGTGAAGAACAAGAGAAGAGGGGACAGATAATGAACACCACACTGGAGCAGGTGAAGGAAAGAACTGTGTGAAAGGAATATATGCATAGGCATTTTATATATGACAATTAAGAGTCTGGAACAAGAAGTGCACTAGAAAGTGAATTAGGGAAGGAGGGGGAGAGAGGGAGGAAAATGTGCATAAATGAATGAGTGAAAAGAAAATCTATTACCTCTCATGAAAATCACAATAATAAAAAAATTAAATCCCCTAAAAACTCGCCATCAAACCAATACTAACTCATAGATGAGCCTCCATTGTATTTCCGAGGCTGTAAACTTTATGAGGAACAGCTTGTCCATCTTTTGCCCATGAGTTGCTGGTGCATTCATACTGTTCACCTTTGAATGAGTAGTAGAACTCCCTACGAGACTAGGTCATCGAAAGCGGAAGTTGTTGTTGCATCCATCGAGTAAGAACTGACCCATGATTGGCTCTCTAGTAAGAACTGACCCACGATTGGCTC
>NW_006399836.1:10176790-10187757 GCF_000299155.1 Elephantulus edwardii
AGATTTGAAGCATGTGCTTTGGGCTGACAGCACATCTCCTGACCATTAGGCCACCTGAGCTCCCTACAGGTGGAAGTTTTTATGTTCCTTTGAGTCACCTGCAACTCATAACGACCCTATGTACAACAGCTCTGAAGCCTGCCCTGTCTTGAGCCGGTCTCACCGACTCCAACACAACTACCCCCATTGCCCCAGTTACTGTATCAATTTATCTCATCCAGGGTCTTCCTCTCCTGCGCTGTCCTTCTACCTTTCCAAACATGATCCTTCTCCAAGGACTGGTCCATCCTGGTCCTGTGCCCAATGTATCCGAGACAGAGTTTCAAAATCCTAGCCTCCAAGGAGCAGCTTGGTTTCATGCTCTCTAGCACAAACCTGTTTGTTCTCCTGGCTGTCCACGGTATGCTCAGCTTTTCTCCAGCACCACAGCTCAAAGACACTGATGCCATTTTATGGCCTCCAGACCATTAAACAGTCTGAATAGCTCTAAGTGCCATGTGTTAGCTGTTAGTTGTCACTGAGTTGACTCCCACTCATGGTACCTCATGTGTGTCAGTGTACAACTCTGTTCCACCAAGTTTTTGATGTCTGGCTTTTCAGAAAGCTCTCCAGGCTTTTTTGCAAGTTGCCTCTACACAGATTGACCTCCTAATATATTTTAATCTGTCAAGCATATTAACTATTTGTTCTACCCAGGCACTCCACGGATTGATGGGGGAGATAGGATAAAAATAATTCTCATTCATAGTTGACAGCAGTATGAATTCATGAAACTTACAGGAGAATGGTGAGGCAGTGTGTGCTAATGTTGAACAAGCAAATATATAATCACCCAGCAATTCTGCTTCTAGGTCAAGAGTCCAGCAAACTCCCTGCACTTGGACCAATGACTCCTGTGCAAGATTGTTCACATCAACACTGTCAGTGACAGCAAAACAATGGAAGCAACCTGTGTAACTCGCAACGGAAGAGGAAGCTGGCCAGTTGTTGTTGTTGTTGTTGTTGTTGTTGTTAAGTGCCGTCAAGTCGTAGATGACTCATAGCAACCCTATGAACAAAAGACCTGAACACTTGTATAACTTTCATCCTTTCTCCAAGTTCATAGGGTTTCTGGAGGCAAGCTATTTCAGAAGTGGATGCCAATCCTGCTTCTAAGATTGTTTTAATTGGAGAGCTCCTCCACCAAACACTGTCCACCATGACCATTATTGCATCTTATTTAATGCAAATAAACCTTTGAAGAAAGACCTCTAAGGACTCAGTCCAGCAACCCCACTACTCAGTACATATCCTAAGAGTTGCACCACCCATACATTTTCATGTTTATTGCAGTATTGTTCACAGTGACAAAGAGATGGATATAATCCAACAGATAAATGGCTGAAGACACTATTGTACATTCACACAATTCAGAAGTACAAAGCAACATTGAAAAATTATGACATATTCATGAATACTGCATAACATGGACAAATCTAGAGTAGATTATGTTGAGTGGAATAAGTCAGTCACAAAAAGACAAATATTGTATAAAATCACCATTGCTGTTGCTGTTGAGTACTGTTGAGTCTTGCATTGGGTTTTCTTAGACAGTTAATTGCATGGAAAGAAATTTCCCACCCTTCTCCCTCAGGGCAACTGATGTATTTTAATTACGTCCCTTCAGGATTACAGCACAGCTTCTTGTCATTAGGCCACCAGAGCTCCCCTAAAGCTAAATAAATGTTTACATACAGAATCATTCTAATTCAGATACCAGGGAGAAGGGAGTAAAAAGATTGTTGTTGTTAGGTGTCATCAAGTCAAGCACAACTCATAGCGAACCTATGAACAAAAGATCTGAATTCTTGTTCTATCCTGCCATCCTCACACTTCCTAACACACAAGAGCCCATTGCAGCAGTCACCATGTCAATCCACCTGGTCAAGGGTCTTCCTCTCCTTTGCTGACCTTCCAAGCTTCCCAGCATCATGTCTCTCTCCAAGGAAGAGCTCCCTCCCTAGCAACATGGCCAAAGTATGTAACGTGAAGACTCATCATTCTTGTCTCCAAAGAGCACTCTGGCAGCACCATCTCCAAGATATATTGGTTTGTTCTCTTGGTCATCCATGGGATGGATGTTCAGTGTGCTTTTCCAACACCACAGCTCAATGGTGTCAATTCTTTTTCTGTCATCCTTATTCATTGTTCATCCCTCAGATGCAAACAAGTAATCAGAAAGACTATGGCCTGAATCAGATGCACCTTGGTCTTCAAACTGACATAAATACTCCTCAATAATTTGGAAAGGTCCCTAATTGCAGATTTCCCCAGTGCAATGCATATCCTTATTTCTTGACTGCTTGTACCAAGGGAATTGTGGATCCAAGCAAGATTAAGCTGTTGACAGTTTCAATCCCCTCTCTATCCATCATGACACTGCTTATCCGTCCAGTGGTAAGAATCTTTGTTTTTCTGACATTGAGAAGCAATCCATAATGAAGGTTGCATTCCTTGATCTTTTGAAACAAATGCTTCAAGCTCTCCTCACTTTCAGCAAGCAAGGTTGTATCTTCTACCTAATGCAGGTTGTTGATAAGTCTCCCTCCAATTCGGATTCCACATTCCTCCTCAAATAATTTACTCAACATACAGATTAAATAGACATGGAGAGAGAATACTACCCGGACACATTCCCTTTCCAATCCAAACTATGCAGTGCTCACCTGCTATTTGCACAACAACTTCCTGGTCCAAGTATAGGTTCTGCACGAGCACAATCAAGTGCTGTGGGATTCCCATTCTTCTCAATGTCAGCCACAACTTGTTATGATCCACACAGTCAATAAAGAACAAATAGGCATTCTTCTGGTATTCCTTACTTTCAGCCAGGATCCATCTGACATCAGCAATGATATCCCTGGTGCCACAGCCTCTTTAAATCTTGTTTGAACTTTTGTCAGTTCCTTAGCTATGTACCGTTACAGCATTTTTTTAAATGATCTTCAGCAGTATTTTGCTTGCATGTGATATCAGTGATATCGTTCAATAATTTCTACATTCATTTGGATCACCTTTCTTGGGAAAGGGAACAAATATGGACCTCTTCCAATCGGTTGTCCAGAAGCCACCCTCCAAATTTCATGGCACAGACTAGTAAGTGCATCCAAGTCTGCATCTTTTAATTGAAACAAGTCTATTGGTATCCCGTCAATTCTTGGAGCTTTTTGTCAATGCCTTCAATGTAGCTTCTACTTCCTTCTTCATTACCATTGGTTCCTGTTTATATGGTATCTCCTGAAATTTTTCCATGTCAATGAATTCTTTCTGGTACAATGACTGTGCATCCCTTCTATCTTCTTTTGATGCTTTCAATGTATTACCTATAGCATCTTCCAATATTGTGACATGAGGCTTAAATTTCTTTTTCAGTTCTTTCAGCTTGAAAAATGTAGGATGAGTTTTTCCCTTTTTATTCTCCAATTCTAGCTCTCTGCATATTCCTTTACAATACTTTTCTTTGTCCTCCTGAGCTGCCCTTTAAAATTATCTGTTCTGCTCTTTCACTTTGACATGCTGCATACACTGTTTTGATAGCATAATATCCATATGCATACAAAGAAGACCCGTTAATGAGACTATTATTCTAATATTGTCTCCTATAACTAGAGCTAAAGAGGAATCAAATGTTGCAACCTGAAATTGACTGAATATGCAATCAGGAAGAGTTAATAATAATTGGTGACTAGAATGCAAAAACAGGAAGAAGTAACAGTAGTGGGAAAATATGGGTTTGGAGATAGAAATGAAGCTGGAAATAGAATGATTGAATTTGTATTTATAATGATTTATTTATTACAAATACCTTTTCTAAACGACATAAATAAAAGATGACTTTACACATGGCTCTAACCTGATAGGCTGTATAGGCATAAGATTGACCACATTTGTGGAAGAAATAGTTGGAGAAGCTCAATATCAGCAGTCAAAACTAGGCCAGGGGCAGACTGTGGGTCAGATCATCAATTACTCATATGCAAATTCAAACTGAGGCTGAAGAAAATGAAAATAAGTCTATAGAAACCAAGACATGATCTTGAATCTATTCCATCTGGAATTCATGATCATCTTAAGAGTAGGTTTGAGTCACTGAACACCAATGAATGAAGACCAGATGAGTTGTGGTATAATATCAAGGATATCATCCATGAAGAAAGCAAGAGGTCATTACAAAAGCAGAGCAGAAAGGGAAAAAAAAATCTTAATGGATATCAGAAGAGAAAAAAGACTGGTAAGGAAAATAAAACTTATGAAGATGGATGAAGGAGAAGGCAATATAGAATTAGTGAATGATCAGACAAATTGTGGGTGTTATAACTGATGTTATAAAACAAAATGACTGAATGAGAAACTAATATACTTTGTAAACTTTCACCCAAAATGCAATGAAACTAAGAGTAACTCCCTCATACTAGTCGTTCAAAAAGAACAAAGACCAGTCTCTTACTTTTCGACTAGATAATGAAAAAAACCATTTTCTCGAGACATGTGATGGTCTGCAGACTCTGAGAGTTCATTTCATTACCAAAATCCTTTATCCTGAACAGACATACCTTTTTAATGACTTCATGGACTCCAGGATATGATGCAATACTCTAAGCTGTCCCATCCCCCATTTTCAAACAAAACCAAACCAAAACTAAACTAAACTAAAAACAACACTTAAAAAACATAGCTGAAACCTGAGTATTTCGTAAACAGGAAATGTAGTGGCAAAATTGTTATCAGTGCAATACTGATAACCACTTAGAATATCTAGAATCTAGGTCTGGGTTCCTAACAGAGTAAGGGGGCTAAACTTGAGATTCTAACCTTAAATTCAGGACCTCTCTCAAGCCAACACTGAATCAGCTGACTTCAATTTGATGCCAATCCATGGTAATCTCATGTGTGCAGAGAACCCTAGAAGGCACTATGCTATTCAAAACTGAGGTCTTTTGAAAGCAGATTATGAAGTCTTTCTTCTGAGACACCTTTGAATGTATTCTAACTATCAATGTTTTGCCTGCTAGTCTAGAATTGAACCATTTTTACTTTAATGAGCCTAAATTGTTTCCTAAATTGGTTTCCAGCAGAAGGCAATGAAAACCTATTTAAAGGGAAGTATTCTCAGTTTAAGTTCTCAGGTTTCCCATATATAAGCTCACAATTAACAATTATAAAAGGCACAAGGATACAAGTCATCTTGGATAAAAGAAAGCTGAAACAAAACCAAGAGATACAGATCCTCATGAATAAAAGATGTTGGAGAAGTCAGGTATTGTACATAAACTCTACATTAAGAAATATAAAGATGAATTTTATAACAAAAATGAATGACTGACAATGAACTACAAAAGCTAATTAGGCATATCTGAACAGCAACCAAATAGAAATTTTAAAAATGAAAAATAGAATTGTTAAAATAAGAACATAAGTGGATAGATTAAGCAGAAGAATAGATACAGCAAAGGATAGAATTGGTTATCTAAAAGACAAATTTTAGAAATTATGTGAAATATTACTAGATAGACTCTGGAATAGAATAGGTGAACTATGTAGGAGATACAAGAAAAAACTTTAACCAAAGCTCTAAAAGAAAAGAGAGAATGATGAGGAAAACATACCTAAATACATGTTGTTCTTGTTAAAGGCTATTGAGTCACAGGCAACTCATAGCGACCCTATGAAGGAAAGTCTTCGACACTTGTGTGCACAACTTTCATCCTTTCTCCAAGTTCATAGGGTTTCCAGAGGTAAGCTATTTACAGAAGTGGATGCCACTCCTGCTTCCAAGCTTGTTTCAACTGGGGAGCGCCCCCAAACACTGTCCACTGTGGGTAACTGTTACCGCATTTGACACATCAGTGTTACAGTGTTCGGCTTCACAGCGACCACAAGTTACCTCTGTCTGGCAAGTGGACACACCAGGGCTATATGACCTACCTACAAGACAGTTTGATACTTATAAATCAAATGAATTTAAAGAGAAAAGTACAAATATACTAGTGCAATAAAATAAATTAATTAATGAGTACATGATAGTAAATTTACAAAGTGCAAAGGCAAAGAAAACTAAACAGCAACTAGGGGAAAGACTTTGATCATTTTACAAAGGAATATCAACTAAGATGACAACAGACTTCTCAGCTGAAATAATAAAAATGGGTAGACAATAGAATAATGACTTCAAAGTTCTGAAAAGAAAATAATCATGAAACCAGAAATCTGTACACAGAAAAAAAAATCTTTTTACAACCTAAAATTAAATGAGCACTTTCTTATATTCCAAAATACTCAAGAGAGCTTATAACCAATTGACAAACCACCAATTAAGGGAGATATGTCAGATAAAGAGAATATTATCTACAAGGGAAATTCTCTCTCTCTCTCTCTCTCTCACACACACACACACACACACACACACACACACACACTGAGCAAGATATATGAAAGCATTTGGGTAAATTAAAACACACTCTTTTCATAAAATAAATAAAAGTAATGAAATAATTTTCTGGACTTTAGAAGGATGAAATATTGCTGTTAGGTATTGTAGAATCATTTTCCACTCGTAGAGACTCCATCAACAACAGAACAAAACACTGCCCAGTCTTGTGCCATCTTCACAATTGTTGCTGTGCTTAAGTCTGTAGCCACTATAGCAACACATCTTGTTGAGAGTCTTTCTCACCAACCCTCTACTTAGCATGATGCCCTTCTCCAGGAACTGGTCCCACCTGATAACATAAAGGATGTGAGATAGTCTCCTTATTCTTGCTCCTAAGGAGAACTTCTTCCAAGACAAATTCATTATCTTGGCAGTTCATGGTATATTCTTTGTTATCAGAATTTGAAGACATCAATCATTCTTCAGTCTTCCTCCTTTATTTCTCAACTTTCACATGCACATAAGGTGATTGAAAATAATAAGGGTCAAGCACACCTTAGTCCTCAAAGTGACATCTTTTCTCTTTAAAGCCTCTTTCTCTTCAACGCCTCTTTGAAGAGGCTTTTTTTGAGCAGATTTGCCAATGCAACATGTCATTTGATTTCTTGACTGCTGCTTCCATGAGTGCTGATGGAGATGTGAGAAAAATGAAATCTCTGGGAATGTCACGTTTTATATTTATCTTGATGCTCCTTAGTGTTTCAGTTGTGAGGACTGAAAGGTACTAAAACTATGAAATAAAATTTAAGATGAAAAGGGATTGTATTACTTGGTGTAATAAATTATTTTAGGTCAATTAACTTAATTTTTTATTCTATTTCTTATTTATCAGAAGTCTCGTGTTTGTTCATATGGGCAGTTTTTCTTGTGAATCATTAAGGAACACAAAATTCTTGTGTCTTCAATTTTGTTATGTTGTTATTAAGTGCCATCAAGTTGACTCCAGCACATAATGACTCTATGAACTACAAATCTGAACCTTTCCCTCTCCTACATTAACCTCATGATTTCTGCAATCTTCAAGCTCATTGTAACTGTCACTGTGCCAATTCATTGTGTTAAAAATCTTTCTCTCTTTCATTGACCCTCCTCCACCTTTATTCAGGATGATGTCTTTTCCCAGGGACTGATCCACTCTTGACAACATGCCCAAAATATGTGAGATGAAGTTTCATCATCCTTGCCTCTAAGAAGCACCCTGGTTACACTTCCTCCAAGAAAGATTTACTTATTATTTATAGTTTTGCTGTAAGGTCTTTTAAGTATGTATCCACCTAGCACATGGGACAGAGAGAGGGAAAAGTGCACAGGAAATTTATTAGGTTTTTGAGGGGCACATGAAAATTTTATTAGCATTTCAGTGGTGAGAACTTAGTCATTGGCCATAGAAGGAAGAGTGGGACATGTAGATTAGCTATGTGCCAAAATAAGGGAGAACACTGCCAACAGGCAGCTAGCCAAAGTGGTAGCAGTTAAAAATGTTCTGAGATTCTCAGATTATTTGCGAGAGGACAACACACTAGCTACAGGCTCTGCTAAGTCTTCATGGTAAAATCTCCAGGGTAACCAAGAAAAGAATAGATAAAGAAGAAATCTCAAACTGAGGAGTGGAAAAATGAAAACAAGGGAAACAAATTAGTTTAAAAATGATAAATTAGAAAGAAACAGAAAAGAAATGACAAAAATCTAAAATATACAGTAGTTTTTGTTGTTCGATGATGTTGACTTGGCTTCAACGTATAGGGACCCTGTGTGCAACAGGCCTTGTGTGATTCTGCACCATACTCACAATCTCTGCTGTGCTCATCAAGTCCATTGTTGCAGTCACTCTGTCAGTCCATCTCCTTCATAGTTACCCTTTCTTTTACTGACCCTCTAATTTCTAAACATGATGTCCTTTTCCAGAGACTGGACCCTCCTGACAACAGGGTATGTGAAACAAAGTCTTACCATCCTTGCTTCTAAAGAGCACTTCTTCCAACCTGTTTGTTCATTTGGCAGTCCAAGGTACACCCAACAAATAATATGTGTCAATAGTCATAATAAATTCATGAACATGGAGCTTATAAAATAGGCAAAAAGTATGTAATGATAGTTCAAATAAAAGAGTCTTGAGCAAAAGGTGTATTTTTCCCTTTAACTTTTATTTGTTGTTGAGTATTTTTACAGGAAAATTGTTCAATTGTTTCTACCTGTTTCATTTAGTGACATAGATTATATTCTTCCATCTGTCCAACTATTTCCACTCTCCCTTTCTGAGTTGTTTCCCCTCATTTAGGTAAACAAATAAATCTATTGAAATAAACTAATAAGTCTAATAAACTCAAGGTTCCTTTCTAGTCTTTGAAGTTGCCGTTGTCAATTTGATTCCACATAGGTAGCTCTTAAAAGAACATAACCCTCAAGGAAGATTTCTTTTTTCTATTTAAGCTAAACTATTGTCTATTTTAAAAATTGCTTCAGGGGACATTTTTGGGAAACAATTTATGTGTTAGATCAGGGCAATTGTTTTAGAGATTCATCTACTCTCACGGTTCCAGAAAGTTTAGAGCCCATGATAATTTGAAATTTGAAATTCTGTTCTAATTTTTCATCCCTTTGATCAGAATTCTTTAATGGAATCTTTGCAACTAGTCAATGATGGTAGCTGGGCACCATCCAGTTCTCCTGGCCTCATGACAAAGGAGGCATTTGTTCATAGAGGCACTTGGCCACACATTCCACATCTACACCTTCTTCCTGACTCTCCCTTTTTCCCTACTATTTTAAGTGTATTGTTGTTGTTAGTTGCTATTGAGTTGACTACAACTCAGCAACTCTGTGAACAATGATTCTGAATCCTGCCCTCTCCTATGCCATCCTCATCATCTCTGATAAATTTGAGCTCATTGTTACATCCTCTATGTCAATCCATCTTGGGGGTTTTCTAAAAAATTATTTTAATTTTTTTCCCACTAGTTAATTTACAAAATTCTAATACAAATTTGAACAAATTCTTTCAATTTCCCTCACCACTCTCCCACCCATCAAATTGTACAAACTAATGATTAATCCCCACTTCCTCCTGGATATCCACATCCCTCTACTTTCAGCCTTTCCCACCCCTCCTGAATCCTTATACTCATTCTACAATAATGATCTTATAAAATATTTCTCCTTATGGGACTGAGTTAGTTCACTCAGCATAGTGTTGTCCAGTCCCTCCCAAGTTAGGTAGTAATTTACAAAGTTATTTCTCCTGTGTGCTGCATAATATTCCATTGTGTGAATGAACCATAATTTCTCAATTCATTCATTTGTGATTGGACATCTGGGCTGTTTCTATGTTCTTGTGATGGTGAATAGTGCTGCTATGAATATTGGTGTACAAATATCTGTTTGTGCCTCAGTTTTCGTATTCTCAGGGTATATCAGTCCATCTTGTGAGGATCTTCCTCTCCTTCACTGACTCTCCACCTTTCCCAAGCATGATATTTTCCCCAAGGACTGGCCCCTTCTAACAACGTGCCCAAAGTATGTGACATCTAGTTTCATCATCCTTGTCTTTAAGGAGCATCCTCGCTATGCTTTCTCCAAGACATGTTTCCTTGCTCTCTTTTGACAGTCCAAAGGATATTCAGTACTCTTCAACATCACAGCCCAAAGGTATTGATTCTTTCTTCTGTCATCCTTACTTATTGTCCAACTTTCACAAAGCATAGCAAGTAATTGAAAAAACAATGGTTTGAATCAGGTGCACCTTAATCTTTAAAATAACATCATTGCTCTTTAACATTTTTGAAGAGGTTTTTAAAAGCTTATTTTCCCAAGACAATGTATCCTTTGTTTTCTTGACTGCTGGTCCCAAAGGTGTTGATTATGGATCCAATCCGAGTAAGATGAAATAATTGAGAGTCTCTATGTTTTCTTCTCCATCTATGATGATGCCTATTGGTCCAGTGATGAGAATTTTATTTTCTGGATGTTGAGATTTACTCCATATTTAATTCTATGGTCTTTGATCTTCTGCAGTAAGCATTTCAAGTTCTCCTCACTTTCAGCAAGGAAGGTTGTGTTATTTCCACAACACAGGTTGTTGATGAATTTTCCTGCAATCCTGATGCCACATTCTTCTTCATGAAGTTCAGATTCTCAAATGATTTTCTCAGCATATAGATTATACTGCAAGCAAGCAAGCAGGGTTGTGTCATCTGCATAACGCAGATTGTTGATAAATCGTCCACCAATCTTGACACCACATTTCTCCTCATAGAGCCCCGCCTCCCGGATAATCGGTTCTGCATATAGGTTGAAAAGGTATGGAGATAGGATGCATCCCTGGCGTACGCCTTTCCCAATTTTGAACCATGCAGTGTTCCCTAGCTCTGTTCTGACGACTGCCTCCTGGTCCAAGTATAAGTTTCGCATTAGAACTATCAAGTGTTCTGGGATTCCCATTCTTCTTAGAGTCAGCCATAGTTTGTTATGATCTACACAGTCAAATGCCTTTGCATAGTCA
>NW_006399836.1:10188892-10210085 GCF_000299155.1 Elephantulus edwardii
AGAGAGAGAGAGAGAGACAGAGAGAGAAAGGATACAGCACTGACACATAACTTTCCCGATTCAAACCATGCAGTTTCTCCTTGCTCTGCTCACACAGTAGCCTCTCGGTCTAGGTATAAGCTTCTTTGAGCACAATTAAGTATTCTGGGATTCCCATGCTTCTCAGTGTTAGCCATACTTTATTATAATCCACACTCATTTGCATAGTCAATAAAACACAAATAGACATCCTTCTTGTAACCTTTGCTTTCAGCTAAGGTCCATCTGACATCAGCAATGATATCCATGCTGCCAAGACTTCTTCTAAATTAAAGTTGAATTTCTGGCAGTTCTCCGTTCACATACTATTCTAATCATTTCTGCATAATCTTCAACATGATTTTGCTTGTTTGATAGTTTCTGTTGGATCACCTATTTTGGGAAATGAGAATAAATAGGGATTTCTTCCACACATTTGGCCATGTAGCATTCTTCCAAATTCCTTGGCACAACATTAAGAGTATGTCCAGTCTGCATCTGTTTCTTGAAACATGTCAATTGGGGTTTTTTTTGCCAATTTCTGGGTCCTTATTTTTTCCAGTCGTCAGTACAGCTTGACGTTCTTCCTTAATTACCATTGGTTCTTGATTATACACAACTTCTATTTTAGTGCATAGAAACTAATTTGGCATTAAATGTCCACTGCAAGATCTTATGCAATAAGCAACTGGTAGAACAGAAACAAAAACACACTGTTAAGCCAATTAGCAGGAATGTCCCATGAAACAGACTCTAAACCTCCAAATCAGGAAACAAAATCTCATGAGTTGCTTGGTTGCCCATAAGTAGCCTCAACAGTTACTCTTTCTCTTGTGAATAAATCTGCCATGCAATTTTTGCCAATTCAACTTTTCTTGGAGGTGAGAGCTCTGGCAGCCTAGTGGCAAGAAGCTGTGCTGCAATTCCGAAGGCATGCAGTTCAAGGTCACCAGCTACTCCATGGGAGAAGGATGGGCAATCTCCTCCCATGTGATTTACTGCCTCTGAAAACCTGCTCAAGGGCCAGCTAGGGGTCAGTTTCGACTCTGCAGTACTCAACAACACACCTCATTGGCAGTTTGTAATAAACAGATGTGCAGCCCTAACAAGTTTGTTTTAATGAACGATTGTATAGTACTGTAGCCAATTTTAGAAAACTCATGCTTTTTGTATATGTACATGAAATAGTTGTAAAAACTGAAGCTTACAAAGTCATAAAGCAATGCTCAAGGTTTTAATGAACTCTCAAGGGAATACATGAGGCAAGGAGATTTTCATCTCAAATACGAAAAAAATTGAGAACTCTGACATTAACAAGCTTTTTATGAAGAATAAAGCCTACTCAGTGATTAAATCCAGCAAGTCAAATTAAAATTAGAACTCAGGAGTGATGAAGCCATGTGAATTAGTTCAGAATTGCATATTATTATATTATTTTTTAAAAGGCAGGAAATAAAGAAAGGGGAAGAATCGATAAAAGGAGTGATTCTGACACAAAACGGAGCAGGTAAAGTGAAAGGAAGAAATGAGGAAGCTAGAGATCTGTACAGAAGAGTTCAAAGAGCAGATCAAAGAATTATTGTGAAATGTTCAAAGACAGGCACACACTGGAATGAGAAAACCCAAAGAGAAACATATACTCAGCATTTCTCAAGCTAAACAAACGAAAGAAAAGCTTCAAAGTCTTGAGTTGCAACAATGAAGAATTCAGTGGGCAAAATATTGAATGATGCAAGAAGCATCAAGAGAAGATAAGAATACAGTCATTCTACCAAAAAATTGATCTATGCTCAATTATTTCAAGATTTATCATGTGGTCAAGAACCAAGATAATGAAGGAAGAATTTGTTTGTGAAAAGCAAGATGGGGCACCAACTGTAATGTGTCCAGAATGGGGGCAGTACTGGGCGAGCTCAGTTATCATCTATGCCTAGGGATGGAAAAGATGACTATTCGTCCAACCAACAGGAAGAGATCCATGTTTGTGTCCATTTCGAAGATAAAATTGCTATCACATAAAAGCAAAGTCTTGCTGAAGAGAATTGGAAAATAGGTGGAATATTTTGACAGGAAACTATCAGAAATTCAGGCTGCATTCAGAAGTAGACCTGAAATGAGGAAGATCATTGTTGATATATCATGGCAGAAAGCAGAGACTACCACAGAGATGTTTTCTTGACTATGCAAAAGCAAATGACTGTGTGAGTCATAATAAATTATGGATAACCCTGAGAAGAATGGGAATCCCAGAATACTTAACTGTGCTCCTGTGAAATCTATAGCTAGGCCAAGAGGCAGCTGTTGGAACAGATTCTGTTGGACCACATTTTTGTGGAAAGAGAATAGATATGAATCTCTTCCAGTTGGTTGGTGAAGGAGATGCCTTCCAAATTTGTTGGCTTAGACTGCAGAACACATCCAGGGTTGCATCTGTTTTCTGAAACACCTCCATTAGTTTTACATCAATTCCTGAGGCCTTGATTCCCCCCCGCCGGTTCCTTGGGGACAGCATAGATTTTTTTCTTCTAAGTGCTGTTGGCTTTTGATCATATGCTACTTCCTGAAAAGGCTCAATGACAACCAATTCTTTTTGGTACAGTGACTTTGTGTATTCCTCTCTGTACTCCCTCCTATAAGTCTATACATTATGGAGTCTGTAAGCAAAGTCTATTGTTCTGTTGGATACCTCTTAGTGAGAACCAACCCACTGCTGGTTTTCAGAGACAGTAAATCATGTGAGAGGAGATTACTCATTTTTCTCCATCACAGCAGCTGATGGCTGGATTCAAACTGACTACTTGTGAGTTGACAGTGAAGCTCCTTGCCACTAGGCCACCAGGGCTTTGCACATGAGAACAAAGCACTGCTTTGACCTGTGAAATCTTCTATTGCTATGCTTGAGTCCGGTTGTTGAAGTCATTGTGTCAATCCATTGCATGGAGGGTCTTTCTTTTTAGCTAACCTTCTATGTTACCGAACTTGATCATTTTTTGAGGGCTGAACCTTTCAACACATCCAAAGTACCTGAGATGATGTCTTGCTATCTTCACTTCAAAGGAGAAAGCTAGCTTGGCTTGTTCCGAGACAGATTTGTTTATTCTTCTGGAAATCTGTGGTCTATTCAACGTTCTCCACTAACACCATAATTCAAAGGCATCTATGGGAAGCCAAACTTCATACTAAATATTTGTAATAAACTGAATGCTATTTCAGGATATGGGGGAGGTGTGGTACAAGCTGGAATTCACCCTGAGGCACCAAGGCAATCCTTAAACATTTATAAGATTCCTGCATTGTATTTGCTAACTCCTCCCTTCTGAGTCCAGCAGAAGGTTTTCAACAGAAAGAGCTTAGCTTCATTTGCATTGAATTCTCTTTGTGATTTGCTCCCTGGCAATTTTCAATAAAGATACAGGGAAGCTGGAATCCAGTGCTTCATTTTGCCTCAGTTGTTGGAGAACTGTTCGCCTCCTGCTTCATTCTGTTTTCTCCTACATTCTTGGTGTTCTGTGTCCTTACTAATATTTATAAAAATACTTTACCCTTGGTCTGCAACAACATACTTTTTCTTTGGTCATTCTCACATACTTTGGGCATATTGCCAGGAGGGATTATCATGTTTGGAGAAGGTCATCATACTTGGAAGGGTAGAAAGTCAGCACAGGAGAGGAAGACCCTGGAAGAGATGGATTGAAACAGTGAGTGTGGCAGCAAGGGCAGGTGTGTCAGAGGCAGTGAGGTTGGCTCAGGATAGAGCAGGGTTCAGAGCTGTTATTCATGGGGTCTCTCTGAGTCATCGCTGCCTCAACAGCTCAACAACAATAACATCCTTGTTCATTGTCTGGTTTTAGAGTGCCTATGAGGCAACTGGAAATACTATAGTGCATTGTAGTTTTCAAAGTTGTCTTCATTCTTTAATATTTTAAAAAGTTTCTGTGTAGCAGACTTGCCCAGTGCAACACATCATTTGATTTTTCATGAGGAGGAATGTGGCATCAGGATTGGAGGGAAGACTCATCAACAACCTACATTATGCAGATAATACAACCCTGCTTGCTGAAACTGAGGAGGACCTGAAGCACTTGCTGTAGATGGTCAAGGTCTGTAGTCTTCAATATGGATTGAAGCTCAATATCAAGAAGACAAAGATTCTCACCACTGGGCCAATTGGCAGCACCGTGATAGATGAAGAAGAGATTGAGGTTGTTAACAGTTACAGCTTGCTCGGCTCCTCAATCAACACTCTTAACACCAGCAGTCAGGAAGTCAAAAGATGAATTATGCTAGGAAAATCTGCTGTCAGCGACCTCTCCTGAGTACCAAGAAGCAACAATGTCATTCTAGAAACTAAGGTGTGCTTGATCCAGACCATGGTCTTCGCAATTACTTGCTATGCATCAGAGAGCTGGACAATGAATAAGGATGGCAGAAGAAGAAGAATCAATGCCTTTGAGTTGTGGTGCTGGAGAAGAGTATTGAACAATACCATGGACCACCAAAAAAAAAACAAACAAATAAATCTGTCTTGGAGAGTGTGAAACCAAGTTTCTTCTTGGAGGCAAGGACTTTGAAGCTCTGTCTCACATACTTTGGGCACGTGGCCAGGAGGAACCAGTCCTTGGAGAAGGGCATCATGCTCAGAAGGGTGCAGGGACAGCACCAGGAGAGGGAGACCTTGAGTAAGATGGATTGACACAGTAACTGGGGTAATGAGGGTAGGTGTGCCAGAGTCAGTGCGACTGGCTCAGAATAGGACGAGGTTCAAAGCTGTTGTATATAGGGTCACTATGAGTCACAGGAACTTGACGGTACACAACAACAATACTACTATTCTTTGAGTATTGATTGTTGATTTAAATATAATGAAATTGTTCAACTTCAATCTTTGCTCAGTTCATGACAGGGATGCATATTGGTCCATTTGTGAAAACTTGAGTGTGTGCAAATGTTTTCCATATTAAAGTACAATCCACACTGAAAGCTGTAGTCTTTTATCTACATCAGTAAATACTTTTGAGTTTTCTTAGTTTTTTCAGCAAGGAGGATTGTGTTATACAGGTATTGCGGGTTGTTAATGAATCTTCCTCCAATTCTGATCAAGTTCTATTTCATAACGTCCAGATTCTCAGATTATTTGCTCAGCAGAGAGAGAGAATAAATGTGGTGACAAATGCAACCCTGGTGCACACTTTTCCTGATTTTAGACCTTGCAGTAGCCCCGTGTTCTGTCTGAGTGCCTGACTCAGGACCTGCTCAAGCACAGGGAAGTGCTCTTGGATTTTCATTCTTTACAGATGTTATCCATAATCTGTTATGATGTATACAGTTGAATGCCTTTGCGCAGTCAATGTTTACACCTGTAAACACCTTCCTGGCATTCCTTGCTGTTCCCAGCTCCATGGCCTCTTACACATCTGATTACTTGTATTTCTGGCAGTTCCCTGTTGCTGTATTGCTGCAACTGCCATTGGCTTTCCTTCAGCTAAATTATTCTTGTGTGTAATATTAATGAAATCGTTTGGTAATTTTCACATTCTCTTGGGTTACCTTCCTTTGGAACAAGCAAGAGCAAGCCAACAAGAAAGCAAATCCTAACACTTTCTATTGTAGATGTTGGTAAATTACAATCCCAGGCCTTGTTTTGCTTAGCCTGTGAGCTAAATAAAAAAAGGTTTTAAACTTTTAACTAGTATGGAAAATTAAAGGAGAAAATATATTTATAGAGAAGATAATACAGGCAGAATGCTCCTTAGCAGAAGGAATAATGAAACTTCATTTCACATAGTTTGCATATGTTATCAGGAGGAACTAAAACAGAGAGACAGAGAGAGAAAGAGAAAGAAGAAGGAGGAGGAGGAAGAGGAGGAGAAGGACAAAGAGAAAGAGAAAGAGAAGGAGAAGGAGAAAGACAGATGGAAGGAGAGAGAGATCAGGTTTGACTGAAGGTCAGTAAACAAAGGAAGCTCTTTAATGAGGCAGAGTGACATGGTAGGGGCAGCAACAATGGGCTCAAACGGATTACAATCGTGAGGAGTACACAGGACTGGGAAATATTTATTTCTGTTGTACATAAGGTTGCTATGAATTGCAAGCGGCTAGATCTCACCTAACACTAAACAACATTCTGTGATATGTGGATACATACACAATTGAAACTTCAGTGACTGTTGGTAAAGGTGTGTTGGACACAGCTGCACTTACTCAATTCTTTTGGTCTGTGTGGTGCTAGAATAGAAACCAAAACGGAGGAGTAACAAACGAGATCAACTCATGTTTGCCACTCAGCCCTTTACAGGAAATGTTTGCTGACCTACATTCAGTAGCAGAGATTGAAAGAACATCTTGTTTGAATGGGAAGAAGAAAGATGACTTCTCCCTGGGGAGATCAGAAAAGGTTTCGAGAAGGTGGCAACATTGGTGCTGGGTTGTCAAAAACATTACTTTGACATTCGTTCAGCTCTGGTGGTTTAGTGGTGAGGAGGTGTGCTGCTAACCCAAAGGCACACAGTTCGAATCCACCAGCGGCTCCACAGGAGAAAGATGGGCAGTCTCCTCCCATGTGGTAAACTGCCTCTGAAAACCCACTGAAGGGTCAGCTATGGCTTGGTTCTGACCCCACAGTACACAACAACATTCATTCATTCGGCACTCATTGAGCACTTATCACACTCAAACAATGAATAACAATTAAAAAAATTATACTATCTATATACAGTTGTTTATAGTATTAAAGATTGTTATATGTATAACAATATACAACTAGAGCCCAAGAAAACAAACCAAGAACTACCAACCAAACAAGCAGGTCTATCCTAGAGAAGGTGAAACCACACTGCTCCTTGAGTTAAAGATTTTAAAGCTTCATCTCACAGCCTTTGGACATGTTGTCAGGAGGGACCAGTCCTTGGAGAAGAGTCAGTGCAAGAGAAGAAGACCCTGGATGAGATGGATTGCTGCAGGGATTGTGGCAATGTGGTCAGGTATGTCAGAGATGGTCAGGTTGGCTTGGCTCAGGATATGGCAAAGCTCAGAGCCATTGTTCATAGGGTTGCTATGAGTCACATTCAACTTGATGACACGTAATAACAACAACTGTAGCTCTAATTCTAGTAATCCATCCTCAGGTTTCTGAGACTGTAAATCGTTACGGAAGAAGACTTTTAATCATTCTCCTATGGAGCACCTGGTAGATTAAAACCTTTTGATTGGCTTCATAACCATGTAAGGATGGTGAAACTTCATCCCATATGCTTTGGGCATGTTATCAGGAAGGGGCCAGTCCTTGAAAAAAAAAAAAGACATTGTGCTAGGAAAGCTGGCGGGTCAGAGAAAGAGAGTGTGCCCCCAACAAGAAGGACTGACTCAGTGTCTGTATCAGTGGGTTCAAGCATGGCAGAGATGGCCCAGCATAGGACAAAGTTAGTCTGTTGTTCACAGGATCACTACGAGTCACCAGTGACTCAATCACACAACAACAACAAAGATAATGGGATATGAAGAGAAATAGAACTCAATGCCTGACCACTGGAATTCATGATCTACCTGACGGACAAAGCCCTCTCTGTTATGCACCCTGAGGACCTCATTTACAGTGGAAACCAGGTCTTATCTCTTAGAAGGTAGGGACAGGCTCTGCTGAGGAGGTGGACCAGGGAGTTTGTGGGGCATCTGGCCAGGCAGAGAAGAGGAGATGACTGGGAAGCTTTCTGGCAGGACTTTACCCTTGGACTCATCAGTTCTGAGCTCTACTCACCACCTCTGTTGGTAAGGAGGACAGTGGACCATGAAGAAGACCTCTCTCTATGTGGGACTAGACCCAAAATTCCACTTCCAGGATCAGAGATAAGTAGCTGCACTCCCAAGGTCACAGCTAGTTACTGGCTGAATTGGGCCAGCGTGACCACTGTGACTTCAAGCCAGTTAAGGGAATGCAGGAGCAAATATGGAATCCTGAGCTCCCAGAGTCCTTTCTCCCCTCTGAACACCAGCTCCTGAGAGTTTAGGAAGAAAGATGACCAGAAAAGACCCAATATTGCTCTAGTTTCAGAGGGAACGAAGCAAAAGAAGCAATCTTAACTATTTAACCTTCTGCTTTGAACACTTTTCACATTCTGTTGTCATTGCTGGCACCTTTGTCCCTCTTCCTGGCCTGACTGTTGCGTCAAGAGCAGGGGCCAGGCCATTTATTTCTTATCCCCGTGTGAGTGAGAGGTTGTGGAGGCTCAGTTAGTGCCTGTGCCATGAACCTTGAACGAAGCTAGAATGAATTTGAGTGGAAGGAAGTCAAGTCAGATTGGACTAACTAGGAACAGTGAGAGCATCAAAAGATGATTCCAGCAGGACCTTTGTCAATCCTGAAAGTGTAGACTCCTCTGATCACTGTTTTTTGCAAAGAGAAAAACCAGAATTTTCTCTATGCATCTTTTGTTTCTGAGAATTTATCTACCATCTTATGTTTGTTGTGTTGTGTGTGTGTGTGTGTGTGTGTGTGTGTGTGTGTGTGTGTTTAATTTTATGGTATCTAAGTGGATTTCCTTCTTCTTTCTTGAGCAACTGCAATTACTCAAACCTCAGTTATTATCTCCCTGGCCCAGGCTGTTCCTGTCCTGAAGGTTATTTGCTAAAGAAGAATGTTCGATCCCTCTGATCTTTTCATTGGCTGGTATAATATCTGTATCTGATTCCATTCTGGTGAAGCCTCAGGATTCTGCATTTTCTACCTCTCCCTTATGCCATATCCTTACATCTTCTCTCACTGACGTGTCCGTTACAGCTCACAGGGACCCATCATTGAGTTTCTGAGACTGGAGATCACAATGGAAGGAGGCTGATCCTCTTTTTCCCAATGAGCTGGAGATGTAGTACACATTTTTTTAAAATTTTTTAAAATTATTTTTATTTCTTTATTTTATTATGTGTGTGTGTGTGTGTGTGTGTGTGTGTGCTCGCGCATGTGCTCGCATGTGTGCTGTCGGATTAGATCCAACTGGTCCAAGAGGAAATTGCCCCTCCTTCTCCAGCAGAGCATCTAATGGATTGAAACCACGTGCCTTTGGGATTGCAGCATAGCTTCTTGCCACTAGGTCCCCAGAGCTCCCCAATAGCACAACTTCTTACAGAATAAAACATGAGCACTCCCTTGCCACGTACTAGTTAAATCTTAATTACACCTCCAAGAACTACCACCATCCTGTGTCATGTCCTCTCGGGCTGGGGTGGCCTCCTTTCTCCTCAGACCACCATCTTGCACAACTCCAAGAAGCACATTTGTCCGTGAGGCTGTGAATTTTGTTCCCTCCATTGTAAAACCATGGGTGGCGGCAGAATTACCTATTATTTCTTTAAAAAAAAAAGAAATGAAAAAGAAATCCAAATGTGAACTGTTTCTCAGGACTAGAGAATTAACTCTCAGAATTATTTAATTGGACAGGTCTACTATCAAGTGCTAAAGAACAAGAATGTAATTTTAAACACTAACGGCAGCTACACGAAGCCATGGTATTTTAATTCGCTTCATAGGCATGTGAGCATTGGACAATAAATAAGGAAGACCAACGAAGAAGTGATGCCTTTGAAACAAGGTATTGAAGAAGGTTGCCTATCCCACGGACTGCCAAAAGAATACACAGATCTGTCCTGGCAGAAGTACATCCAGGGTGCTCCAAAGAGGCAAGGAGGGTGAGAATTTACCCCACCTTCTGTAGGCCTGCTGTCAGGAGAAGCCTGTCCTTGGAAAAGGAGCATTGTGGTTGGAAAAGTAGAGGGGCAGGCTGCTAAAGAGAGGAAAAGCCTGCACACCCATGTTCATCGAGGCTTTGTTCACAATAGCAAGGAGTCAGAAACAACCCAAGTGCCCATCAACGAATGAATGGATAGAGAAGCTGTGGTATATTCACACAATGGAACACTATGCTGCACTGAAAAACAAGGAACTCATGCAATATTATTCAAAATGGGGGAGGCTGGAGGACATTATATTGAGTGAAATATCTCAGTCACAAAAGGACAAATACTGCATGGTGCCACTGTTGCAAAACAGGACTGACCTTGAAGCTGGCGGGAGACTGAGAAAGATGGATTCAATAATGTATACTGCATTGAAACATGAGGGAGAAAACTGTTTAAAAGGGATATGTGCTTAGGTATTTTTGTCATGACAGGAGTCCAGAGTGAAGGCTGCATAGTGGAGTGGACCTGGTGGGAGGGATTGTAAAACAATGAAAGAATTTTTCTTTTACTTTTCCAAGAGGGGAGTGTACTGGGGGGAGGGTTGGGAGGGGAGAAAAATGCAACAATGAATGAATGAAAATCCAAAGTCTCTGTAAATTTTCATTGTAATTAATAAGAAAAAAATAGAGACAGAGGAAAAGCCTTAATGCAATGGACTGAGAAGCACCTACCACCATGGACTGACACGGCACCTACCACTATGGACTGACACAGCACCTACAGCAATGGACTGACACGGCATCTACAGCAATGGACTGACATGGCACCTACAGCAATGGACTGACACGGCACCTACAGCAATCGACTGAGAGGCACCTACCACCATGGACTGACACGGCACCTACCACCATGGGCATAAGCACATCATGAGGACAGCACAGAGCTGAGCAAGTGCCATTATATCAGGTACCATTATATTGTACACAGTGTCACTATGAGTTGGTCTCAACCCAGCAGCATCTAACAACAACAATAACAACACAAAACACCCTCGCAGCCTTACGTCTCACTCTTCACAGCTTCCCTGAATGATGCTGTTCTCTCCATACATGCTCTGACCTTCACCTTTTCTAAGAACTTGCATCATCAATTTTCACTTCTCTAACCTGCTTTTCAAATTGGAGGGTTTCACTCAGTTCTCAAGCTGCAGCTATCTTAAAGAAAAAAAAAAACCAAACAAACCCAAAACCTCATTTGCTGAAGCATTTGTTTCAAACTTCACCCCTTCACTTATTCATTCAAACAGCAATTTTTAGCAGGTAGTGGGTGTTTGGTGGCCTAATGGCAAGAAGCTATGCTGCAATCCCAAAGGCATGAAGTTTGAGGCCACCAGCTCCTCCAAGGGAGTAGTAATCCTGTGCGATTAAAAGCCTCTGAAAACCCACAGGAGGGTCAGCTGTGGGTCGGTTCTGACGGTGGACAACAACAACAACAACAAGTGGGTGTCAAGCCCTTGTTCTAGGTGTTTTGGATACACCTGTAAACAGACTAAAATCTCTCCCGGGACTCTTGTAGAGAGGATAAAAACAGAACAATGAACAGAGGGAGCTCTGATGGCCTAGTGGCAAGATGCTGCTCTGTAATCCTGAAGGCATATGGTTCAAGACCACCAGCTGCTCCGTGGAAGGAGGATGGGCAATCTCCTCCCATGTGATTAACTCCCTTTGAAAAGCTGCTAGAGGGTCAGCTATGGGTTGGTTCTGACTCCACGGTACACAACAGCAACAACAGCAACAACAACAAACTGTATAAAAGGGAGAGCTGGTGACCGCGTGGAAAGGAGCAGTGCTGCTGATCCAAACAGACATGGTTTGAATCCAGCGGCTGCTGAGGGAGGAAGATGGGCAATCTCCTTTTGCAAGATTTACTGCCTCTGAAAACCCACGGAAGGGTCAGCGATGAACTGATTCCAACTTGACAGCATGTAACAACAACATAAAGCATCTTAGGAGAAGCTCTGTTGGTGTCAACTGTAGTGCGTTATGTTAACCTAAGAAAGATGTCATACCTCAGGTGGTATGAAACCACCAGTAACTCCTCAGGAGAAAGATATGGGCAGTCTCCTCCTGTCAAGATTTGCAGCCTCGGAAACCCAAGGGAGGATCACCACGGGTTGCAGTTGACGCCGTGGCAGTGAGTTTGAGGGAAGTGCTATAGAAGGGCAAGGACTTTAGCTCTAATACGCAGTGATTATGAGTCGACCCACCTGAGCCCAACAACAATAGCAGGTGTGACAGAAACAAGTAGAGCCACCAGAGGATTGGGTCAAGGGCAGAGTAGGTTTAATTCTCCAGAATGGAAGGAGATGGTCAAGGGTTTGCTTACCTCCTTGAGAAGAGGTGCTGTTAGACCTTCTGAATCACCCAATTTGCGTTATCTCTCTTCATATTCTCGTCTCACACTTGCTGTCTTTTATATACAACACACTACTGCAGATAATGGGCAAATACATGCAATGTGCAGAGAGAGAAGAGGAAACTCATGGTGAGGGTGACAATGTTGTATTTACAAAAACACATAAACGGATGTATTATTTCCAGAAAAACACAACAATCCTACTCCACAAACACAACTTTGGACAAAGACGAAGACTCACATCTCCAAGTTCATCTCCAAGTTCAAGGATCACCTATCAGTGCTTACAGAGCACCATCTCCTTCTGTCAAACAGATGCATTGTTGTTGTTGTTATGTGCCGTCGAGTCACTTGCCACTCATAGCAACCCTATGTACAACAGCCCTAAACTCTGCTCTGTTCTGTGCCAATCGCACTGTCTCCTACCCACCATCCTGATTACCCCAGTCACTGAATCAATCCACCTCATAGAGGGTCTTCCCTTCCTGCGCTGTCCCTCCACCCTCCCAAGCATGATGTCCTTCTACAAGGACCAGTCTCTTCTTACAACATGCCCAAAGTATGTTAAATGGAGTCTCAGAATCCTTGCCTCCAGGGAGCTGCCCGTTTTAACCCTTTCTAGGATGAATCTGTTTGTTTTCCTAGCAGTCCATGGTATTCTCAATACTCTTCTCCAGCACCACAGCTCAAAGGCATCAATTCTCCTTCTATCCTCTTTAGTCACTGTCCAACTCTCTGATGCATAACAAGTGATAGCAAAGACCATGGCCTGTACCAGACGCACCTTAGTTTCCAGAGAGACACCATTGCTCTTCAGTACTTTGGAGAGGTCCCTAACAGCAGACTTTCCCATCGCAATACATCTTTTAATTTCCTGGCTACTGGTGCCAAGAGTGTTGACTGTGGAACCAACATATGTACAACAATGTCAAACAGATACTCACTGCATATATTTGCCTTGGATCCATGACACCATGAGTTCTAGTTCTCTAGTGCATCCTTCATGGATGTCTTTAGATCTCTTTTTCTTTTGCCCAGAAGTGTTTTCACCTGTGCTTTAAATCATCATCAACAACAACAACAACAACTTTGTTCCATTTAAAAGAGTGTTTCCCCCTAGAGAGTTTCTTCCATATACATGTGTGTGGTGAAACCAAATCTCTATGTCTGACCCAAACATTTGGAGGGATCTGTAGGATCCTTTCTTCCACGTGAGGAGTGACTCCTGCCTTCCTACTACTAACTCACTCTGCATGGCCAAGTGCCAGGCATCTGGACCATCCTCCAGCAGAATGGGGGGGGAAAAGAGGCTGAAGATGTGGAGCAGGACCTGATATCCGGGTTAAGAGGGTGAACGTAGAAAGCTTGTAGTGGGACAAAGACACCCTGGCGCACTGATCACAAGTGAAGCCCAAGGAGAGGGCAGCCAGTGAAAGCGTCTCAAAAATAACAACAGGCATTTTGCAGGGTGATGCTCAGTTCTAGGTGGACACCATCGTCTGAACTGCTGGCCAGGACAGTGTGCCTAGATGTCCTTGACCCACTGTGCAGAGTGTTAGGATAGACAGGATCCTGCATCCTCTGACTATTCCTGGGCTACTCCTTTTCACACTTTCCTCCATGTAACCTCATGGATAGGAGGAACTCACATGGCCGTACGACAGCCATCAGCTTCATCAGACACTGGAAAGAGCAATAGGACAACTGGACCCTGACTTTCTCTCAGGTTCCAGGTTCTAGTTAACTGTGAAGAAATCATTTTTCTGCCCAACCAGGTTGACTCTCCACACAGCCGCCTCCCATTGACGAGCTCACCATTAGCAATCACCAGGCTCACAAGGAAACAAGCCGCCATGGAGGAGAGTAAGCAGGAACAACAGATCACAAATTCTAAAATCTAATACAAGAGAACAATAAGAGCACATATAATATAGTCCTGTTCCCAGTCTCAACGAGGTGGACCTAGATTCTTCTATTGCTGTTATGTCTTCAAGTTGCTTGTGACTCATAACAACCTTACACATGCCTTTGAGTTGACAGCATGACTCCGTACCACTAGGATTCCAGAGCTCCAAATATGCTCATTTGTAAGAAATTCTAGATTCTTTCATTGAGAGTCTTTCTTCTACAGGAGAAAGATGGGTAATCTCCTCTAGTGTGATTTACAGCCTCTCAAAATGCACTGGAAGGCCAGCTATGAATGGATTCTGACCCAACAATGATGCGTTTGAGTTCTTGAGGTTTTAAAACCTTCCCCTTGCTCCTGTCTGGCATGCTGGGTAAAGAGTTCCTTTTTCCTTCATTTTGAATCTGTCAGCTTCTCCAGGAGAGAAAGAGGAGCAATCTCTTTCCATTGTGATTTACTAAGCTGACTCATAGCTGACCCTCCAGAGGGTTTTCAGAAGCTGTAAATCACACAGGAGCAGATTTCCTATCTTTCCCCCCTTGGAGTAGCTGGTGGATTCGAACCACCTGCTTTTGGGTTGTCAGCACAATTCCTTACCCACTACAGTCAGCAGGGAGTGTATCAGTTTAGGTCTTTCTTTCTTTTTTTAAATATTTTTCTTTATTTCTTTGGCCTTTTCTTAAAAGTTCGTCTCTGGTTCATCATGAGCTGTGCTCTTAAATCGAGGGTTTTCCATCTCCTTCAGTTTGAATCTACCAATTGCTCTGAGAAAGATGAGAAGTCTCTTCCAGGCAGGATTTACAGCCTCAGAAACTCACAGAGGGTTACGATGAGTTGGAACAGACTTGACAGCAATTGAGTCAGCTCCTGTCTCGCAGTCACTCCATACACAAAGGAACAAAATAGTGTCCAATATTGCATCATCTCTACAATCAGACAGCCGTAATCCCTAGAGTTGCTCAATCTGTGTTAACTGACCCAACGGCAGTTAACCGCAAAAATGCCCTAAGGAAAAAAACCCTCTTGGTTTGCTAGAACGCGAATTTAAAGCCAAAATACCAGTGATAAAAACAGGAAGGGTTTACTTCTCTCCTCCCTTCCTGAGTTAAAAACCAAAGGCCCAGACTCTTTCTAGATTGTGGATCCCTCTTCTCCAGGAGGCCCAGCTCATCACATGGTCCAAGCTGGCTCTGACCCAAATCTATATTCTGGCAGGAAGTGGGCAGAGTAAGAGGAGAGTATATTCTTTACCCATAAGGGCACAAGCCTGAGAGCAGTATCCATCACGTCTACTTATTGTGATTGCTCAGCACTTCAGCTGACTAGGAAGAAAACAAGAAACGTAATCTTGACTTACAGAACTGATGTGTATTAATTTTCTGGACTCGCTTAGCAGATTATGACAGAACTGGTGTCATAACACAACAGAGTTATTCTTTCACCTCCCTGGAGGAAGTTAAGTGCTGGAGATACCCACTCACTCAAAGTGACTCTAACTCAATACAGTCAAAAGAGACACAGCCCAAATCATGCACCATCTTTATAGTCTCTGCAGTGCTTAAACAAACACATTGTTGTGACCTCTGTACCAATCCATTTCATTGAGGGTGTGCCTCTCCTTCTCAGACCTTCTGCTTTTCAAGCATGATGTCTTTCTCCAGGAATTGACCGCCCTTAACGCCATCCCAAAATATGGGAGGCAATGTTTCACCACTCTCACTTCTAAGGAGCACGTTGTCTGCCCTTCTCTAAGAGGAGAAGTCCAAAAGCATTCCTCCTTCGACACACTCTCTGGGGGAGAATCTTTTATTGCCTCTTCTAGAACATTTGATTGTGCTAATGCGGAACCTATACTTGGACCAAGAGGCAGTCATCAGAACAGAGCAAGGAGACACTACATGGTTCAAAATCAAGAAGGGGGTTCGTCAGGGATGTATTCTGTCTCCATACCTTTTGAATCTGTATGCAGAAGAGATCATCCGAGACGCTGGGCTATACGAAGAGGAATGTGGCATCAGAATTGGTGGAAGAATCATCAACAACCTGCATTATGCAGATGAAACAACCCTGCTTGCTGAAACTGAGGAGGACCTGAGTCGCTTGCTGCAGAAGATCAAGGACTACAGCCTCCTATATGGACTGAAGCTAAACGTCAAGAAAACAAAGATTCCAACCACTGGGCCAATTGGCAGCATCAGCATGGATGGTGAAGAGATTGAGATAGTTAACAGTTTTAATTTACTTGGCTCCACAGTCAACACTCTTGGTAACAGCAGCCAGGAAATCAGGAGATGAATTGCATTGGGAAAGTCGGCTTTGAGGGACCTCTCAAGAGTACTGAAGAGCAACGATGTCAGGCTGGAGACTAAGGTGTGCCTGATCCGGGCTATAGTCTTGGCAATTATGTGCTATGCGTCAGAGAGTTGGACAGTGAATAAGGTTGATAGAAAGAGGATTGATGCCTTTGAGCTGTGGTGCTGGAGAAGAGTGTTAAATATACCATGGACTGCTAGGAGAACAAACAGGTTTGTCCGGGAGAGGGTGAAGCCAGAGTGTTCCCTGGAGTCAAGGATTCTGAAGCTTCGTCTGACATACTTTAGGCATGTTGCAAGGAGGGATTGGTCCTTGGAGAGGGACATCATGTTTGGCAGAGTGGAGGGGCAGCGAAGGAGAGAAAAACGTTCTATGAGATGGATCAATTCTGTGACTGGAGCAGTGGGAATGAGTGTGTTTGAGATGGTTAGGTTGGCACAGGATAGAACATAGTTTAGAGCTCTTGTACATAGGGTCTCTATGAGTCGCAAACGACTTGATGGCACATAACAACAACAGTACTAGTAGCTCAAAGTGTCCTTGACTTGGCTTTTTCATCCTTCTCTTTGTTCATCTTTTCTCTACTTTTCCTTGTAAGAACACTTGTCATTGAATATTGGACCCATCTGAATAATTCTAGATTATTTTAACTCAAGATCATGAACTTAACCATATCTGCAGTGACACTTTTTCCAACTAAATCTCGTTCATAGGTTCTAGGGTTATGAGAATGGCATCATTTTTTGGAGGGTCACCATTTAATCCTCTATACTGTTTATCTGACACAAGTGATTTTATAGGGAGTAAGAAAACAACAGACACTGGAGATCAGGGAAAAGCCTCTGTCACAGCAAAGAAATGATGAGAACTTAAAGAACACCCTTGGGATGTGCATAACTGAGCTTTGCAGTTGGAAAACTCGTTGAGGAACTAAAGGTGAGTCAGAAACCAAGACAGCTTAAAGCACTATTTGTATTGTCAGCTGCTCAGGCGCAATACTGTCCCCCATTATAGCGGCTCCCCTCTTTTTCTTAGGCTTATGCATCACTTTCCTGAATGCAATAGTCGATCTCTCCTTTTGTCCTGTTAGGCGCTCTGGTGGCAATGACTGAAAGGTAATTGGTCTGAATATGCCAGGAGAGGGGAAGATGGGCCGTCTGCACTAATAAAGATTTCAGAGCTCTGGGCATTTGATGGAGGGTTACTATGAGTTAGAATCATTATGGACAGCAGTGGGTTTGGGGTTTTTGGTTAATTACTTTATTAGTCAGAATGCTTCCTGAATTACCTGGGTGGTGCAACTGATGCATGTAACACAAAGGTTAAAGGTTCGATTCTGTTCAGAAATGTCTCAGAAGAAAGAACTGGCAAACTAGTCCCTACAAATCATCCACTGAAAACTTTATGGATCGTAGTTTTGCTCTGACACCTATGGAGGCCCCAATGAGCCAAAGTTGACTTGAGACAACTGGAGTTGTTGTTGATGACGGTACAATGGGCGTCACCACCCTTGTATTTTCTACATTTTTAAGAATGTTGCATCATAGTTTGCCACTGGTAAAAGTGGTAGGCCACCACTAACGGAACCACTACTTTGTGTTAGGTACTATCTATGTTTTCCCCATCAACCATCAATGATAAAGTTCTTACGCGCACTTGGCAGATCTAAAATGCCATTTAGGTCCTCAAACATTTGGTAATACCATCTCAGACAACAGCCTTAAAACAAAAGTTTACAGGATACTCCTGGGCCTCAACAAGAAAAAAAGACTAACAACCAACTACAAAATGGAAAAAAAAAACCCCAACAAACCAACCATGGAGAGAATTTTCACAGAGGAAGATATTAGAATGGCAAACAGGCACATGAAGAAATGTTCCAAATCATTGGCAATAAGAGAGATGCAAATCAAAACCACAGTGAAGTACCAGCTCACTCCAGTAACAATGGGAAAGTTTAACAGGATAGAAAACAATAAATGTTGGAGAGGATGTGATAAAAAAGGAACTCTTATTCATTGTTGGTGGGATTGTAAAATGGTAAAACCACTCTGGAAGGCAGTTTGGCGCTTCCTCAAAAAGCTGAACATAGAAATTCCATATGACCCAGCTATTCCACTACTTAGAATATAGCCTGAGAAAATGAGAACTGAAGTACAAACTGAAATCTCTACACCAATGTTCATAGCAACAGTATTCATCATCTCAAGAACATGGAAACAGCCCAAACGTCCCACCACTAAAGAATGGATTGAAAAATTATGACACAGTCACACAATGGAATACTATGCAGCACGCAGGAGCAATGCTTTTGTAAATTATTACCTAACTTGGGAGGGACTGGAGAACATTATGCTGAGTAAACTAACTCAGTCCCTCAAGGATAAATACTGTGTAAAACAATTCTTGTAGAATGAGTATAAGGTTCCAAGAGGGGTGGGAGAGGCTGGAAGCAGAGGGATGAGGATATGCAGGAGGAGGGGGGATTAATCATAGGGTTGTACAATTTGTTGGGTGCGGTGATGAGGGAAATTGAAAGAATTTGTTTTTGAAAACAATGTATCTGAATTTTGTAAATAAACTAGTAAGAAAAGGGGGAAAAAGGAACAGTATGGGAAGCCAGACTTTATACCAAACATTATATGAAAACCCTTGCTCAGGAATTGAAGGAATTACAGATTTATAAGTTAGGATTTCTCTTGTGGCAGATCCTAGAAAATGAGCTGTTTGTTCCCTGCAAGACAGGAGACAGCAAGGGGCCCCCTACAGAGGGAGTGTTACTTTCTGAGCTAGAGTTCACCCTGAGGCATCAAGGTTAATAGTTAAGGGTAAACCAAATTCTTGCATTTGTGAACCCCTCCTTCCTGAGTCAAGCAGAAGGTTTTCAATAGAAAGAGATTGGCTTCATTTGCATTGACTTCTCTTTGTGATTTACTTCCTGATAATTTTCAATAAAGATACAGAGAAGCTTGGCTTGGGGTCTTCAGTCAAGAACTGCTGGCTCCCTGTTTTATGCTCTCTGCTCTATCTCATTCCTGGCTGTTTGTCTCATTATTAATAATTAAAAAATTATTCCAATCTTTGGGACCCTCAGTCTGCAACAGAACAGTAAGAACAAAAAACTGTAAGAGACTTTGGAATAATACAAATAAAGCTAGTTAACTTTCATTCCAGTAATACAAAATTAGTATTCACAATTTTAAAGGAGATAATCTCAAGAAATGGAATCTGCAAGGACTATTTCTGAATTGGTTTATTTTATTATGGAAAAACATTCTGTCACATGTTAGTAGCTTTATATTAAAGTAGACTGAACAAAAAAAATACCATTTAGTTCCTTTTCTTGAGTCAAGTTTGGAGCATTCTATTAAAATACCAAATTTTTGGAATTTTATGCAAAAAACCAAAACATTCCTCAGTTCATACTCATGTAGTATAATAAGATCATTAAGAGTTTACAGGTTCCTGGGGTCTTGAAAGCTACAAGCAGCCATCCAAGGTACAATGTTCATTTTCTGTTTGCCAAGGACAGAAAAGGAATAAGTAGAAGTAGGAGGAGAAAATGGAACGAGTCATTAATTGCCTCCATGGACAACTATCTTTTTGCCATGAGACCAGAAGAGTAGAATGTTACATGCCTACTGTTACTGAGAATTACGGTGAAAAAATTCTAGAGAAAAATTCTGATCAAAAGAAGGAAAATGCAGGACAAAATTTCAAATTCTTGTAAAATCCAAAGCTTTCTGGAATCTTTGAGGCTAGATAAATCCCTGAAACTGTCACCCTGAGACAATCTTTAAAACGTAAACCAAAAAATAGCCTCTGAAATCTTCTTTAACTCAAACCATACATTAGTTTATTTAGCATGCCTTGAATGTTGTACTCTTTTAAAAGACTATTTATATGAAATCAAAACTCAGAAGACCAAAAAGGACTCTTGGAGAAAAAGATGTGAGTTCATGTTAATGGGGGAAGAACTGTCCAGTGAAGGAGGTTGAAAGGACTGAATAAGTCAAGAAGCGACCAATGTTACTAAATTGTACAGGTCGAATGAATTTGTGTGTAAACGTTCAACAACAATAACTAAAAAGGTTAAAGCTGAACTTAAAAAGATTTCTTTTTTAAAAATTTTTTTATTATTTTTTGCGTGAGTACCGCCAAATCGGATCTGACTGGTACCGGAGGAGATCGTCCCTCCTTCTTCAGCAGAGCATCTGGTGGATTTGAACCATGCACCTCTGTGCAGCTTCTTGCCACTAGGCCACCAGAGCTCACCATTACAAAGATTTCTTAATAATGCTATTTTTTCCCAACAATGTTCGCTGTTTCCTAACAATGTTATTAATCATAACAATGTTCACTGTGGACGTTGTTGTTGTTGTATCACAGAACCAGAGCCAACACATAGCTGACCCTCTCATGGGTTTTCAGAGGCAGTTAATCTCATTAGAGAAGATTTCCCATCCTTCTCCTGTGGAGCAGCTGATGGCCTCGAACTGCATGCCTTCAGGATTGCAGTGAAGCTTCTTGCCACTAGGCTACCAGAGCTCCCTCACTGTTGACTTTAGCATCAGTAAAATAAGTGAGACCCTGCAAAATATGGTGGTGTAGTCCATATGGACTGTGGAATCTTTTGGGTTTGTTATGCTTTGGTGGTGGTTTGGGTATACCAGCAGCTCCTCAGTAGATAAGGATGGACATTTTCTCCTATGAGATTTATCTCTCTCTTTTTTAAAAATTATGTGTGTGTGTACCATCAAATTGGATGACTGGTACAGGAGGAGATTGCCCCTCCTTCTCCAGCAGAGCATCTGGTGGATTTGAACCACGCACTTCTGGGGTTTCTCCTATGTGATTTTTAACCTCAGAAAT
>NW_006399836.1:10210585-10221434 GCF_000299155.1 Elephantulus edwardii
TCTTCCCTGTTGTATGGGCACGGTTTGGAACGTGGCCCGGATTCGAATCTGAAATAAATTCCCTCTTGCCCTTGCATCGGTGTCGGCTCCTTGGTGACTTGGGGGGAACTGGATTTGGGGCATAACAGTTTCATTCTCTTCACAGTATTGACTCTGCCAGGGTTCTGGGATTCCCATTCTTCTCAGAGTTTGTTGTGTTATGATCCACACAGTCAAAAGCTTTTGCATAGTCATGAAGCACAGATAGACATTCCTCTGGTACCACTTTCTGCCAAGATCCATCTAACATTAGCTATAATATCCCTAGTACCACAACCCCTTCTAAACCCAGCCTGCACATCTGGCAGTTCTCTGCTGGCACGTTGCTCCAGTCGTTTTTGGATCATTTTCAGCAGAATCTTGATTGCATGTGATATTAATGATACTGTTCGATAATTTCCACACCACATAGCTAAATATCAGGAAAGGAGTGTGTCACGGATGTATCTTTTCCATCTATATGCAGAATAGATCATTCATGAGACTGGACATTATGAAGAAGGATGTGGCATCAGAATTGGTAGAAGACTGATCTAATATACTCTACGTTGTTTTTGTAAATGCTTTCTTCAACAATTCCTGCTGCCAACTGTCACGGGCTGTGTTTCCCAGGAAGAAGGCTCTGAGACAATTTCACGTGCAGGAAACTTCTTCAACAGCATGCTTGGGACCAAAACTTGTGGCAGGGACAGGAAGGAAGCAAGGTTTAGCAGAATGATAAGATGAGCTGTAATTAGGGCCCAACAACTGCCTTCACTCATCTCACAAGGAGCTGGAATTTCCTTCTCTGTTATCTGGAGTTGTCCCAAGATGGATAAGGTTGCATATTCTTGCATTGATTAGTTATCCCTTTCCCCCTCCCCTTCAGGAACAGCACGTTTACCAACATCACCCCGGCTGTTTGGACAAGACCTTCATGGAAGGGAGGTCTGAGCAGAGTTTCAAAGTGTGTGATTTTCAGCTTTTGCTTCCTGTTCACACTCTTATCCAAAACTCTTTGTTGCCAGACAGATAAGAGCTTCTGCTATTAGAGAGAATGGTTGCTCAGGCTGTGGGTGAGGATGGCTTTGGAAAACACCATATTCAGGCCAGCTAAGCTCAAGTTCAACCCCCCTAATATAGCTTCTTGTCCTCATCTATGCAGTGGGCATATCATCACCTATTTACTGTAGAGCTGTTGGAGAACTTCGGTGAAATCATCCGAGTAGCATTTCCAGCAAGTAGCATCCATGGGACCACTGTCAGCTTTTTCACTCTTTTCCTTCTCTTCAACTTGAAAGTGGGAACATTTTATTTCGGTTTATTTCCTTCATTTTGGCAGACACGCACTGTAGCAGATAAGGGCTCCTGTCTGCTCTGTGGTCCTGTGGTGATGTTTCCAAGATAGAGTTCCTCTTTTAAGAATTAATACCTTTGGGTAACCCCTTTCATAGGCTGCCAGCCTTGGTCTGTGCAGCCAAGAGAATACAACAAGAGAGGGCTTACCACTTGTGATACTAATTTATAAAAGACATTATATTCTTCCATCTTGGTATTTCTCACTGTGGAGAAACCAATTTTCATTCAATTAACAGTCCCTTGGAGAGATCAACATGGCAAAGGACTGAAAGCAGAGACTTTTGTTAGCCATCATGTATGTGATCGTGATCGTGGAAGGAGATTTCTTGGCCCCAATCCAACCTTCAGGTGACTGCAGCCCTAGTCAAAAGTTTTGCTGACCTACAACCAGGAGAAGATAAAATAGATGAATGGGAGCTTCTAAGACTCAAATCCCTATGCACATCCAAAAACTTCTCCAACAGGGTAAAAAGGGAAGCCACAGACTGGGAAAAAGTATTTGGTAATAACATAGGGACTTATATCCAGAATTTATGAAATATTTGAGCACCACAACAAGATAAAGGTAAATAATCCAGTAGAAAAATGGGCACTGGATATGAACAGACACTTCACCAAAAGAAGACATTCTGATGGCTAACAAGCACATGAAGAAATGTTTAAAACCCTAGCTCTAAGACAGATGCAAATTAAAACAATTATATCATCTCACCCCAGTAAGAATAGCAAAATTTAACAGAACAGCAAGCAAAAAATGTTGGTGAGGTTGTGGAGAAACTGGAACCCTTATTCACTGTTGGTGGGAGTGTAAAATGGTACAACCACTGTGGAAGGCGGTATGGCGCTTTCTCAAAAAGTTGCAAATAGAGATACCATTTGACCCAGCAATTCCACTACTGGGAATATACCCCAAAGAGACCGTAACTGACATCCAAGCAGATATATGCACACCCATGTTTATTGCAGCTTTGTTCACAATTGCAAGGAATTGGAGACAACCTAAGTGTCCATCAACAAATGAGTGGATAGAGAAGCTGTGGTATATTCGCACAACGGGATACTATGCTGCATTTAAAAATAAGGAATTCATGCACTATTATTTGAAATGGGTGACACTGGAGAGCATTATGCTGAGTGAAGTACCTCAGTCAAAAAGGGACAAATACTGCATGGTGCCACTGTTGTAAAACAGGACTGACATGGGGGTTGGGGGGAGACTGAGAAAGATGGGTTCAAGAATGTATACTGCATTGAAACAGATGAGGGAGAAAACTGTTTAAAAGGGATATGCGATTAGGTATTTTGTCATGACAGGAGTCCAGAGTGAAGTCTGCATAGTGGAATGGACCTGGGGGGGTGGGTTGTAAAACAATTTACGAGTTTTTCTTTTACTTTTCCAAGAGGGAAGTGTACTAGGGGGGAGGGTTGGGAGGAGAAAAAAGTGCAACAATGAATGAATGAAAATCCAAAGTCCCTGTAAATTTTTATTGACATTAATAATAAATTAAAAGAAAAAGTTTTGCTGAGAGCTTTTAAGAGATTCTGAACTACAACCACCCAATTAAGGCTCTCCTGGATTCCTGAGCACTGGAGACTGTAAAATAATATCTACTGTTTCAAATGGCTTAGTTTGTGACTAATTTGTTAGACTTTCTCTCAAAACTCGCCACTGTGGAGTTGGAGCTAACTTGAAGTTGATCCTGGAGTGGGTTTTCAGAGGCTGTAAATCACACAGGAGGCGACTGCCTGTCATTGTCCTGCAGACTAGATAGAGGGTCGATTCGAGTCACCTGCCTTTTGACTGGCACTGTAACCACTTACCCTTTTAGTCGCCAGAGTTCCATCCACTTTGTTTTGCTGCCACAGATAACTGATGTACTCTTCTCTCCTTAACTTCTACTTTTCTAACAGAACCTTTCTTTTCCAGGTGGCTGAGGAGGTCTCTTGCTATCAGAGAAATAGATCTTTACTGCAGCTCATGAAAAGAAAAACTATTTAACAAAACAATTTAGAAAGACTTATTCTTCTAACAGTCCGAAGAATGAGAATCCCAGAATGCGTAATTGTGCTCATGCAAAAGCACAGGTCATAGACCAAGAAGGTATTATCTGAACAGAGCAAAGGAACACTCCAGGGTTTTAAACCAGGAAAGTTGTACTAGTCAATCTACATGCTGAGAAAATTATTTAAGAAGGTGGATTATATGTAAATAAATCACAGCATTCAGATATTGCATTGTGGGATCCTGAAGGACTCAAGAAGGGCAGCCACTCTGTGTGTCCTGTGCAGATGGGCAAACGGTAGTACCTTCTCAAGGTGATAGTCAGGGGTAAGTTGAGGGACCATCTTTCCCTTCACTGAGCCACGCACACACGTGATGACCTTTCATTAGTGAAGGGCTTGGTTCCTCAGCAATGGCGGCAAAGGAAAGCTGGCATGACATTCTGGGATTGGAGAACCATTCTGTGCTTTTAGCCTTTATGATCCCAACTCTCTTCCTTCTGGAAGCACAACCAAATGGGGCCATCCCAACACCTTTCCCATGGGCCACCAGCCCTTCCAAGCAAAAAAAAACCAAACCAAACAAACAAAAAAACCACTCAATTCACTTCCCCTCTTCAGGAGGGTCATCCTGAGCCCAAAATAGGGAACTACAGAAGAAGGTCAGGTCCTCCCCCCTTCCGAAACCACCTGCTGTGTTTTGAAGGCTTTGAAGGCGGACCAAGGTGGTGACAGAGATACCAGGAACGGAATCCTGTGGTTTGGAGTCATGAGACAGATAAGGCCGTGGTGGAGCTCGGAGCACCATCTCAGCAGAGACAGATAAGACAACTGTCCTTCCAGGAGGCGGTGAGGGGACATCTCTGCTGTCCCAAGGCAGGTTCCATAAAAGGTCCAGTAGTAGAGACCATGCAAGGAACTGAAGGAGGTCACTAGTGGCCTGAGGGAGAAGAGGTGTCCCTAGGCAATGACAGTGACAAGGCTATTCTGAGAGGCAGCCTGTCAGAAGGAGCTGGGCTCCAGGTGCCAGAGAAGGAAGTGGAACTCTAAGGAGGCCTCCGTGTTGAATTTTTAGGATAGAGACTGTGGTGTCACAGGAGCTTAGCCAGCAGGCACAGGGGGCCCTGGTGCTCAGAATCAAAACCCAAACTGAAAACAGAATTCTCAAGGAGTAGGAACTGCTCTGGGGTGTGAATCCTTCCGGCCTCAGGTCAGGACTGGTCTGAGGTCTGAGAGTGGATCAGAACTTGGAGTCAAAAGGGGAGGTGGCTCAGTCACAGGGAGAGGAGGGCCATGGGGGCATCAGGAGGTCACCGTGAGAATGTTGTCCTTGCCACTGGGAGGGATCTTGGAGAAAGCCCTGGACAGATGGGTCCTATAAGTGGAATTCAAGACACGAAGCTGACTGAGGAGAAACCAGGAAAGCTACAGTGTATTCTGGGTGCAGGGTGGATAGCTGGGCTGGTGTCTCCACAGTGAAGGGGAACCTGGGACACTGACTCAGGTTGTGGGAGTTAGGTACAGAGAAGGGGGATCTGGGTCCAGGAAGGGCCTCTCCCAACCTGGGAATCCCCATTTCATCCCACATTTGACAGGGACCTAGGTCCCAGGGGTTCATCCTCCTCTGTGCTGAGTTTCTAAAGTCAATCTCCTCTCAGCCAGAATTAGACCTTGACTCCCTTCAGGTTGTGGTTTTGATCAAACACCCAGATTGTTCTCACTTGACATTGCATAATTTGATTCCTTCTCATCGATAGTTTCTCGAAAATGACAAAGGAAGTGGTGAGTGCGTGTCTTGAAGTGATACTGTGAGGGGAAACGAGACCACTCCCACTACACGCGGGTCAGGTGACAGAGGGCTGGGGCTTGGCAGGGAGGCAGATTTGGAGAGCTGTGTGCATTTATAAAATGAGGGATCAACAGCGCTGGGGGCCCAGGCCATGGGGACCTTTCTTATCTTAGGGCTACCAGGACATTTGATCCCCAGCACTGTTTCTTCCAGCCACACTGATGGGGCAGGTTTCAGTTTGTCCTCCTGTACCCCCAGAAATTCTCTTTATCACCTATCTCTTTGTGTGGACTTCCTCTTTTTATACACTCAGGAGTTCCTGCAAGCCCAGCACCCACAGAGGCAGGACACCATGTTCTCTGGAATCTACGAACAGTCATCCAGTCATTCTACACTTTCAAGGGTTTCTTTTCATTGATTACCACCACCACCACCACCTCCCCCCACATCTGTCAGCTTGCCATATGTGTTTCTTTAATGTTGGAAGTTACGCCATTGGCATTTCAAGTACCAGCAGGGTCACGCACGGCAGGCAGGTTGCAGAGGTGTATCTAGGCGAAGGAGAGGAAGACCTTTGATGAGATGGATGGATTCTGTGACTAGAGAGGTGGGAATGCGTGTGTTTGAGATGGTTGGTACAGGATAGAAGAGCGTATAGAGCTCTTGTACATAGGGTTGCTATGAGTTGCAAGTGACTCGATGGCACATAACAACAACAATGGGACATTGAGTCTGAACTCAATAGCTAACCTTCCAGTGGGTTGTCAGAGGCTGTAAATAGCATGAGAGGAGATTGTCTCATTTTCCTCCCGTGGGGCAGCTGGTGGACTCTCATTGTTGCCCTAGAGTCGGCAGTGAGAACCCTTAGTGTGAGATCATCACAGCTCCCTCCTCAATGTAGAGTCTATCTTAATGATATGGTTAGAGTAAATCTTTCAACCAATGACAGACCTTCAGTTGCCGATGTGGCAAGACTCAAAATGAGGATAAACAGCTGCAGACACCCATTAATAATTGGAATGTGGAATGTACAAAATAGGAATTGAGCAAAGTTAAAATTTGTCAGAAATGAAATGAAATGCATTAAGATCGACTCCCTAAGGCATTGGTGAGCTGAGATGGACTGGTACGAGCCATTTTTAATCAGACAATTATATGATCAACTCTACCAGGAATGACAAATTGAAAAGAAATTTCATTCATCACATTCATTATCAGAAAGAACATTTTAGGATTTGCCCTGAAATACAAGGTCACAGCAAGGGATAGGATACTACCATTCACATACAAGATGGTTGTTCCTGTGTGCCAACAAGTAGGAAATAAGCCATAGCTGCCCCTCCCTTAGTGGGTTTTCAGAGGCAGTGAATTGTATGACAGGAGATTGCCTATCCTTCTCCCATGGAGCTGCTGGTGACACACAAGGAAAACATGCTAATATATATGCCTATTATTCAAATATATTCACCAGTCACTAATGTCAAAGATGAAGAAATTAAAGATTTTGACTGACTTTTGGGGAATATCATTAAAAAATTTCTAGAACAGTACATAGATAGGGAACTGACAGAAGTTCAAGCAGGATTTAGAAGAGGTTCTGGCAACAGGGATATTATTTTAATGTCAGATGGATTCTGGCTGAAAGAAAGGAATTTCAGAAGGATGTCTATTTGACTTTTATTGGCTATGCAAGGATATTTGACTGTGTGGTTTATGATAGGTTGCGGCTGACATTGAGAATAATGGGAACCCAGAGTACTTCATTGTCCTCATGTGGAACCTGTACCTGGACCAGGAGTCTGTTGTGAAAATGGAGCAGGGGAACACGGCATGGTTTGGAACTGGGAAGAGAGTGTGTCAGGAATGTATTCTGTCTCCATACTTGTTTAGTCTATATGCTGAGCAAGTCATCCGAGAAGCTGGACTCTGTGAGGAGGAGTGTGGCATCAGGATTGGAGGGAGACTCATCAATAACTTGCGTTATGTAGATGATACAATCTTGCTTGCTGAAAGTGAGGAGGACTTGAAGCTCTTGTTGCAGAAGATCAAGGAATACAGCCTTCAGTATGGATTACATCTCAAAGTCAAGAATACAAAGGTTCTTACCACTGGACTGGTAAGAAAAATCATGATGAATGGAGAGGAGATTGAAACTGTCAACAGCTTCATCTTGCTTGGATCCACAGTTAACACCCTTGCTATCAGTTGTCAGGAAATAAGAAGACACATTACACTAGGAAAATTTGCAGTTAGGGAACTTTCCAAATTATTGAGAAATAATGATGTCAGTTTGAGGACCAAGATGAGTCTGATTCAGGCCATAGTCTTTCCAATCACTTGGCTAATCATCTGAGAGCTGAACAATGACTAAGAATAACAGAAAAAGAATTCATGCCTTTGAGATGTGGTGTTGGAGAAGAGCACTGAGCATCCCATGGATGGCCAAGAGAACAAACAGATATGTCTTTAAGAGTATGCAGCCAGAGTGTTCTTTTGAGAGAAGAATGATGAGGCTTCACCTCACATACTTTAGGCATGTTGTTAGGAAGTGCTATTCCTTAGAGAAAGACATGATGCTGGGAAGGATGGAGGGTCAGTGAAGGAGAGGAAGACCTTTGATCAGGTAGATTAACACAGTGACTGTTAAAATGGGCTCTTGTGTGTCAGGAAATGTGGAGATGATGCAGAATAGAACAGAGTTCAGACTTTTTGTTCATAGGGTGGCTATGAGTTGTACTCGAGTCAACGGCACCTAACAACAACTAACTGACTTTTACAGTCTGAAATTTACTGAACATGCAATCAGAATGTATTGACAATAATAGTTGTCTAGAAGGTAAAAGCTGAAAATGAAGGACTGATAGTTGCAAAGTATGGACTTAGTGTTAGAAATGAAACCAGAGATGGCATGATAGAAGTTTGTACAAGCAATGATTTATTCATAAATGACAACTATATACATGAGCCTCACCGATGGAATATACAGGAATCAAATTGACAACATCTGTGAAAAGAGACAACTAAGCCCCTCAATATCAACAGTCAAAACAAGGCAAAGGGCTGACGGTGGAGCAGACCAATGATGATTTATGTACAAGTTCAAGTTGAAGACGAAAAAAACATAAAATGAAAAATTTGTTCCTTGAAACAAATGATAATGAAAATACAACTTATCAAAACCTCTGGGACACAGCTAAGGCAGACCTCAGAGGGAAGTTAATAGCAATAGGCTCACACATAAAAAAGGAAGAAAGAAAAAGAATAAATTATCTAAGTCAACACCTTCAGTAAATAGAAAAAGAACAACAATCTAATCCTATAACCTCTAGAAGAAATCATAAGAACAAGAGCTGAAATCAATAAGATATAAAACAGAAAAACAGTTGAAACCACCAATAAGACCAGGAGCTGTTTTTTCCAAAGGGTCAATAAAATTGATAAACCACTGGCAAACCTAACAAAAGGAAAAACAAAAAAGAGAAAACACAGATAACTAGATTAAGAAATGATAGTGGTGAAATCATAACAGAAAGAGAAAATGAAATACATAATATCAGAAAACTATGATAAACTATCCTCTGATAAATTAAAAACCCTAGAGGAAATGGACAAATTCCTTGAAGTGCATCCTCTACCCAGATTCACAGGAACAGAAATAGAACACTTAAATAGACCCATCACAAAAGAAGAAATTGAAAAGGTCATAAAAAGACTTCCCCATAAGAAAATTCGTGGACCAGATGGCTTCACAGCTGGATTCTAAACATTCAGAGAGGATTTAACACCAATTCTACTTAAATTATTTTTAAAAATTGAAGAAGAAGGAACACTTGCAGAGTCATTTTATGAAGCAAGTATAACCCTAACACCAAAACCAGGCAAAAATATTAACAAGAAAGAAAACTACAGAACAATATATCTCATGAATATAGATGCAAATATCCTTAACAAAATCCTAGCCAATAGAATCCAAAAGCACATAAAAAAGAAATAATTCATTGTGACCAAGAGGGATTCATAACAGGTATGCAAGGATGGTTCAACATAAGAAAAACAATCAACGTAACTCACTATACTAACTAAGTAAGTAACAAGAACCATATGATCTTAGCAATTGATGCATAAAAGGCATTTGACAAAATACAACACCCCTTCCTGATAAAGACATTCAGCAAAACTGGAATAAAAGGGAATTTCCTCAACATAATGAAAAGTATATATGCAAATCCAAAAGCCAACATCATTCTCAATGGAGAAAAAGTAAAAGCATTTTCCTTGCAAACAGGGACCAAGCAAGGATGCTCACCACTTTTGTTCAAGATTGTATTGGAAGTGCTTGCTGTGGCAATATGACAAGAGAAGGAAATAAAAGGTATCCAGATCAATAAAGAAAAGGTTAAACTGTCGCTATATGCAGATGATATGATAGTATATGCAGAAAACACCAAAGACTCAGCAAAAAAAAAAAACCCGTTAGAGTTAGTAGGCCAATATATTAGAGTGGCAGGATATAAGATCAATGTCCAAAAATATGTAGGATTCCTCTACAGTAACAAAGAGAACTTAGAGAAGGAAATAAAGAAAACAATACCATTTACAATAGTCCACCACAAATTGAGATACTTGGGAGTGAACCTAACTAGAGACGCAAAAGACCTATACAAAGAAAACTACAGAGTATTTCTGCAAGACACAACGAAAGACCTAAAGAAATGGAAAAATGTGTCCTGTTCATGGATAGGAAGACTCAATATCTTGACAATGGCAATCTTACCAAAAGCAATCTATATGTTCAATGCAATCCCAATCCAGATACCAAATTTCTTTTTCAAGGAGATTGAAAGAGAAATTTGTAGAGGCAAGAGACTCCAGATAAGCAAAACACTTCTGAGAAATAAAAGTAAGCTGTGAGGTATAGCACTCCCTGACTCCACAACATACTACACAGCAGTAGTAACCAAAATAGCATGGTACTGGTACAATGATAGACACATAGACCAATGGAACAGAATTGAGAACCCAGAAATAGACCAAAAAAGTCTATGGTCAACTGATATTTGACAAGGAAATCAAAGCTATCAAATGGGAAATGACAACCTCTTCATCTCACACCAGACAGAAAAGTCAACTCAAGGTGGATCAGAGACCTGTGAGTAAAGCCCAAAACCATAAAGTTCATCAGAGACAAACTGGGATCAAGATAGAAGGCCTAGTTGTGGTATAAAGAGACTGCCAAATACAGCCAGAAATGCACAATCTGGAGAGGATAAAATTGATTAATGAGATCTTCTAAAGATTAAATCCCTCTGCGCATCAAAACCTTTTTCCAACAGGGTGAAAAGAAAATCCACTGACTAGGAACAAATACTTGATAGTACTTTCTCAGACAAGAGTCTCATCATGAAAGTTTACAGAATACTCCTGGGTCTCCACAAGAAAAAGACTGATAATGTCAAAATGGGCAAAAGACATAGAAAGAATTTTCACAGATGACGATATTCAAATGGCAAACAGACACAAGAAGAAATGCTCCAAATCACTGGCAACAAAAGATACAAATCAAAACCACACTGAGATACCATCTCATTCCAGTTGGAGTGGCAAAGTTTAACAGGCAGCAAGTAATAGATGTTGGAGAGAATGTGGCAAGAAAGGAACTCTTCTACGTTGTTGGAGGGATTG
>NW_006399836.1:10222254-10231024 GCF_000299155.1 Elephantulus edwardii
CGGGATGGATGTGTCAGAGGCAGTGAGATTGGCACAGGATAGAGCAGGGTTTAGGGCTGTTGTACATAGGGTCGCTATGAGTTGCAAGCGACTCGACGGCACATAACAACAACAAATAGTTTCTTTGCAAAATTGGAACACATTGTTTTCCAGAACAGATTCTTCAAATTTCCCTCACACTCCACCCATCAGATTGTACAACTCTATGATTAATTCCCCCACCCCCTGCACATCCTCAATGCTTTTGTTAATTATTACCTAACTTTATAGGGACTGAAGAACATTATGCTGAGTGAACTAAGTCAGTCCCATAAGGACAAATATTGTATAAAACCATTATAGAATGAGTATGAGGATTCAAGGGGAGGGGGAGGGTGGAAGCAGAAGAGTGAGGATGGAGATTAACAATGGGATTAACTGTAGGCTTATACAATTTGATGGATGGTGGGATGAGGGAAATTGGAAGAATCTGGCCTACAAAACCAATGTATTCCAATTTTGTTAATAAACTAGTTTAATAATTTAAAAAAAGAAAACAAGTCCATGAGAACCATAATATGACCTTGAATCTACCTCAACAAAATTTTTAAACCATCTCAAGAATAGATTTATGCATTGAACACTATGACTGAAGACCAGGTGAATTATGGGATCTCATCAAGGACATGACCCATGAGGAAAGCAAAGGTCATTACAAAGACAGATAAGAAAGAAAAGACTAATATGGATGTCAGAAGAGGTTCTGAAACTTTCATTTGAAAGAAAAGAAGTAAAAACAAGGAGAAAGAATATTGAAATAAGAAAGTTGAACGGAAGACTTCAAAGGGCAGCTCGAGAAGACAACGCAAAGTATTTTAAGGAATTGTGCAAAGGTCTAGTGTTAGAAAACCAGAAGAGTAGAACACACTCATCATTTCTCAAGTTGAACTAATTTAAAAACAGGTTTAAGCCTCGAGCTGCAATACTGAAGCATTCTAAGAGAAAAATCTTGGATGATGCAGGAAGAAGCAACAGAAAAATGCACAGTGTTGGAGAGGAATATTGAATATATCGTGGACTTCTGAAAGAACAAACAAGTCTGTTTTGGAGAAAGTACAACTAGAATGCTCCTTAGAGTCAATGGTGGTGAGAGTTTGTGTTCACTGTCAGGTAGGGTCAGTTCTTAGGGAAAAAGGCATCACGTTGGTCAGGGAAAGAGAGGAAGACCCTGAATGGGATGGATTTACACAGTGACTATAACAATGGGCTTGAGCATGATGGAGATATGAGGTTGGTGCAGGGTAGGGCCAGGCTCAGATCTGTTGTTAAAAGAATCGGTACATGCACACCCATGTTTATTGCTGCTTTGTTCACTATAGCAAAGAGTTGGAAACAGTCCAAGTGCCAATCAACAAATGAATGGATAGAGAAGCTGTGGTATATCCACAGAATGGAATATTATGCAGCACTGAAAAACAAAGAACTCATGAAATATTATACAAAATGGGTGACTGTGGAAGACGTTGTGTTGAGTGAAATATCTCAGTTACAAAAAGACAAATACTGTATAATGCCATTCTTATAAAACAGGAATGACTTGGAAGTTGGGGTGAAATTACAAAAAGAGGGAATAAATAATGTACACAACATTGAAGCAGACGAGGGAGAGAACTGTATAAAAGGGGAATATATTGTGTATACTGCACTGAAACAGATGAGGGAGTGAATAATTTAAAAGCGATGTATAATAGCATATTATGGTTATCACAAGAGTCCACAATTAAGGTTGCATAGTGGAATGTACTTGGGGTGGTGGGAGGGGTGCAGGGGGATTGTGTACCTGGGAAGGAGTGTTTCTTTTACTTTTGAAAGAGAGGAGCGAACTGGGGTGGGGGGGGGGGGGGGTGGGCGGGGAGAGAAGTGCAGCAATGAGTGAATAGAAATCCAAAATCTCTGTAAATGCTCATTAAAATTATTTAAAAAAGGGGGGGGGGAATATATGATTAGGTACTATTTGTACGACTAGAGTCCAGAATAAGAGAGTCCTAGTAAAGTGGTCTGGAGGTGGGACTGGATAACAATGAAAGAACTCTTTTTTCCAAAGAAAAAAGCGCACTGGGGGGAGGAGGGGCAAGGAGGAAAATGTGCAATAAAGAATGAATGAAAATCCATGTTATTTATAAACTTACAATAGAATCTCAATTAAAAAAACAGAGACGGTACAAGTTGTAGTCAATGTAACTGCACCTCACAACAACAAATCTCAAGCTAAGTCATTAAGTGTAGTTTCTAGCTTATTATACTTGTCCAAATCCAGCCCAGAGACAGACATCACACCAGAAAACCAAGACTTCTCTCATCCCAGTGTACAGCAGAATTCAACATTGGCTGCCGTCGTTCCATCTTCTCCGTGGTTTCTGCTCTGGTGTCCACCCTTGTAGCTTTGTGTCAATCTGTCTTGTGGAGGGACTTCTTTTTCAATGGCTCTTTCATTTTCCAAACATCATGTCTCTCTCCAGAGATAGGTGCTTCCTGATAATACATCCAGCGTATGTGAGACTAACTCTTGCCAGCTTCACTTCTGAGGCATGCGATCTGGTTGCACTTCCTGTAATAACCAGCACAGACAGGATACCTGTGTATGGGAGAGAAATAAGGAGATGAGCTGAAGACGCGTTGGAAAGGGGTTGGGCTATCCAATAAAATGATGAATTTCTGTGGCCAAGTTGATTAGGGAAATTCCTTGTTTTTCTCTGCTTTGGGTACGTTGAGAGCTACTCAGTGACATTCTCCCAGAACTTAACAATTAGATCATTCTATGAGATCTACCCAATGAGATCATCTGGTTACAGAACTGCTACAAAACACTGTAGGAGACACAGAATCCAAGTTGAGGACAGAAGTTAGCAAAATACATGCTAGATAAAGAGCTGATGTTCTCAATATCAACAGAGTCATTGCTAATACAGAAGAAAATATGAACATTAACTATTATTGACAAAGCAAGACATTCATAGGATCAATAAATGTAAAAAAAATTCACTGAAAAAATGTAACTCCATACCATTGTTCTAAGTAAAGATGACAGATTTTGAAAGCATAATAATATTCAGTGTTATCGAAGGAAGGGGAGAAGGAGATTCCAACTCTTACCTACAATGCTGAAAGAGTGATGGACATTAGGACTGTTTTCACTGTCTTATTATTGAGAATATGCCGCTATGAACATGGGTGTACAAATGTCTATTTCTGTCTCAGTTCTGATCTCCTTGGGATATATTCCTAGCAGTGGAACAGCTGGATTATATGGGATTTCAATAATCAGGTGTAGTTTTTTTTTAAAGTCTTATCTAGTTTTATTTTTTATTAAAACATACAGAACAAAATGTTTACACATGCAGCTCCCCATTCTCCCTGCCTCTGTTCATGTTGCCTCACCACTATTAACTGTTACCGTGGACTGTCGGCCCTTTAAAATTCTCATTTGTGTTTTAAACTGTGACAATCTGATCACCTTTGGTAATTCATCAAAAGTATGCTATGCTCAAAAAATTATTAAACTAATAGTTGTTTATCTTAAAAATAACTTCATGAAATAGTTGTAGTTGAGGGCTTGAAAGTTGTTTCCATGAAGCAGATTTAGGACTTCACAAGTCTCAGTGGGCCCAGTAAGTCTGATTTGAGTAAGTATTTGAAGCTCTGTTCCATATCTTTCCTTCTATTAATAAAGATTGTCTCTTCAGTCTTTAACAAAAATGTTCAATAATGGTAATTAATTCATTTATTACTGTCCCTCATCTTCAATATGGATTGAAACTCCACAAAACTAAGATTTTCACCACTGGGCCAATTGGCAACACCATGATAGATGGAGAAGAGATTGAGGTTGTTCACAATTTCATCTTGCTCAGATCCACAACCAACACTCTTGGCACCAGCAGTCAGGAAATCAAAAGATGAATTGCATTGGAAAAATCTGCTGTCAGGGACCTCTCCAGAATGCTGAAGAGCAATAATGTCAGTCTAGATTCTAAGGTGCTTCTGATCCAGGCCATAGTCTTCACAATTGCTATGCGTTAGAGACGTGGACAGTGACCAAAGATGACAGATGAGTTGTAGAGCTGGAGAAGAGTATTGAGCATATCATGGACTGCCAAGAGAACTAACAAGTCTGTCCTGAAGAGTGTGAAACCACGTTGCTTCTTGAAGACAAGGACTTTGATGCTCCGTTTCACATACTTTGGGCATGTAGCCAGGAAGGACCAGTCCCTGGAGAAGGACATCATGTTTGGAAGGGTGGAGGGAGAGCATAGGAGAGAAAGACCCTGGATGAGACAGACTGACACAATAACTAGATTAATGGAGGCAGGTGTGTTGGAGACAATGAGACTGACTCAGAATAGGGTAGGGTTCAGAGATACTATTCATAGGGTTGCTATGAGTCTCAGGTGACTCAGTAGCACATAACAACAACAGTAGTCAATTCATTTGTTAACAGGCCCTATTCATTACTTAGGATCTCATGGAAGTTTTAGGGTCCTGGGAGTGTAGTCCATGGGGAGATGCACTGCCAAGCCGAAGTACCTCTCTGTCTGTGCCAGTCCACCAGCAGCTCCAAAAGAGAAAGATGGACCTCTCTGAAACATAGTGGAGAACTGCCATGAGTCAGTTCTGACTAAATGACAAGGAGGTAGAATTCAGTGTTGAAATAATCTTCAGTTTTTAAAAAGTGAATTTTACAAAAAACTTCCAGTAGGAAGTTATAATTAGTAGGAAAGTACATAATTACATCTGTGTGAGTAAAATGCCAGTTTCGTGGAAACCAATATAAAATAAGCAATATATGAGTTTGTATGCAAACTAATATAAAATGTAAAAATCCTTTTAAAAAATTTATATTACTTAATATAAAATTCATATGCATTGTGTTTCATTTATGTACATTGTGTTTCATTCATGTACACTGAGTTTCACACATTCCTTCATCCACATTGTATTTCATCTGATCATTCCCATACACTGTTATTTTTTAAATTTATTATTAATTTCAATGAAAATGTACAGAGACTTAGGATTTCCATTCGTTCATTGTTGCACTTTTCTCACCTCCCAACCCTCCCCCCTAGTATACTACCCTCTTGGAAAAGTAAAAGAAAAATTCTTTCATTGTTTTACAATCCCTCCCCCAAGGTCCACTCCACTATACAGCCTTCATTCTGGACTCCTGTCATGACAAAAATACCTAATAATTTTCCCTCTTAAACAGTTTTCTCCCTCATCTGTCTCAATGCAGTATACATTATTGAACCTATCCTTCTCAGTCTCCTCCCAACCCCAAAGTCAGTCCTGCTTTACAACAGTGGCACCATGCAGTATTTGTCCTTTTGTGACTGAGATACTTCACTCAGCTCCCATACACTGTTTTATAAAATTAATTACCATTAATTTATGCCCACTGTCACCTCGTCTTTTCAGGTTCCCACTAGATCTATCCTAATTCTTTCAGGCCTCCCCTCTACCCACCAAACTTGATGACTCTGTGATTTCCTCCTTCTTCACTTTTTGTCCCCCTGACCCATTCTCCCGCCCTCTTTGGACATTTATACACATGTTACTAGTTATTTATTTATTTATTTCTCTATCTATCTATCTATTTATTATTTCTTTATTACAGTAATGGTCTTATGCAGTATTTGTCTTCAGGAGATCAGTTAGTTCACTCAACATAATGCTCTCTAGCTTCCACTATATTTTCTAGTATTTCATGAAATCATTTCTCCTGAGAGAAGCATAGTATTCCATTGTGTGAAAGTAACATGATTTCTCAATCCATTCATTTGTCGGTGGACATTTAGGCTGTCTCCATATATATTCTTGCTATTGTGAATAATGCTAATATAAACATTGGTGTATAAATCTCATTTTGTACCTCAGTTCTATTTTGCTTAGGGTATATTCCCAGCTGCATTATGAAGATGACATAATCTTGCTTGCAGAAACTGAGGAGGATGTGAGCAGAAGGTCAAGGGCTGAAGTATTCATTTTGGACTGAAGCTCAACATCAAGAACAAAGATTCTCACCACTGGACCAATTGTCCTGATAGAGAAGAGATTGAGACTGTCAACAACTTCATCTGGCTTGGTTCCACAATCAACTCTCTTGACACCATCAATCAGGAAATCAAAAGACATTGTTTTGGGAAAGTTTGTTGTTAGGGACCTCTCTAGAGTACTGAAGAGCAATGATATCAGTCTGGAGACTAAGGTGCACCTTATCCAGGCCACAGTCTTTGCAATTACTATTGTCAGAGAGCTGGACAATAACTTAAGGATGATAGAAGAAGAATAAAATGCCTTTGAGCTGTGGTGCTGAAGAAGAGTGTTGAACATACTATGGACTCCCAAGAAAACAAACAGGTTAGTCCTGGAGGTAAGGCTTTTGAAACACCATTTCATATATTTTGGGTACCCAGTCAAGAGGGACCAGTCTTTACAGAAGAAAGAATGCAATGCTTGGAAGGGTGGAGGGACAGTGCAAGAGAGGAAAACCCAGGATGAGATTGATTGACTCAGTGACTGAAGATATGGGATAGGGTCTGTCAGAGGCAATGAGATTGGCTCAGGCTAGGGTAGGTTTCAGAGCTGTTGTACACAGGGTTGCTATGAGGCACAGGTGACTCCACAGCACACAACAACAACATGGTATTTCTTTGTTCAACTTTTGGAGGAAATGCCAAACTGTCTTCCAAAGTGGTTGTGCCATTTTGCAGTCCCACCAACAATACATGAGAGTTCCAATCACCATATCCTCTCCAACATTTATTATTTTCTGTCTTGTTAAATAAACATTGCTACTGCTGCTGGAGTGAGGTGCTGTCTCACTGTTGTTTTCATCTGCAGCTCTCTGATTGCTGGGAGGTTTGAATGTTTCCTCACATGTTTCTTGCCTGTTCTCCTTTGTAAAGAGTCTTTCCATGTCTGCCCATTTTGTATTTGGGTTATCAGTCTTTTCCATGTGGTATTCTTTAAACTTTGGTTATGAAACTCTTACTTGAAATTTTGTTGTCAAATGCTTTTTCCAGCTCTGTGGGCTTTCTTTTTACTCTACTGTAGAATGGTTTTGATGCACACAGGGATTTGATTTTTAAAAGTGTTGTTTTATATTGGCTTGCATACAAGATTCATGTACACCGGGCTTCATTCATGTACATTGTGCTTCACACATTCCTTCATTCACATTTGTTTCATATAATAATTTATATACATTGAGCTTTGAAAGTAGTAAGAAGTGTATAAAAGGGATTTGATTTTATGAAGATCCCATTCGTTGATCTTATCTTCTCTAGGTTGTGCATTCTTTGCTATGATTGAGAAATTGTGGTACATTCACACAATGGAATTCTAAGGAGCAATGATTTTGTAAAATGCTATATAACTTGGGATAGACTAGATAGCTTTTTGTTGAGTGAAATATCTCAGTCACATAAGGATAAGTATTGCATAAAGCCACCATTGTGAAAATAGGAAGATAAAGGAGAGAAGGAGGCAGAAAAAGAGGAAGGGGGAAAATCATCAGGATAGCAGAGGTTAGTAGGTGGAGGGGGATGATATAACAGGAAAGGGTTAATGAGGGCTTGAAAAGATAGCGTGTTAATAGAGCATTGGTGATTAATTGTATAAAATATAATGTGTATCAATGCTCTTCCCAAACAAAATTAACCTAATTAGCTTCCAGCCCACAACTGATTGTTAGCTAAGTCCAGTAAATCCAATCCATATAGAGTATCTTTGCAAATTATTAACATATCTAGGATCTTTGACTCATCTAAAAAAGTCCATCAGGAGGGAGACAGCCAATGCCTGGAAGTGGTGTTGTCATTAGGTGCCCTAGAGTAGACCACCATTCTAGAGTAGACCACCACTCATAGGTGATTCTGTGGACAACAGGTCCGAAATCTTCCCTCCCTTTCACCTTCCACCTCTGTCTACCATTCTGCAGCCCGTTGTTGCAGTCACTGTGTTAAACTATCTCGTGGAAGATCTTTCTCTCTTCCACTAACCCTCTACCTTTCCCAGCATGCTGTATTTTCCCAAGGACTGGCCCCTTCTGACAACACGTTCAAGTATATGAGATGAAGTTTCACCATTTTTACCTCTGAGGAGCACTCTGGTTACATTTTCTCAAGACAGATTTGTTTGTTGTTTTGGCAGTCAATGGGATACTCACTAGTCTTTGCCCTGGAAATGTAGACTTGGGCAATTGTGGAGGTCAAGGTCATTCATATCCTGTTCACCCTAGCACTGGTGAGTCTGAGGCATAGAAGTCTCTTGTGAGATAGATTCCTAAGTCATTTTAGCATCAAGTTAAGCATGTTATTGTGAATTAAATTTTAGTTGTTGTTGTTGTTATGTGCCGTCGAGTAGTCTGCGACTCATAGTGGCCCTATGTACCACAACCCTAAACCCTGCTCTGTCCTGTGCCAATCTTATTTTCTCTGACATACCTACCTGCATTACTCCAGTTACTGAGTTGATCTATCTCATCGAGGGTCTTTCTCACTTGCGCTGTCCCTTCACCTTTCCAAGCATGATGTTTTTCTCCAAGGACTGGTCCCTTCTGGCAACATGTCCAAAGTATGTAAGATAGAGCTCCACAATCCTTGCCTCCAAGGAGCTGTTTGGTTTCACCCTTTCTAGGATAGACCTGTTTGCTCTCTTGGTATGTTCAATATTCTTCTCCAGCATCACAACTCAAAGTCATTGATTCTTCTGCTGTAATCCTTAGTCATTG
>NW_006399836.1:10232044-10239716 GCF_000299155.1 Elephantulus edwardii
AGAGAGAGAGAGAGAAATTGCAGATGAAAACTATTCTTTCCCCTGGGTCAGGCTGCCTGTGTTGCATTCTGGCTCCACTCTCTCCCTTGCTTGAGGCAAACCTCGTACATCTCTCTGTGCTTTCTTGTCTTCAATTTCCCAAGTTGTGGTGAGTTAAAACAGAGCAAATACGGTGGCTGTCAGTCAGTTCTGACTCATGGTGACCCACGTCAGAATTGACTGACCGCTTTTGATCTGTGAGGTTTTCAATGGCTTAATTATGTGGAAGCAGGTCATCAGGTCTTTCTTCCAAGGTACTTCGGAGTGACTTCCAGCCTCCAACCTCTTCGTTAGCAGCCAAACGTGTTAACCATTTCCACCACCTCGGTGAAGTGAAAGACTGAGGGGTGCCAGAACTGAGCCATGAGATCCTCGATTGTTTCACGTGTCTAGGAAATTTGAAAGGTGCCTAAGGCTGATTGAAGAAGAACTGATGCCTTCGAATTGTGATTTTGGCAAATGATGCTTAATATACCATGGACTGAAAGAAAAACCAAGCAAATCTGGCTTGAAGGACATAGAGTCAGAGTGCTCCTTGTTCTTGTTGTTGTTGTTATGTGCCTTGGAGAGGCCTGAGACTCATAGTGACCTCATGTACAGCAGCTCTGAACCCTGCTTTGTCCTGAGCCAGCCTTACTGATTCTGACACACCTACCCCCATTGCCTCAGTTACTGTATCAATCCATCTCATTCAAGGTCTCTCCTGCGCTGTCCCTCCACCCTTCCAAGCATGATGTCTTCCTCCGAGGACAGGCTCCTCCTGGCCACACGCCCAAAGTGTGTTAAGACGAAGTTTCAAAATCCTAGTCTCCAAGGAGAAACTTGGTTTCACCCTCTTCAAGACAGATCTATTTGTTTTCTTGGAAGTCGATGATATGTTCAGGACTTTCCTCCAGCACCACAACTCGAAGGCATCGATTCTTCTGTCATTCTTAGTCATTGTCTAGCTCTCTGTTGCATAGTAAGTAATTGTGAAGACCATGGCCTAGATCAGGCGCACCTTAGTCTCTAGACTGACATCATTGCTTCTCAGTATTCTGGAGAGGTTCCTGACAGCAGATTTTCCCCAGTGTAATTCATCTTTTGATTTCCTGACTGCTGGTGTTAAGAGTGTTGATTGTGGAGCTGAGTGAGCTGTAATTGTTAACAACCTCAATCTCTTCTGCATCTATCATGGTGTTGCCAATTGGCCCAGGGATGAGAATCTTTGTTTTCTCGATGTTGAGTTGCAGTCCATATTGAAGACTGCAGTCTTTGACCTTCTGCAACAAGCACTTCAGGCCCTCCTCAGTTTCAGCAAGCAGTGCTCCGAAGGAAAATAATAAAGAAGGATAATGAGACTTTGTCCTACATACTCCGGGCATACCATCAGAAGATGCCAGTCTCAGGAGAAGGGCTTGGTTGTAGGAAAGGCATGAGGGGCAGGAGGAAGACCCTCAGTGATATGGATTGGCCGAGTAACTTTGCCATAGACTCGAGCACAGCAGAGTATGGGAGAATAATGCGAGATTAGGCAGTTTCTATTGTATGCAGGATTGCTGGGTGGGAGAAAACTCAGGATCACTTAACACCAACAAAATGAAGCTGACAAGTGCTTAGCTCAGTGCCAAACACACTGTAAAAGCTCAACATATGATCATCATGGCCATTATTTCTCCACTGTACTTCCTGTGCCAAGAGCAGACTCATCTCAACAGGAGAGGCAGCCTCTTTGGGGTGCTCACACACACCCTTGATGAAGAGAGCAGAAGTGGTTGGAAATAACTCTATCCTCTGACACACTATTGAAGAGCCAAGGGCTGAGGTAACCTCTCAATGTTATAATCTAAGAATTGCAGCCCCTGGAACTCAGAGGAGAGTTTCTGTGAATTGATGTCAACTCCACAGCAAAAACTCATATAGATTTAGAACCCCACTCCAGCAAGACCTCAGATTTACTCAGCTAATAACATCTTCAAAGATCCTATTCCTGACAAGGTCACAAGGTGGATTTCTCTTTTGTTGTTGTTGTTGTTATGTGCCATTGAGTCGCTTGCTTCTCATAGCGACCTTATGTAAAAGAGCCCTAAACGCCATTCTATCCTGTGCCAACCTCACCATCTCAAACACACTCATTCCCACCACTCCAGTCACAAACTCGATCCATCTCATCGAAGGTCTTCCTCTCCTTCGCCGCCCCTCCACTCTGCCAAACATGATGTTCCTCTCCAAGGACCAGTTCCTCCTTGCAACATGCCCACAGTAATGTCAGATGAAGCTTCAGAATCCTTGACTCCAAGGAGCATTTCGGCTTCACCTTCTCCAGGACAAACCTGTTTGTTCTCCTAGCAGTCCATGGTATATTCAACACTCTTATCCAGCACCACAGCTCAAAGGATTTCTCTTTTAGGGGAATACAATTCAACTCAGACCACTAACGAAGATAATAATAGTAGACTGGGAGTAAAAATCAGGCATGGGCTTTATTTTGAAGACAAGAAATGTGGACAACTCAACATAAGTGAATTCCCCCAGGACCCTGAAGGACTGTTGGGCCACATGATACTGTAGAGGGAGCCTGGGGATGGGGCCATCCTGAACTTTAGATAGGAGAAAGATGAAATTCAAAGATCAAGGTAAAATATTAGAACAGATCAAAACATTCAAATACCCCGATTCCAAAATTAAGCACGGATGCCCTTGGAGGAAATGGAAGGACCACTTAGAGGAGTAAATGGGATAATGCATCGAAAGTGCTTGGAGCTGGTCCTTGGAGCAGGAGGAGTTCAATGCATGCCCCTGTTGTCTTGACACCAGACATCCTTGACCGAGAGTGATTTAATCTCCATCATGTGGTCAGATCCATCACCTCAAGCAAATAACTTATGATCCTTCAAGTCCATAATTGTCTTTGACCTGCTCGCTTGATGTAAATGGGGCCATTCAGGGAATTTTTTCTTTTCTAATTTTGTGTTTGCTCTTGAGCAACAAAAATATTTTCCCAAACGAACATCGGTTTTCCCTTTTGGTGATGAATCGTATGACTTCACAGCTGTGGATGCTTTCTGAATTATCCCCAATCACCGGCTTCCTTTGCCTTTCATGGCTTCTGCAGGACTCCGTCTGGATCTTCTCCCAGAGGAGTTTTCTAAGGGCAAGTACACTGTGATTTTTTTTTTTTCCACCCCCTTCACCAGCCCAAAAAAGTTTTATGACATTAGGAGCCAACAGCCTCCACAAAGTGTATCCAGAATGTTCAGAGTGGGAGCAGGACGTTCCGTGTCTTCTGGCCTTGTCTTCGGGGCACCCTTTCTCTGAAGAGACAGTAACAGCCTTTACTAGTTGATTTCTGCCTTCTTTGGGCCAGTGGACAGGAAACTCCAGTAATGGACCAAATCCAGGTTTCTTTCCACTTCAGTCTTGGGCATATTTTATCCACTCCAGAGAACTTTGATCTAGCTTATCCATCTGGTTTTGTTGTTTGGTATTCTCTGTCCCAAGTCCCTCTTTTAGCACACTCTTCTGCCTTCTCTTCCTCCTCCTCCTCCTCTGCCTCCTTTTCCTTCTTCTTCCTTTCCCTCTCTCCATCCCTCCCTTTTTCCCTCCCTCCCCCATATCTTTCTCTTTCTATTCTTTCTCTCTCCCCCTCCTCTCCTCTCCTCTCTCACCTCTTATATCTCTCTCCTCTCTCTCTCTCTTTCACAAAAGTACACATCTCCAAAAGCTCTATGATTCTGTCACAGAGAAATATCAGGATCCTAATTACTACACTCCCAAGGGCCCCACTTTGCAAACGGGAAGAACACAAGCCCTGAAACAAAATCCCTAAAGCCCTAATCAGTGTTATTTGTATCCAAATGTAAGTAATTTAAGTATGGATGGAAAAGCCCATTGTGTCTCACAAGAAACTGATTGATGAATTCCCAAATTCTTATTAGTAGTAGAAGAGGGAAAGGGCACACATGTGAAAACCCATTTATCAGTAATAATGATGTCACAGCCACAGCACATGGGTGGTTCATTGTTTACATGGGGCACGTTCCTTCAGGAGATGGAAACAGCAAAGGATGATTGTGGTATCTTTGATTCTTTCAAGACCCCACTGATATCCTCTATTCCTATTTTCTGCCTTGCCAAGGTACCTGCCTCAAACTTTAAGTAACCTGTTCTAAGTCATGTGACTTAGATGGTCTTTTTATTGCCATGTGTTCTTGAGAGTTGATTCCAATTCTAGCAACCCAATATGACAGACATAGCTGCTGCACAGTATTGGAGAGAAAAGACAGAGTAACTGTACGGGTAAGAATTGGTTGACGCTGAATCATTTCAGGAAGCAGCATATGATCAAGAACCTCTGGTGATGAATGGAGATGTTCAAGCTGCGAGGAATTGGAAAAATTCAAGGCCCCAGGAATTGATGGGATACCAAATGATGTGTTCCAACAGACAGATGCAGCCACTGGATAAGACTGGAAAAGATCTGTATTTGTTCCCATTCCAATAAAAGGTGATCCAATAGAAAATGGAAATTATTGAGTACTATCATTAATATGGAAGAAGGAGAGGTAATCTCTCCCATACTCAGATTTATTGCCTTTGAAATCCCACTGAAAGGCCATCTATGGGTTGGTTACAACTTGACGGCACATAACAACATCATTAATATATCTCATGCATGTAAAATCTTGTTAAACATTGTCTAAAAACCAGTTAGGACAGTATATCAACAGGGAACTGCCAGAAATTCAAACTGGATTGAGGAGAGCCTGCGGCATGAGGGATTCTCTTTGTGATATCAGATGTATCTTGGCTGAAAGCAAAGAACACCAGAAAGTTGTTTACCTGCATTTTATTGATTATACAAAGACACTTGACTATGTGGATCACAGCGAATTATAGCTAATGTTTAGAAGAATGAGAATCCAAGAACACTTAATTGTAGTCATGCAAAACTTAGACCAAAAAGCTGTTGTCCAAACATAACAAGGGCATGCCACATAGTTTAAAATCAGGAAAAGTGAGTTTTAGGGTTGCATTCTTTTTCCGCACCTATTCAATCTGTATGTTGTGCAAATAATCGAGAAGCTGGACTATATGAAGAAGAATGTAGCATCAGGATTGGAGGAGGATTATGCATTATGCAAATGATATAACGTTGCTTTCTGAAAGTGAAGAAAATTGAAACACTTGATGCAGAAGACAAAAGATTACAGCCTTTAATATGGGTCATATCTCAACATCAAGAAAACAAAAATCCTCACTAATTGGTGGATATAGATGGAGATGGAGATGAGACTGAAATTGTTAGTGAGTTCATCTTTCCTGAATTCACAAGCAACACCCATGATAGAAGCAGTCAAGAAATTATAAAAAGCTATGCTGCATATGGTGATGAAGGAGGAAGTTCAAATTGCTCTGAAGGAATTGGCAAAAAACAAGGCTCCAGGAGTTGATGGCATACCAATTGACATATTTCAACCAAAAGACACTGCCCTGGATGTGCTCACTAAGTTGTGCCAAGAAATCTGGAGGACAGCCAGCTGGCAAACTGACTGGAAAAGATCGATATTTGTTCCCATTCCAGAGAAAGGTGACCCAACAGAGTGTGGAAATTATCGAACAATATCATTAATATCACATGCAAGCAAGATTCTGCTGAAAATTATCCAAAAATGAATTGAACATGTCACCAGAGAACTGCCAGATGTGCAGGCTGGATTTAGAAGAGGTTGTGTTACTAGGGATATTATAGCTGATGTTAGATGGATCTTGGCAGAAAGCAAAGAATACCAGAAGAATGTCTATCTGTGCTTCATTAACTATGCGAAGGCTTTTAACTGTGTGGATCACAACAAGCTGTGGCTGACTCTGAGAAGAATGGGAATCCCAGAACATTTGATTGTGCTAATGTGAAACCTATACTTGGACCAAGAGCCAGTCATAAGAAGAGAGCATTGTTCAAAATCAGTAATGGGGCCCATCAGGGATGTATTCTGTCTCCATACCTTTTCAATCTGTATGCAGAACAGATCACCCGAGATGCTGGGCTGTATGAGGAGGAATGTGACATCAGGATTGGTGGAAGATGCATCAACAACCAGCGTTATGAGGATGCCACAAACCTGTTTGCTGAAACTGAGGAGGACCTGAAGCGCTTGCTGCAGAAGGTCAAGGACTTCAGCCTCCTATACGGATTGAAGCTCAACATAAAGAAAACAAAGATTCTCACCACTGGGCCAGTTGACAACATCAGTATGGATGGTGAAGAGATTGAGATAGTTAACAGTTTTCGTTTACTTGGCTCCACAGAAAATACTCTTGGTAACAGCAGCCAGGACATCAAGAGGTGAATTGCATTGAGAAAGTCAGCAGTGAGGGACCTCTCAAGAGTACTGAAGAGCAACAACGTCAGGCTGGAGACTAAGGTGCGCCTGATCAAGGCTATAGTCTTCGCAATTACGTGCTATGCATCAGAGAGTTGGACAGTGAATAGGGATGATAGAAAGAGAATTGATGCCTTTTAGTTGTGGTGCTGTAGAAGAGTGTTGAATATAACATGGATTGCTAGGAGATCAAATAGGTTTGTCCTGGAGAGGGTGAAGCCAGAATGTTCTCTGGAGTCAAGGATACTGAAGCTTCGTCTGACATACTTTGGGCATGTTGCAAGGAGGGACTGGTCCTTGGAGAGGGACATCATGCTTGGGAGAGTGGAGGAGGGGCGGTGCAGAAGAGGAAGACCTTCATTCAATGAGATGGATCGATTCTGTGAGTGGAGTGTTGGGAACGAGTGTGTTTGAGACGGTGAGGTTGGTACAGGATAGAACGGCGTTTAGGGCTCTTGTACATAGGGTCGCTGTGAGTCGCAGACGACTCAGTGGCACATAAAAACAACAACAACAACAACATGCTGCATTGGGGAAAACCTGCTGTATGAGGACATCTCCGAAGTGCTGAAGGGCAAGCATGTTACCGTGACTCTGCTGCTCTTAGAGGTGATGTGTTGGTGCACCTGTTCCCGAGAGCCACGATGTGCTGGCCAATTGAGAGTGCACATCTGTTCTGCATGTCTCATCATTGACTGCTTTTGTTTCCTTTCTTTTTCTAATAAATGTTTAATGTAATTCTTTATTCTTTCACTTGATACTCAGAGCTCCAGGATTATTCTCATCGATCATCTGTTTCTGAGTCACTTGACCATGGGTCTTTGCTATAGGATTGCATGGAGGGTTTCGCGAAGGTGTCATTTTGCTCGCCTTTGAGCAGAGCTTTCAACGATCATTGTGACACCAAAGCTCTTCTTCGTTAAAACTCATTGCCATGGAGATTAATTTTATACAACATAACTCATGGGACTGAGGAGGACCTGAAGCGTTTGCTGCAGAAGGTCAAGGATTGTAGCCTTCAATATGGATTAAAGATCCCCATCAAAAAAACAAAGATTCTCACCACTGGGCCAATTGGTAGCATCATGATAGATGGTGAAGAGATTGAGACTATTAACAGGTTTAGTTTGCTTGGCTCCACAGTCAACACTCTTGGTACCAGCAGCCAGGAAAGCAAAGGACGTATTGCGATTGGAAAGTCTCCTGTTAGGGACCTCTCCAAAGTACTGAAGAGCAATGGTGAGACTAAGGTGCATCTGATAAAGTCCATG
>NW_006399836.1:10240658-10242929 GCF_000299155.1 Elephantulus edwardii
AGCCACCAGAGCTCCGTCTTTTTATTAAGTCAGGTACTATGTTCCAGGCAATATATAAAATATATTTCCTTATTCTCATAACTTTCTTATGATGATGGAAATGTACTATTTCACAGATGGGGAAGCTGAGTGAGTCTCTTACCCGTTACCCAGTTAGGAAGATACAGAGAAGAAGCTAAGTCATCGCCCACCAGCTTACCCAGCCTGCCTGCTTTCCTTCTCTTCACAGCAGCTTTCAGATCAGCAGCTGCCTTTTTTTTTCTTTTGTGATGTAGACTTATTGACCCCACTCCCAACTGTATCCACCCTTCCTTCCTCTTGTACCATTTCTTCCATGTCTAGTTACAAGCCTCCACACTATGGCTATTGTAAGGGTTTAATGCACTTGCTTTTTTTGGGAAATGGAGCATTAACCAGAACAACACCAGTGGAAATCCCCAAAGTTTTCTGCCTGGAAAGAAAGTTCCAAGTCCCTTCACACAACAGTGCTGAACCTGAACTCTTACCTCCTCAATTTCTCTTCTCCCAGGCAAAGTTCACCAGTCCACATTTGCATCCCAGCCTGCCTTTCAGGAAAGCCCCCTTTCCATCACACACATGTATAAATGGGAACAGCAGCTAAAGCAGAGTGAGTCACTTCACCTTTTTACTAAGCATTCATGAGTTACCTAATGTAGGCTTGATAACAGCAAAGAAATCGGATCCTTGCAAAAAAATTGTAATACAACCCTGATTCCTGCTGTGCTCCTCTGAAGTCAGAGGAGAAAGGACACATTGATGCCTATCAATTAAAAAGGGAGCTCTGAAAGAGCTGGAAACAACCCAAGTGCCCATCAACAAACAAATGGATAGAGAAGCTCTGGTATATTCACACAATGGAATACTACGCAGCATTGAAAAACAAGGAACTCAGGGAATAGTATGCAAAATGGGTGATCCTGGAGGACATTATGCTGAGTGAAATATCTCAGTCACAAAAAGACAAACATTGCATAGGGCCACTGTTGTAAAATGGGACTGACATCAAGGTTGAAGGAAGACAAAGTAGGAGAAGATGAGTGATGTATACTGCATTGAAACAGATGAGGGAGAGAACTGTTTAAAAGGGATCTGTGATTGGGTGTTATTGTCATGACAGGAGTCCAGAATGAAGGCTGCACAGTGGAGTGGGCTTGGGGGGAGGGATTGTATAACAGTGAAAGTGTTTTACTTTTCAGGGAGGAGAGTGGATTGGGGGACAGGGTGGGCAGGGTGAAAAGTGCAACAATGAATGAATGGAAATCTTAAGTCTTTGTAAACTTTCACTAAAATTATTATTATTTTTTTTTTTTTAAAGGGAGCTCTGATGGATAGGGAGGGTTTCACGTCTAAGACTTCTCTGGTGGTTCGAATCCACTGGAGCCTTCACAGGAGAAAGACGGACATTCTCCTCCCATGCACTTTACAGCCTCAGAAAACCCACTGCAGGGTCACCTATGAGTTGGTTCCAACTCAACTCCTATGAGTTTGAGGACTTTAAAAAAATTACTTAAAAAGCTGCACAAAGTGATCCAAAGCTCCTTAGGAAGGGGGTAAACGTTCTCTTTGGTTAATAGAAATAATGAGTGCACCCAAAATAAAGCTCAAGTTCTGGAAATCAGAGATTATGCATCTTTCATGGAAAACATGTTTTAACGTTTTCATCGGTGTTGTATCTTCGCCATTGTTGCCAGTGGTCCATGTCTGACTCTTAGCAAGCCCATGAAGGACAGAATAAACTGTTCCTCAGTCCTACCATCCTCCCAGCTGTTGCCGTGCTCGGGTGTATTGGTACTGTCACTGTGTCAAGTCATCTTGTCGAAGGGCTTCCTCTTTTTTGCTGACTCTCTGCTTTACTCAGCGTGATGGTACTTTTTCTAAGGACTGGTTCCTCAAAGTAACCCATCCAAAGAACGTAAGACAATGTCTGACCAGCCTAACTGCTAAGGAGCTCTCTGACTGTACATTTTCAAGACGAATTTGCTCATTTTTTTCTGGCAGTCCTTGAAATTTTCAATATTCTTCATTAATGTTTTACTTCAAATGCATTAGTTCTTCAGTAGTGCTTATCCATTGTCTAGCCTTCTCATGTTCCTGAGACTCTCGAAAATACTATGGTTTGGGTCAGGCATAGCTTAGTCCTCAAAGCAGCATCTTGGCTTTCAACACGTTGACATGTTCTGCAGCAAATCTGCTCAATGCAGATGTCATGGCTGTTCTTAATTAATTGTAGATCAAAGTAAAATAAAATTT
>NW_006399836.1:10243062-10269974 GCF_000299155.1 Elephantulus edwardii
GATTGCAGTTCAACTTCTTGCCACTAGGCCACCAGAGCTCGCCTAAAATAAAATTCTTTACAATTTCAAGATTTCCTCAATTTATTGTGAAGTCACCTTTGGTCCAACTGTGAGGATTTCTGTTTTATTTATATTGAGGTGTCAGGGTTCAGAGCTATTGTACATAGCGTCACTATGAGTCATGCAACAGCAACAATGTCAAGGTGCAATCTATACTGAAGTCTTTACTCAGTAAGTGTTCCTGTCTAATCCTGAATCCCACCGAATTTAGAGACTATCTCAGGAATCTGACTAAAGACTAGAGAAGTTGTGGAATGACATTGAGGAGATCTAGCATAAATCCTGCTAAAAATCATCCAAAAAATGGCTAGAACAGTGCACTGACAGAGAACTACCAGAAATACAGGCTGGGTGTAAAAGAGGCCATGGCAGCTTCCTCAAAAAACTGAACATAGAAATTCCATATGAACCAGCTATTCCATTGCTTGGAATATACCCCAAGAAAATGAGAACTGAGGCTCAAATGGAAACTTGTACACCAACGTTCATAGCAGCATTATTCACCATCACAAGAATGGGGAAATAGCCCAGATGTCCAACCACAAACAAAAGGATTGAGAAGTTGTGGTACATTCATACAATGGAATACTATGCAGGATGCAGGAGCAATGATTTTGTGAATTACTCCCTAACTTGGGAGGTACTGGAGAACATTATGCCGAGTGAACTAACTCAGTCCCACAAGGATAAATATTGAATAAAACCATTATTGTAGAACGAGTATGAGGATTAAAGGTGGATGGGAGGGTGGAAATGGAGGCGTGAGGATGGGGGGGTGGCAAGTTAGGATATTAATCATAGGGTTGCACAATTCAATGGATGGGTGGAGTGAAGGAAATGGGAAGGATCCTTTGTAAAAGCAATGAATTCAAACTTTGTAAATAAACCAGAATAAAATTTTTTAAAAAGAAGCCATGGCATCATAGACGTTATCACTAACATTAGATGGATCTTGGCTGAAAGTAAAGAGTACCAGAGGAATGTCTATCTGTGTTTCATTAACTATGCAAAAGCATTTGACTGGGTAGTTCACAACTAATTGTGACTAACCTTGAGGAGGATGAGGGTCCCAGAACACTTGATTGTAATGGTGTGAAACCTGTACTTGGATCAGGAAACAATCATCAGAACAGGGCAAGGAAACACTGCATGGTTCACGTCAGGAAAGGGGTACATCAGGGATGCGTCCTGTCTCCATCCTTTTCCATCTTTATGTGGAACAGATCATTCAAGAGGCTAGGCTTTCTGAGGAGGAATATGGCATCAGGATTGGAGGAAGATTCATCGGCAGCCTATGGTATACAGATGGCACAACCTTACATGCTGAAACTGAGGAGGACCTGAAGTGTATGCTGCAGAAGGACAAGGACTGCAGTCTTCATTATGGATTGGAGCTCAACATCAAGAAGACAAAGATTCTCACGTCAGGGCCAATCGGCAGCACCATGGTGGATGGAGAAGAGATTGAGGTTGTTAATAATTACAGCTTGCTCAGCTCCACAATCAACACTCTTGGCACCAGCAATGAAGATATCAAAAGATTAATTACTCTGGAGAAGGCTGCTATCAGGACCTCTCCAAAGAGCTGAAGAGCAAAAATGTCAGTCTGGAGACTAACATATGCCTGATTCAGGCCATGGTCTTTGCAATTGCATGCTAAGTATCAGAGAGTTGGACAATGACTAAGGATGACAGAAGAAGAATTAATGTATTTGAATTGTGGTGCTAGAGAAAAGTATTGAACATAACATGGACTGCCAAGGGAACAATTAGGTTTATCCTGGACAGGGAAAAACCTAGCTACTCCTTGGAGGCAAGTCTTCTGAAGCTCCATCTCATATATTTTAGACATGTGGCCAGGAGGGACTAGTCCCTGGAGAAGGACATCATTCTTGGAAGGGTGGAGGGACAGCTCAAGAAAGACAGACCTTGGATGAAGTGAATTGACCCAGTAACGGGGACAATGAGGGTAGATGGTGTGTCAGAGACAGTGAGTCACAGGTAAATTTGATGGCACATAATAACAACATCAAACATGAAGGAGAGCTCTTGTAGCCTTGTGGTAAGAAGCTGCACTGCAATCCCAAAGGCATAAGGTTTAAAATCACCAGCTGCTCCAAGGGAGAAGGATGGGCAATCTCCTCTGGGGCGATTTACTGTCTCTGAAAACCCACTGGAGAGTCAGCTATGGTTCTTTTCCAACTCGATGGCACACAAAAACAATATCATGTACGAAGCAATCCAAAGCTCACTAGAAATAAGGGGATGAAAGGAAATACTAAATGGGTGTCATAAGAGGCCCTGACACTTGCTCTTGAACCTACAGCAGATTAGACAGTAGGAAGATAAGATGAAAAAATTATTTCCTAAAATATTGTGGTTTTCAACTCCTTAAGCTTAAGAAACGCTGAGCGAGTCCAGCCCTTTTGATTTTCTGACTTCAGCTCTCTGCACATTTCATTATAGTATCTTGCTTTGTCGTCCCAAGCTGCCTTTTGAAATTTTCTGTTCAGCTCTTTGATTTCTTCCTGTAGTTTTGGCTTCTCGGCCCTCTAGTGCAATACTCAAGAGTCTCATCTGACATCCATCTTGGTTGGTCTTTTCTTCTTCTTTAGCCTTTGTTATAATCTTTTGCATTCTTCATGGACGATTTTCTTGATATCCTCCCAGAGCTCATTTGATCTACGCTCAGTGGTGCTCAAGGCCTCAAACCTATTCCTGAGATGGTTTTGAAATTCGAGTGGGACAGACTTAAGGTCAAATTTTGGTCCCGGTGGACTTGACGTAATTTTCCTCAACTTCAGCTTGAATTTGCATATGAGCAGTTGGTGGTCTGTCCCACAATCAGCACCTGGCCTGGTTTTCACTGCTGATATTGAGCTTCTCCAGCAAATCTTTCCACAAATGTAATCAATTTGATTCCTATGCATACCATCAGGTGAGATCCATGTGAATAGCCTGCGTTTATGTTTCTTATAAAAGGTATTTGCAATGAATAAATCACTGAATGTGCAGAACTCTATCATTCTATCTCCAGCCTCATTTCTCTCACCGAGCCCATGTTTTCCAGCTACTGATCCTTCTTCCCTGTTCCCAACTTTTCATTCCAGTCGCCCATTATTATTAATGCATCTTGATTGCATGTTTGATCAGTTTCTGACTGCAAAAGTTGGTAAAAATCTTCTATTTCCTCATGTTTGGCTCTAGTTGTTGGTGCATATTTTGAATAATAGTGGTATTCACTGGACTTCCTTGTATGCATATGGATATTATCCTATCACTCACCACATTGTATTTCAGGATAGGTCTAGAAATGATTTTTTAAATTATGAAACCAACCCCATTTTTTCTCACCTTTTCATCCCCAGCATAGTAAATGATATGATCATCTGATTCAAAATGTCCCGTGACAAGCCATCTAATTTTGCCAATACCTTATATGTCAATATTTATGCGTTCCATTTCTTTCTTAACAATGTCCAATTTTCCTACATTCATGCTTCTCACATTCCATGTTCCAATCACTAGTGTCTCCTTACAGCTGTTTGTCTTTCTCCATGTTTCCATTTCTAAGATCTCAGTTTCAATTGCCATGTCTGTTAGTCCAAATGATAATCTAAGTGTGCTCTATTGTACATAGGGTTGACAGCATACCAATTGATTTATTTCAATAAACAGAAGCTGCCCTGGATGTGCTCACTAAGTTGAGCCAGGAAATCTGGAGGACAGTCAGCTGGTCAACTGACTGGAAGAGATCGATAATCGGGATGCGTGTGTCAGAGACAGTGCGATTGGCACAGGACAGAGCAGAGTTTAACGACTCACAAGCAACTAGACAGTACATAACAACAACAACAACAGCATGTGGATGACACAATATTGCTTGCTGAAAGTGAAGATAACATGAAGCATTACTAACGAAGGTCACATATTCGCTCTCTCCCTTTCTCTGCCATCAAGTTGGAACAAATTCATAGTTGGCTTTCCAAAGGGTTTTCAAGGCTGTACATATCATGGGAGGCGATGACCCATATTTCTCCCTTGGAGCTGCCGCTGGATTTGAACCTCCAGAGTAGAATTACCATTGAGGGAGCAGTGAAACTCCCAACAGACTAAGCCACAGAGCTCCCCATTGGATGAAAGGACTCTGAAGATACAGAAATGATTTCATTATACCCTTTATAATGATCATCTATGAACTGGGTCGTTTTGGCCAATGCCTCAAAAGAAAATTAACTAAATGGAAAAGTAAATGTTAAACAAGAAGAAAAGGAACAAAAACTGAAAGTGTATCCTCCTCCGTAAGAAGCAGGAAGGTTCTGAGGCAGAACAAGTGTTGAGTTTGGCTCAGGATCTGATGAAGTTGGTGGAGAAGTGACTGAGATTGGCCCTGTCTCTAGAATGAGCTGAAGATCCTGGGGTAAATCCTGGGTGGGTTCTGGAGGCACCTGTCCATATGGACTTGGAGAGGTTTCTTGAAATGAGACTTGGTGTGTGACCTCAATGTGTTTCTGAAGTGGTTGCAAAAGAGATATTCAGTGTATAATTGGAATGCCTACAATTGATGGTTCTCAACATAGATGTGAAAAGAATTCGGAAAGATCTTTATGTGGACCTAGAGCAGCATCCACAGGCAAATATCAGTGGACAACTGTGCTGGATCCTGGCGGTGACCCTCAGCGTGGCTCTGCACGTGCTTTCTGGGGACACGCTCAATGTGTAAGTGGAAGTGTGTTACTGAGGAGACGTTTGGTGTTGATATGAGAGAGTTCAGGTGGTGAAACTTCACGTGCTTCTGGAGGAGGAACCCCAGCCGAATCTCAATGTGTAACCGCAGGGGGTTTCTGGGACAAGCCTTAAAGGGTTTCTGGAGTAAGTTCTTGAGGATATGCCAAGTGTGCGACTGGAGTGTGTTACACAGATGATTATTGATGTGAATCTCGGGCAGATTCAGAAGGTTAATCCTCACGTGTATCTGGAGGGGGATCCCTGGGTGAATCTCAATGTGTAACTGTGCTGGATTCCCAAAGCATCCCCCAGTATGGCTCTGAAGTGTGTCCCACACAGGACACTCAGGGTATAACACTCAGTGTGAAACTGCAGAGAGTTAAAATAATAAAATGTCTCATGGAAGAAGCTGAGCTGTAACATAATACCAGCCATCATATAGATTTAGTTTTTCCTCTTAAGTGGCACATCCTTTCAGGTCTTTGGTAGACTCTGCTTAAGAGCAAGAAAAACAAAACAAAACAAAACAACCCATACTATGGATCTGGATGAGGGTCTCTAATTGCATCGTTGTTGTTGCCGTTGTGTGTTGACTTGATTATGACTCACCATGACCCTATGAATGACAGAGTGGAATCGTACCCTGTCCTGTGCCAGCCTCATCATCTGTGCCATGCTCCAGCCAACTATTGTAGCTGCGTATCAATGTGTAGCTTCAGTGGGCTTCCAAGGTGACCGTCAACGTGTCTCTGCAGTGAATTTCAGAGGAGACACTGAATGTATAAATGGAGCGTTTGCCAAAGGCTATGTTCAATATACATAGGTACATGTATGCACATTGAGATTGTTCACAGCTTTAGTTTGCTTGGCTCCACAGTCAACATTTTTGGCACCAGCAGCCAGGAAATTAAAAGATGTATTGCAATGGGAAAGTCTGCTGTTAGGGACCTCTCCAAAGTACTGAAGAGCAATGGTGTCTCTCTGGAGACTAAGGTGTTTCTTTGCTTTCACTTGTTATGCATCAAAGAGTTGGACAATGACTAGGGAGGACAGAAGGAGAATTGATGCCTTTGAGTTGTGGTGCTGGAAAAGAGTATTGAATGTACCATGGACTGCCAAAAAAACAAACAGATTCATCCTGAAGAGGGTTAAACCAGGCGGCTCCTTGGAGCCAAGGATTCTGAGGCTTCGTCTAGCATACTTTGGACATGTTGTAAGGAGGGACCAGTGCTTGGAGAGGGACATCATACTTGGTAGGGTGGAGGGACAGCACAGGAGAGGAAGACCCTCTATGAGGTGGATTGATTCAGTGTCTGGGGTAATCGGATGGGTGTATTAGAAACAATGTGATTGGCATAAGACAGAGCAGAGTTTAGGGCTGTTGTACATAGGGTTGCTATGAGTCACAAGTAACTCGATGGCACAGAACAACAGCAATAACAGTGTTCAATGTGCACCAGGAGAGAATTCGGCTGGTGAATCACTGTGTGTATCTATGGGATGATCCTTTGGTGATTCTTGATGTGTAATTGCAGTGAGTCCCAAAGCAGACCCTCAGAGCGGCTCTGAAGTGAGTCTTGATGGAGAGGCTGAGCTTTTAACTGGAGTGTGATCCAGAGACAGTGTTTGACATGAACGAGAGAGAGGTGAGGTGGAAAAGCCTCATGCAGATGTGGAGGAGGATCCCCGGGTGAATCTCAATGTGCTGTGGGTTCTGGGCCTGCTCCTGGATGTGCCTCTACAGTGTCCACACCAGAGGAGACACTCAGCAGTGGCTAAGTAGAGTGAGTTCCAGAGGTGACATTTCACGTGAGCCTGGAGAGCCTTCCAGAGGTGGACCTTCATCTGGATCTCAAGTGGCATCCGGAGGTGATGATGTGTACGGATCTGGAAAGGGGTCTAAAGTGAATCATGATGTGGCTCCAGAACAGGGTCTGAATGTGGAATTGCATGGCTCCCAGAGGCAATGCTGGCCACAGATTCAGAGTGGGGTTTGAAACAGAGCTTGGGGGTGCTTTGGAGATGGTTTCATGGAGCAGACGTATCCCATGTTACCTTTGATAGCAAAGCAGGTCGTGTACTTTATTTTCTTTGCATTAAAAGGAACTCTGCAAAACAACTCTGAGATATCATCTCACCCCGGTAAGAATAGCAGAATTTAACAGAACAGCAAACAACAAATGTTGGTGAGGTTGTGGAGAAACTGGAACCCTTATTCACTGTTGGTGGGAGTGTAAAATGGTGCAGCCACTATGGAAGGCAGTGTGGCGCCTTTTAAAAAAGTTGCAAATAGAAATACCATTTGACTCAGCAGTTCCACTATTGGAAATACCCCAAAGAAATCATAACCACCACCTAAGCAGATATATGCACACCCATGTTCATCATGGCTTTGTTCACAATAGCAAAGAGTTGGAAACAGTCTAAGTGCCCAACAACAAACGAATGGATAGAGAAGCTGTGGTATATCACACAATGGAATACTATGCTGCATTGAAATACAAGGAACTCATGAAATATTATTCAAAATGGGTGACCCTGGAGGACATTATTCTGAGTGAAGTATCTCAGTCACAAAAAGACAAATACTGTATGGTGCCACTGTTGTAAAACGGGACTGACATAGCAGTTGGGGGGGGAGACTGAGGAAGATGGGATGAATAATGTATACTGCACTGAAACAGATGAGAGAGAACTGTTTAAAAGGGATCTATGATTGGATATTATTGTCATGACGGGAGTCCAGAATGAAGATTGCATAGTGGAGTGGACTTGAGGGGAGGGATTGTATAACAGTGAAAGAATATTCCTTTTACTTTTCAAAGAGAAGAGTGAACTGGGAGAAAGGGTGGGAAGAGAGAAAAGTGCAACAATGAATGAATGGAAATCCAAAATCTCTGTAAATTTTCATTAAAATTAATAATAATCATAATAATTATTTTTTACAAAAAAGAGAACTCTGAGACCCTGAAGCTATATAGCAGTCCCAGTTTCAGCCAAGGGCAAATGTCTGGGGATCTTAAGGTGGAAGAAAGACACCCACGGGGCTAAAGGCTAAAGGGCCAAACAAATGACTAAAGAGAACAAACACAAGGGGTTCTAACCTGAGAGAGGGCTCAGCTTCTCACAGGACAACTGTAAATAAAAATAACACTGTGAGTATTGGCCACTGGGGCACCAAATGGCAAAACTTAGAACCATTCCAGCCAGGGCCAGGCCCCATGCAGTGGTGAGGTCACCACTATAGACTTCCAATGACCATCCACCTGATCTGTTTCAGTTGCGTTTGGTGATAATAACTTTAAATGTGCATTTCTGGTGGCCCAACAATCCCGTTCCAGTTCACCTCCCGAGAGTAGGAAAAGCACTGTTTAGGGCTCACTTACGTGGTCCCTGTGGCAATGCTGAAAGGGCGGATGACAGGTACCCAGGTCCCCCAGCAGTGAGAGGCTGAAGCTCAGTAGTAATGAACTTCTTTTCAGGAACAATCTACAGCTGAGTCAGGACACAGCTCCTGAGCTAGAGGTCATGGTGTTGTGTTCCATGAGAATATATGTTACAGGGCCAAGCCAGCCATGGCCTGGGGCAACTAAGCATCAGGGTGTGTCTGGCAATGTGGGAAGACAGTTCAGGCTACTGCTCCCAGGGACATCTGGGATTCCGAGTGACAGCACTCAAAGCAGGAGCAAAATGCTGATGGGGTCTCACCTTAACATGAAAAGAAAGCAGTATAGAGCCCAAACCTGCTAATGTTATGAAGTGAGAGAGGAAGAAAGGGGTGGTGACTAGTTCCTTTTGGGAGGAAAATGAGGATCCTAAAGAAAATACAGCAATGAAGCCAGTTTAAGGACTAAGGTGCACCTGATTCAGCCCAGGGTCTTTACAATTACTTGCGCGTCTGAGAGCTGGACAATGAATAAAGATGACAGAAGAATGATCCTTTGAGCTGTAGTATTGAAGAAGTACTGGATAAGGCTACTGACCATAGCTGCCCAGGATCCCTAGCCACCTCCCCCATCACCCGTCAAGGAGAAGAAGGGCTTTCCCCAGAGAGGAAGGGATTCCGAGAACTTATCAACCTCTAAGACCTGCAGGAGGATCTGGGAGAGGCTAGACCAGGACAAGGTCATCAGTGGACCGTGGAGTGACCTCACACAAGGGTGAGTGAGTGTGCAGTTCAAAGAAGACTCAAGTGAGAGTGCCAGCTTGACCCACTGACTGTCCCTTCCCTAAAGTCCAGCATCTAAATTGGAGCATCCTGTTGGGACTTGGGTTCCATCCTTTCATATGATTCAGAAGTTCAGGGAGGGAAGAGGAAGTGAATGAGGTTGTTACCTGTGCTCCCCGTGTCTCTCGGTCCTCAGAGCATCCAATCTGAAGGACCAGGCCTCGTCTCAACTAAACATATGGACAAGCTCAGCCTGCTAGAGCTCGGTGATGGGGAGACACTGCGGGGATGGACCTGGGAGAACCCTCAGCAAGTGTTGGCTGTAAAGTGGCATTATCATCCCCTTCATAACCACCTCTAACCTCCTAAATCTTCCCAGGGATTCATTGCCCCTCCTTCCCTGGCCCTCGCCAGCTTTCTCTCCCACATGAATCCTGTCTCATCAGCAATGTTGTCCTTTCTTTTTGCTCCCAGATTTTGTCCTCCTGAGCACAAGAGCTGACATGACCTGGGGGTGGAACGACCTGAGGAGAGAGTTATGTAATCACGTGGGTGGGACGACTAAGTGAACCTGGTCTGAATGCATTTTCTCTGAGTACCCTGTGTTATCTTCCAGTTCTTTTTGGCACGTCATGACCAGATCCTTCAGGGATAAAGGCTAAACCATTTTTACTTTTTTTTTTTTTTTTCAAAAAAGTTGAGCTCTTGAGTTTCCCAAGACAATGGGAGATTGTCATCTGTAGGGTCTCCACCCAAGAGAGCTTAGCAGGGAGCTGTGTCAACAGCGGGGAGGGCTGGCTCCCAGAGAGACACACTGGGTTTTGCTCAGTTTTCAAGGAAGTGGGATCCTGTCCTGAGTCCCCTTACCTGAGCCCTAATCCAAGGAGACTTCCTGAAAGGCTTCTCTCTCCAATGCCATCTCCACGTTTGTAAATTGTGGCCCCCAAACCCGGCCCTCCTCACAGAACTCAGGGAAGCTCTGAGTGTACCCATGGTCTTATTTCTTTTTATATGACAGATTGCTGTCATACCTGGATTCTCCCCTGAATGTGACCTTGGACAAGTCATTGTGTCTCTCAGACCCTCCCCAGACTCCCCAGGCGTGTAATAAAGATCTAGGATCAGATGTACTCAGTGTTGTTAGATGTCACCAAGTCACCTACTAGTCCTGCTGTTGTTATGTGCCATCAAGCCACCTGGGACCCATAGTGACCCTAGGTACAGCAGCTCTGGCCAGACTCCAACATACCCACCCCCATTACCCTAGTTACTGTATCAGTCCATCTCATCCAGGATCTTCCTCTCCTGTGTTGTCCCTCCACCCTTCTAATCATGATGTCCTTCTCCAAGGATTGGTCCCTCTTGGCCACATGCCCAAAGTATGTGAGACAGAGCTTCAAAATCCTAGCCTTCAAGGAGAAACTGGTTTCATCCTCTCCAAGACAGACCTATTAGTTTTCTTGGCAGTTCATGGTATGTTCAAGACTCTTCTCCAGCTACTACTCATAGTGACCCTATGACCCACAGGTCCAAACCTTGCCCTATCCTGCACCATGTCCACTCTCCCCACATTGCCCAAGCCCATCTTTGCAGTCAATGTCAACCCATCTTCCTGACTTCTTTTACTGACTTGCTCCTTTTCCAAACTTGATCTCCTTCTCCGAAGAAACATATCCAAACAACACGCTCAAAGTGTGTAAGACAAAATTATTATCCTTGCTTCAAAGGGGCCCTCTGGCTGTACTTCCTTCAATGAAGATTTATTTTTTTTTCTTTTGGAAGTCCAGGGTATGCTCAATACGCATCGCCAGCACCACAATTGAAAGGCATCAATCTTTCTTTGATCTTCCTTATTCTTCACTTACTCACTCACACGTGCATACGGGGCAATTGGAAATTCCATGCTCAGGCCAGGTGAGCCTTAGTGCTGACCTTGTGTAAGGTAATACATGTAAAAGTCATGGGGTGGTGGCACGTGTATCTCACACATGAACTTGGTGGTGGAATAATTTCATGAAGGGGTGGGAAGCAGCATGGAGTACAACTTAAAATAGGGCTGGGTTCTGGCAGGGTGATCTTGGCAAAGCCACTTCCTCTTTTGGATTCAATTTATGCATCATGAAAGGAATATACTTAAATGAAAACCAGAGCTCACACTGTGGTAAAATGAGTACCTTTCGTTTTGCCTTGGTTCCTTGGAAAGATATCTCATAAGGATCCCTGTGGCAGAGCTGGTGATGGAAAGAGTCTACTGCTAGCAACGCAGCTGAGACAGTTGGATATACCTTCGCTGCTGGCTTTGAGCTGGGTCACTTAGCAATGGAGAGGCTGATGGCTTGAGGACAAGGACAGAGATGCATGAGTGACTGAAAGGAGGTCGGTCCTGAGGGGCCAGGAGCCTATGCTAAGCATTAAACTCAGAACCTTGAATCTCAGACCCTACCCTTCTACCTGTGGTCCAATACAAAGGTTCAGGTTTGGAGTCTGCAGCATAATTCCCTTCGGCTCGTCCACCGGAGCTGAGTCAACTTCCATAGCTTCCCACAAGGATCACACCTCAATTGAAGCAAACAGAAATCCCCACAATCGAACCAATAATGAACATCGTGATAAAAAGAAAACCTATTAGGGAGCTCTGGTGGCCTAATAGCAAGAAGCTGCACTGCAATCCCAGAGGTACACTGTTCGAATACACCGGATGTTCTGCTGGAGAAGGAGGGACAATCTCCTCCTGTACCAGTCAGATCAGATTTGACAGTATACACACACACACACACACACACACACACACACACCCTAATAAAAATTTAAAAAGAGAACCTATTAAAGTTGTCAATATTTTTATTTCCCTTAGACTCACACTCTGATCCATGGGAAGAGCAGACAAAAACCCAAATGGCATAAGAGATTGAACAAATTCACTGCAAAAGACCTTTGTAAAGGGTTCAAAGCCAGAATATTACTTTGAGCACTAAGGCATGCCTGACTCAAGCCACGGCATTTTCAACTGACAATGAAAAAGGGAGACTGAAGAAGAATTGACACATTTGAATTATAGTGTTGCTGAGGAATACCGAGTAACACATCCTTCACTGCCAGGAAAATGAGCAAATCTGTCCTGGGAGATGGATAGGCAAAATGCTGCTTAGAAGCGAGAATGATGAGACTTGGTTTCACTAATTTGGACGTGTTATCAGGAAGAATATGTTATCAGTATGACCAACACCTGGAGGAGAATATTTGGTAGAGTCAGGGGGAGGGGAAAGAGAAAGATCCGCAGTGGAATTAACACAATGGTTGCAACAATGGGCTCAAACATAGTAACAATGATTATAGGAGAAGTGTAGCAATGATTGTGGGAGAAATGTAGCAATGGTTATGGGAGAAATGGAGCAATGATTGTGGGAAGTGGAGAAAGACTGCACAATGTTTTGTTTGGCTATAGGTGTGGTACCTGTGTACCAGAACCTGGCAGACAGCACCTAGCAACAAGAACAACTTTTTTTACCATGATCCCTTGTGGCACCATGGTTAAGTGGTCATGGTTAAGTTGCTTATCAACAGTTGGTGATCCAAACCCCTCTGTGGTTCTGAAGGAGCAAGATCTGCCAATCAGACTGCAGTCAGGGATATGCCAATAGCCAATTCTACTCTGTCAGATAGAGTCACTATGAATGAAACAGTCAACAACAGTTTACATAAATGTGGGTAGTAGTAACAGCCTCACTTTCCTTACAGGAGACCTGGGTTTGATTCCTGGTCACACACCTGCAAAGTTACCACCCATCTGTCAGTGGAAGCTTGAGTTTTGCTGAAATTCTGAGCAAGTTTCAGTGAAGCTTCCAGAGTAACAAGGACAAAAGGCTGCTCTGATATGCAAAGTGTGCCACTGGTGTGTTAAATGCCATAAGGGTTACCCATGGTGGATAGGGTTTGGTAGAGCTCCCAAATTAAGACAGGCTTGGAAGCAGGATTGACATCCACTTCTTAAATAACAAGCCTTTGATAACACTGTGAACACTGAAGGAACGAGGACTGTTAGAGTTATTGTTGTTGTTATGTGCCGTCGAGTTGCTGTGACTCATAGCGACCCTATGTACAACAGCCCTAAACTCTGCTCTGTCCTGTGCCAATCGCACTGTCTCTGACACACCCATCCCCATTACCCCAGTCACTGAATCAATCCACCTCATAGAGGGCCTTCCTCTCCTGCGCTGTCCCTCCACCCTCCCAAGCATGATGTCCCTCTCCAAGCACCGGTCCCTCCTTACAACATATCCAAAGTATGTCAGATGACGCTTCAGAATCCTTGCCTCCAGGGAGCAGCCCTGTTTAATCCTCTCCAGGATGAATCTATTTGTTTTCCTAGCAGTCCATGGTACCCTCAATACTCTTCTCCAGCACCACAGCTCAAAGGCATCAATTCTCCTTCTATCCTCCCTAGTCATTGTCCAACTCTCTGATGCATAACAAGTGGTTGCAAAGACCATGGCCTTTATCAGATGCACCTTAGTCTCCAGAGAGACACTATTGCTCTTCAGTACTTTGGAGAGGTCCCTAACAGCAGACTTCCCCACTGCAATACGTCTTTTAATTTCCTGACTGCTGGTGCTGAGAGTGTTGACTGTGGAGTGAAGCAAACTAAAGCTGTGAACAATCTCAATCTCTTCACCATCCACCCTGATGCTGCCAATAGTAGTGTAGGGAAAGAGCCCAGACTGAAGTCACTTGAAATGAGGACTTGACGTGGTGACTGCTGCAATGGCCTCTTATGTGTCAGAAAGTGTGAGGGTGGCACAAGATAGACAGGGTTCAGATCTTTTGTTCATAGGATCACTATGAGTTGTACTAGACTCGATGGCACCTAACAACAACAGGGAAAAAAGGCAGGAGATCTACTTTTGGAAATCAACCAATGAAAACTCTGTAGATCCCAAACTCTATAGATCCACAACAACTATGGAACTGACCTAGGTCTGGAAAGCTTTTTGTTCTGGTGTGTGGTCACCATGACCTTGGTCATGAGTTCACCTTGGTGGCACACTACAAGCTTATTTATCCTTTTGGTTGACAGACTTTTGAGGAAGAATAGCGTTTTGATATCATTGTCTTCTCATTCAGCCTTCTAAGAAGAAATCCTTCAAAGTATTTATGGTCAAGTTTATTTTCAGATCTGACTGTGGTTTGAGTATTACATCAGGTATTTGTTAATTTAGATTCATCAACATCATTCCCAGCATTGACTATTGTGTAAATAACGTTCTTCTTTTTTTAAGATATGTTTTGTAAGTCAGCTCTGTGATTGTGGCAAATAAACGCCCTAAAAATCCTGACTCTTGCCCTAACAGTCTCTTACACAGGAAATTAAACATATATCCCCCTGGGGAGAAATAAAAACAGAAAGCATTACTTTTCACAAGAAGTTCAGGAAACACTCATTGTTTTACAATGATCCCTCTGCCCCCCAATTCAGCGTGACTGCAATGAGCTGCTCCCACTGGTACAGAGAGCCTATTACTCAGCCAGAAATGAAGTCTCTGGTTACTCACGCTGCGTGCTTGCATAATAATGAAAAGGAAATTGCATACACCTTTTAAAGGTAGTAGATGTTGACTTTTTCCCGTTACTGCCAACCCCTTATGTATACCTGCAACACTACACACATCAAGATCAGGGTGGGGCCAACCAGTGTGCCCTCCCCACCGTGCAGGGTGGTTTCATCCCCACTGTTAACTGATGGGGTCTGAGGTTTCCATCCCATCACAACTTAGCAAATCCACTGGTGCAATTTCAACAGTTTCATGGTCAGCGCAAGATTTTATATCTCAGATTCCCCCCTCCCCCCCACTTTCCAACTTCAGTCAATTACACTCAAGTAAAAAAAAAAAACAAAAAACACAAAATTAGCAACAAAGTGTGGGGAACAACAGGGTCAAGGATGGCTGGTCCGCATAGTTACCCAGTTTAGAGTCAAAGATTGCCATCAAGTTGTGATACCAAGTTTACACAAAAGAAGGTTATGAATCTGTCCAGCTCTCCATGCTGGCCTTTAGTGAGCCATCGCCAGGAATATATTTTTTCCATACTTTTATTTTCAGTGTTTGTATGTTCATATATATTGTGATACCAGAGTAAATGAAAAACAAAAACAAAGATCCACAACAAACTCAAATTTGTCAAATATTTAACTGGTGCATTGCGTGAACAGTATCAAGATTATTTTTATTTGCGTTTACCAAGTGACTTTTGAAATAGAATTCCTCTTTCTGTTTCCCTGAATCTTTTTGGAGTTGTTGTTCTTTGTCATGATTTATCTTGATCTAAATACTTATTATTGTTGCTGTGCTGTGTTAGCAAGTCGACTGAGACTCATAGCAACCCTATGAACAAAGGATCTGAACACTGGTTTACCTTGTGCCATTCTCACCATTTCTGATATATTTGAGCCTATTGCTACAGTCACCATGTCGGTCCATCTTGTCAAGGGTCTTCTTATCTTATTGTGACCCTCCACCTTTCCAAACAGGATGTCCTTCTCTGAGGACTGGCCTTTCCTAACAACATGCCTGGTTTTACTAATGTATATTTAATTTTGCAAGGTTGTCTGCTAAATGTTTCTAATGACCATTTTGAGTATCAGTAATATTTTGGATCCACCTCTCCCAACACATATGTTGTTGCTGTTGTTATTATTATTATTATTATTATTATCTGATATCTTAATTCTGTCCTTTTTTACTCAAAAATTTAAATGCTACACTTATTTTGTGCTGACATTGTTGGTTTTAATTGCTATGCATGTGTGTTAGTCATGGTTTGAACACCAGGGAACAGATAAAGAGATTTGTATTGAAGGTTTGCTCTTAACTCTGTAGAAGCTGGTTAAACTATTTACGTGACATTACTGCATATGTGTCTGGACCGCTGGACAGGAAGTAGAAGAGAAAAAAAAATAGAAGATGAATGTTAATTTGAGGGTAAGCAGAGACAAACAGGAATCGTGATGACAAACTGAAACTAAGTCAGTCTCTCGTAACTTCCAAGCTTTTGAAAGGTCACAACCATGACCTACAGGAAATGCTGACACCCTTTGTCGTGGGGTTGAACATACATTTGACCTAGCAATTGGAGAACTTGAAGGAGAATCTACAGTTTTCTAGAGCTGAAAGCCTGGCTTACAGCCAATAAAATGAGCCAGTAGAGAAGCAACAATATGCATGAATTGCAAAGATGTTTCATATTCTGAACCACCCCCACCAAAAAAGTTGACTACTGCTTCATTTTTGCTTTTTAAATAGAATTTTATAGGTATTATTTTTGCAATTACTTTTTAAATCGATTATGAGAGAAAAGAAATATGTAATTGTACTGTCTCATGTCAAAACCTGCCTTCTGACATCCATCTCAGTCTTTTCTTCTTCCTCTGTCTTTGTAACAACCTTTTGCATTCTTCCTGAATGATGTTCTAAGCTGTGCCTGATCCAGGTCATGGTTTTAGTCATTACAATTTGCTGTGCATCAGAGAGCTGGACAATGACTAGGAAAGATAGAAGAAGAGTTGATTCAGGTCATGGTCTTCACAATTACTTGCTAAGCATCAGAGAGCTAGACAGTGACTAAAGTTGATAGAAGAAGAATTGATGTCTTTGAGTTGCGGTGCTTGGAAGCAGGAGTAGCACCCACTTCCGAAATGGCTTGCCTACGGAAACTCTATGAACAGTGCTCAGGCCTTTCGTTCATGGGGTCGCTATGAGTCGTCTACAACTCGATGGCACCTAACAACAACAACAACATGAGTTGTAGGCAACTAAATGGCACATGACAACAACAACATGTCATAGCCTGACAGAAGGATAGGCAATTTCCTTCTATGAGATTTACTACCTCAGAAAACCTATTGGAGGATCGACTATGAGTCAATTTCAACATGGTAGTACATAACAACAATAACATATCATTGCTTCCATGTTGGTTTTTGTATAACCAAGTCACAGTAACCTTATAGAATAAAGTAGATTTTTCTCTGCCGAAATCCTTATGGGAACAACTTTCTAGGTCTTTTCCTCCACAGAGTGGCAGATAGATTCAAACCTCTGACCCTTGGTTACCAGTTCTTAATCACTGTGGTTAGAAGTACTTAACTGTTGTGCCTTTAGAGCTTTTACATTTATTTAGGTGCTTTGAATTTTAAAAAATATTGATTTGAATTATTGACTGATGTCAATGTCTTTCATGCTGAAAAACATCCTATAGTGTTTGTGGTAAGGTATTTATTTATCTTAGTATTGAATGAATTCTCTCCATTTTTGTTTATCTGAATAAATAAAACATATTTTTAAGATAAAATCTTATTTATGCTTTAAAGATAGCTTTCTATGTATAAAATTGTTGACTAACAGGGTTGAGGTTTTTTCCTGGTTTGTTCTGTTTTCCCACTAGTACTTTGGTTATATCATCCCACTTCCTTCTGGTCTCAATAGTTTTCGATAAGAAGACAGTTGTTAATCTTTTTGTGATTTCCTTGTACAGATGAGTCACTTTCCTCTTGCTGTTTTCAGTATTTTCTTTCTTGTTATTGTAATTTCAACCTTTAGATCATTATGTGTCTGGGTGTGAATCTCTTTGAATTTCTTCCACCTGGAGTTTATTGATACTTTTGAAGGTATAAATTAGTATGTCACATAACATTGGGGGAAATGTTCAACTATTATTTTTTTCAATTTTTTGGGTACCTTTTCTCTCTCTATTCTTTTAAGCAGTCCCATTAAATGTATGATGTTGTTGTTAAATGCCGTTGTGTTACGGACGACTCATAGCAACCCTATGAACGAAATTCCTCAACACTTGCATGACTTTCATCCTCTCTCCACATTCATAGGATTTCTGAAGGCAAGATATTTCGGAAGTGGATGTCACTCCTGCTTCCAAGCTTGTTTTAATCAGGGAGCTACACCAAACACTGTCCACCATGGGCAACCATTATTGCATTGGACACATCAGTGTCATAGTGTTCAGCTTCACAGCCACCACGAGTTACCTCTGTACAGCAATTGGACAGACCAGGGCTAACTGACCTAGAAGAATGTTTGTGCACTTAATAATGTTTACATTTTCCTAACACTGTTTATGGAGCATGAAGAGTCAATTATACAGAATCTTCTAAAATCCAGGGGACATGTGCTCTCAGGAGGGCTATTCTTGGCTATCACTTTATGTGAATCTTTCTTAAATTTTTTGATGTGCTGTCATTTCCATTGTTACTATTAATAGAATGGACCTAGCTACTCATTGTCATAAAGGGACAAATAGTGCCACTGTTGTAGAATGGGACTGACATCAGGGTTGGGGTAAGACTGAGAAAAACTGTATAAATTATGTATACTCTATTGAAACAGATGAGGGAAAGAACAGATTAAAGATGATATTTGATTGGTATTATGGTTATCACAGGAGTCCAGAATGAAGGTTACATAGTAAAGTGTACTCAATGGGGGGGGGGGATTGTATATCAATGAAGGAATTTTTCTTTTTTCTTTACAAAGAGAGGAGCAAACTGAGAGCGGGGGAGGGGTGGGCAGGGACAAAAGTGCAACAATGAATGAATGGAAATCCAGAATCTCTGTAAATGTTCACTAAAAAAAAAAAATAAATAAAATAAAAAAATCTGTCCTGACTCATAGACACCTTCATCTGGCTTCTAAGTCTGTAAATCTTAACAGGAGACTGCCCATCTTTCTTTGTAGAACCAATGGTAGATTTAAACTGTCAAGTATGGATGGTCTTTTGGTTAGTTGTGTTATATTCAATGGTATGCCACTAGCACTCAATAAAGCCACCTACCCAACAGCAACTCAACTCATTGTTGTAGAATTGGAAGAGACTCATAGCTCAGAAAACCTGCAGCAGGAAGGTCAGTTGTGAGCTGGTTCTGATGCCACAACAATGGAGTTACTAGTCTTCTCTTAATTGCTGGCCACGATACCTCCATCCACTCATTCATTAATTAATGATAATACCTCTAGGGATGAACTTCTTCAAACTCAATTCCAAAGAAAACCAGACCTCTGTAAGTACAGCTGTCTTGTGGCCTGTCTGTCCTTCTGAGTGGAATCGTTGCATTACTATAGCTGAATTAGGTTACTGTCTCAACTGCCCTTTCCAGTGGGAAACCTCTCTCCCTATTAGTAAGTTCAGAGAAGATATCATTGACTTAGCACATTTGTAGCAGAGTCTATGACTAGGAGCTGAGTGGGGTGTTGGAGAGGTCCAAGTTCTCAGAAAGGACTGTATGGAACAGCATTTCTATGGTCCAGGCCATGGAGGGTGAGAGATGCTGTTACCCCACCCATCTCAGGGTTAAACCATTAGCACTAAACTAAGAGTTGAGGCTGATATTGAGCTTTTCCAATGATTCTTTCCACAGACGTTATTGTGGTTGTTACGTGCTATAGAGTCATCTGTGACCCATAGCAACCCTAGGGACAATAGCTGTGAAGACCTGAAGACTGCCCTGTCCTAAGCCAGTCTCAATGATTTCAACACAACTACCCCCATTGCCCCAGTTCCTGTATTAATCCATCTCACTGGGGGTCTTCCTCTCCTGTGCTGTCACTCTACACTTCTGAGTTTGATGTCCTTCTCCAAGGACCAGTCCATCCTGGCCATGTGCCCAAAGTACATGGGACAGAGCTTCAAAATCTTAGCATCCAAGGAGAAACTTGGTTTCACCCTCTCCAAGACAGACTTAATTGTTTTCTTGGTGGTCCATGGTATGTTCGAAACTCTTCTCCAGCACCACAATTCAAAGGCATCAATTCTTCTTCTGTCATTCTTAGTCACTGTCCGGGTCTCCAATGCATAGCAAGTGATAGATAAGACCATGGCCTGGATCAGGCAAACCTTCATCCCTAGACTGACATTGTTGCTATTCAGTATGCTAGAAAGGTCCTTGACAGCAGATTTCCCCAATGCAATCTGTCCTTTGATTTCCTGACTGTTGATGCCAAGAGCACTGATTGTGAACCAAGCAAGTTATAATTGTTAACAACCTCATTCTCTTCTCTGATTATCATGGTGCTGCCAATTGGCCTGAGGTGAGAATTTTTGTTTTCTTGATGTTGAGCTTCAGTCCATATTCTTGACCTTCTGCAGCAAGTGCTTCAGGTTCTCCTTAGTTTCAGCAAGCAAGGTTGTATCATCTGCATAACATAGGTTGTTGATGAGTCTTCCTACAATCCTGATGCCACATTCCTCCTCATAAAGCCCATTTTCCCTGAATGATTTGTTCTACATATAGATTGAAAAGATATGGAGACAAGTTGCGTCCCTTACACACTTGTTTCCTGCTTTTGAACCACTCAATGTTTCCATGCTTTTTCCTGATGACTGATCCCTGGTCCAAGAATAGAGTTCACATGAGCACAATCAAGAGTACTGGGATTCCCATTATCCTTAAGGTTAGCTACAATTTGTTGTGATCTACACAGTCAAATTCCTTCGCATAGTCAATGAAACAAAGATAGTCATTTGTCTGGTACTCTTTGCTTTCTGCCAAGGTCCATCTGACATTGGCCATAATGTCTCTAGTGGCATGGACTCTTCAAACCCAGCTTGTGTTTCTAGTAGCTCTCTGTCAATGTACTGTTCCAGTTGTTTCTGGATAATCTTCAGCAGGATTTTGCTTCTGTGATATTAGTGTTACTGTTCTATAATTTCCAGACTCTGTCAGGTCACTTTTTTAAAAAAATGGGAATAATTATGGATCTCTTCCAATCAATTGGCCAGGTGGTTGTCCTCCAGATTTCTTGGTATAACCTGGTGAGCATATCTAGGTCAGCATATGTTTGTTTAAATATGCAAATTGGTATTCCATCAATTTCTGGAGCTTTATTTTTTTGCCAAGTCCTTCAGAGCAGCCTGCACTTCCTCCTTCATCACCATTGCTTCTTGATCATATGTCACTTCTTTAAATTCTTCTGTATCAGCCAATTCTTTTTTTACTCTGTATACTTCTTCCATCTTCTTTTAAGGTTTCCTGTATCAGTCAATATTCTATCTATAGAATCCTTAAGTATTGCAACTCATGGCTTGAATTTGTTCTTTTGTTCCTTCAGCTTAAGAAATGCCAAGCAGGTTCAGCCCTTTTGATTTTCTGACTGCAGCTCCTTGCCCATTTCATTATAATATTTTGCTTTGTTTTTCTGAGCTGACCTTCAATATCTTCGATTCAGCTCCTAATTTCTACACCGTCCATCAGGTGAGGTCCATGTGTAAAGTCACTATTTGTGTCTTTAAAAAAAGATATTTGTGATAAATTGAACACACAAAAATAAAATATTCTTTCCCACCTCATTTCTGTCACCAAGTCTGTACTTTCTGATTACTATTCCTTCTTAATTGTTTCTAACTTTTGCATTTTAGTCCCTAATTGTCATTAACACAGCTTGATTGCATGTTTGGTCAATTTCAGACTGTAAGTTTGGTAAAAATTTTCAATTTCCTCTCCTTTGGCTTTAGCTGTGGAGCATATATTTGAATAATAGTTGTATTAACGGGTCTTTCTTGTATGCATATGTATAAGATTATGTCACCAACAATGTACTTCAGGATAGAACTTGAAATTATCTTTTTAACTATTAATGAAATACCATTCTTCTGTTTTTCATTCCCATCATAGTATACCAGATGATTGTCTGATTCAATGTGACCAAAGCTAGTCCATCTCATTTCACTAATGCCTAGAATATTGATATTCATGCCTTCCGTCTCATTTTTCACAACTTATAGTTTTATGACATTGATGCTTCATACATTCTGTGTTCTAATTATTAAAGGATATTTGCCACTATTTATCCTCATTTTGATCGACTTCAAATCTGAGCTCTTGACATTTTGGTATCTATCATCTGACCATCCATATCAAATGTTCCATTTTTCAAACATTGCCCGTCATCATGATTTAAGACAGAAAAACTTTGGTCTTTATGTCTAGGGACACTTTGAGTCTGTATGTCACAATATAGAAGCAATATGGAGAGAAGACTATGGAAAATTGGTTTAGTCTCCATAACTCCAACTAAATACACAGTAACCCACCTTTTGTGAAAGGACGCTTAACCTTCGTTGTAGGTTTTGAAAAGATGGTGGTTTTCTGAACAGTCTCTTCCCTGTTGCCCCCAGCCACAAATTTTTAGCAGTACTCTTTCCTCCTTGACCTAATTTGAAAAGTAGTATGTAATTGCTTTTTTAAAATAGTCATGTTAACAGAAATATTTCGGATATCACTTTCTAGGTTAGCTTCTCTCGTTGTCATGCTTCATCTCCTTCATCTACATTTGTGTGTGTTTGAAGAAAAGAGGGGACAAAGATGAATTGTATTTTTCCATGAAATCTTTGAAATTGGCATTTAATTTTAGGTAGGGTATTAAGAAAACCTCGATTTCATGCACTGAAGATCTGACGGGTTGATGCATTTGACTTATGATAACCATTCACTATCTTTAAAATGAATTTGCTTTACAAACAACTGTAAAACAACTCTCCTCTTTTCCTCCATTAAATGTTCAGGTAAAGTTCACCCGGAGCAGTATGAGATCCTTCTGTTTTTGTTTTGTTTTTTGCTATTTTCATGTGATCCACAGATATACCTACCTAGTTAATTCCAGCTGACGGGAAGCCAAGAAGCTTGCAAATGGATGATTTTACACTTCTGCAAATTAAAAAACAGTTTGGGAATTCTTCTGAAAAAAAAAAATCTGAGCTCTACCTCTAATACTAGGCCAGGGGCAGACAGTGGAACAGAACTCATATGCAAGTTCAAAATTGATGCTGAAAATTAAAACAAATCCATGAGAACCAAAAAAATGGTGTTGAGTCTATTCTATCTGAATTTCAAAATTATCTTAAGAATAAGTTTGAAACATTGAACACAAGTGATCAAAGACCAGATGATTCGTGGAATGACACCAAATAGGTAATCTGTGAAGAGGGTAAAAGATCATTGAAAAAACAGAAGATAAAGAAAAAGACCAAAATGATGTCAGAAGAGACTGGGAAAATTGCACCAGAGTGTAGAAAAACCAAAACAAAGGGAAAAGAACAGAGCAGAAGAATGTAAAGGCTAGCTTGAAAGACAAAGGAAAGTGTTCAATAGAATGTGCAGAGAGCTGGAATTGGAGAGAAAAAGGGAAGAACTCACTCTGCATTTCTCAAGCTGAGAGAACTGAAAAACCAACTTAAGCTTTGAGTCACAATTTTGAAGGGTGCTATGAGCAACATGTTGCATGATCGAGGAAACATCAAAAGAAGATGGAGGGAATGCACAGAATCCCTGTACCAAAAAGAACTAATTGACACTGAAACATTTCAAGAAGTACCATGTGAACAAGAGCCAATGATAATGAAGGAAGAAGTGGAAGCTGTACTGAAAGTATTGGTGAAAAATAAGGCCCAGAAATTGAAGAGATACTGATTGACATGTTTCAACTAACAGATGCAGCCATGGATGCCCTACCAGACTATGCCAGGAAATTTGGAGATCAGCAGTCTGGCTGACCAACTGGAAGAGATCCATATTTGTTCCCAGACCCACGAAAATGTATCCAACAGAATGTGAAACTATCCAACAATATCATTACTATCACAAACAAGCAAAATACCACTAAAGATTATTTAAAAATGGCTAGAACAGTACATCAACAGGGAACTGCTAGAAATTCAAGCAAGATTTAGAAGAGGCCGTGACACCAGGGATATTGTTGCTGATGTCAGATGGATCCTGGCTGAAAGTAAATACCAGAAGACTGTTTATTTATGCTTCATTGACTATGCAAAGGCATTTGACTTTATGGATCATAACAAACTATGGTTAACATTCAGAAGAATGGAAATCCCAGAACACTTGTGTTCATGCAAAACCTAGACTTAGACCAAGAGGCTGGTGTGTGAACAGAGCAAGGGAACACTATACTGTTTAAAATCAATAAAGGAATGAATCAGAGTTATATTTCACTCTGTATCTATTCAATTTGTATGCTGAGCAAATTATTTGAGGAGCTAGACTCTATGAAGAAGAATGTGACATCAGAGGAAGACTCCTCAATAACCTGCATTGTGCAGTTGACACAACCTTGCTTGCTAAGGTGAGAAGGAATTGAAGCACTTGTTGAAGAAGATCAAAGAACACAGCCTTTAATATGGATTGCATCTTAACATCAAGAAAACAAAAATTCTTACCACTGGGCCTATAGACAACATCATGACAGATGGAGAAAAGATTAAAGCTGTCAATTATTTCATCTTTCTTGGGTCCACAATCAAACACTCTTGGGACCAGAAGTCACAAAATCGGAAGACATATTGCACTGGGGATGTCTGCAGTCAGAGATCTCTCTAAATTATTGAGGAGCAATGATGTCTGTTTGAGGACTGAGGTACATCCAATTCAGACCATGGTCTTTCTGATCACTTACTATGCATCTAAGAGTTGGACATTGAATAAGTGTGACAGAAGAAGAATTGATGCCTTTGAGATGTGGTGTTAGAGAAGAGTACTAAATATCTTATGGACTGCCAAAAGAGCAAAGAGATGTGTCTTGGAAAGGCGCAGCTGGAGTGCTCTGTGGAGGCAAAGATGATAAAGCTTCATCTCACATACTTCAGGCATGTTGCTGGGAGAGGCTATTCCTTGGAGAGGGACTTCATGGTTGGAAAGGTGGAGGGTCAGCGAAAGAGAGGAAGACCTTCAATCAGATGGTTTGACACAGTAACTACTTCAATGGGCTCTAACGTGTCAGGAATTGTGAGGTTGGCACAAGATAAGGACAGGGTTCAGATCTGTTGATCACAGGGTCACTGTGCTTTATACTTGCCTTGACAACAAGGAGCTGAGGGAAGAGAGAGCCCCATCTTCTTGGCCACCCCAACCCAGAGTGGATCACCTACAGCTTCCATGATGCAACGTTGAGAGTAGTGGATGGGAGCATGTTGTAGCTAATGTCACAGATTGCCATTGTTCTTACTGAGATACAGTAGTTTTTCTTAAACAAATGCCTCTCCCTTTGCTGTATCCACGCAGGAAATTTCCAGAGACTTTAAATGATTAGTTTTTGTGTTTAGCAACTTTCACTCACTGTTTTTCTACCTTTCTCATACAATCTGTCTGGAAGTATCACTTGCTTAAATTTGTATGGATCAGGAGAGAAGGAGCTTCACCCCACAGAAGAAGATTCATCATCTTTCTTCCCCCTCTTCCTGGATGGGGACCAGAGTCCTCCCTCACATCTTCTACTTAGAGACAGTCAACATGAAGACACAGGCCCCTCTCTCAACCCTTCAGAGCAGCAGAAATGGAAGGGCAGAGGGGAGTCTCTGTGTACTTAGCAGACAATGGAATCCTTGGCCTTTCCACGTCACTGTGGGCACCTGGGAGTGAATTATTTCTGTGTAGGAGGCAGTCAATTTGTGGAAAGGGGGAGCAATAGAGAGGAGGGAGCACATGAGAGACGCAGGGACGGAAGTGTCATGTGAGTTTTTCCACATATGTAGATAGGATAAGGGAATGGAATCGTTGGATTACAGAGCCAAAGCCTAGGATCTCCTTCCACATGTAAATGAGCCCTTGCTGATGCCAAGTCACTGATATTTTACTTCTTTCCCCTCTTTTCCCTGCTTGTTCTTATTGCATCTTTTTAGGCAAAATGATTTCTTTAATTCAGAACATAAAGTATGAAAATGAAGCACAAGAGAGAGCCAAGCCCAGCAGGACCATCACTCCCATCGGGATATCTGTCCCCAGCTCCCAGCCTTTCTCAGTCCTTAACTGCCTCTGAGAACGAACGACTCTTCCCCAGATGTCCCAGGATATCTTCCATCAGGGGACAGTGTTGTAGACCTTGTAGTTATCTTTCTGGGTGATGTGCAGCTTCCAGGGGAAGAGGCGCTTCTGGGAGGGGAGACCTTGGGCCTTCTTCAGCATCAGCCTTATATCCTCGTCTGAGAGCAGCCGAACCAGATCCCCCTCCGAGTCCCGGTAGTTCAGGGCAATGTCTTCCCTCTGGAATTCCTTCCTGGATGACAAAAGTCAGGAACACAGGGTTAATCAAAGGACAAGGGGAGAAGCTGGGACATTTGTCCTAAAGATGAATACAGAAGTATGGGAAGGAGGAGGTTCTGGGCCTAGATCTGAAAGTCAGAGGTCAGACCCTGATGCAAGCCTTAGTGTCTGAGATGTCAAGTATCCCATGGTACAGATGGGGAAACTGGGACCTAAGGAGAAGGAACTTCCAAACCAAATGAGTAGCACAGCCTGGAATGTCTTGCGTATAAGTATGCTGGAGATATGAGAACTACTGCAAGGGAGGAGAAGGGGGTTTGGCCAGGTCCCTACAGAGTGGAGCAGAAGGATGTTGCTGGGAAGTATCTTCATGCAGGTATCGGGGAGCATTCTTTGAAGGGATTTAATTGCATTCTTATATTGACTGGAAAAAGTAAAAATCAACCCATCTATCTTCTAGTTGAGTTTCCAGTATGGATCAGAAGTCTAATGGGCTTGGAAATCCTTCAATCTCCAGATCCCACTTCCAGGATATTATCTCTAGAAACCAGTCAGACACGTCACCGAACTTGTGCCCAAAGAATGCCATCATGGCGCTGTTTATGAGACGTATAACCCGCCCAGTCACGGAGTCGGCCTGGCTCATGGTGGCCCTACTGTGTGCCTCTGTGTCACAGGGTTTTAAATCACTGGCTGGGGATTTAAACCTCCAAGCGGCTGAATAGCAGTAAAGTGTGTGAACCATTTATAACAGGCAAGGACTCCAACATTTCTTAGAGTACAGAGATTTCTCAGGTTTCTGAATTCCTGATTTAGATAAAACCCCCGTAAAGTAAGGTAAGATAGAATAGGATGGGATGGGATTGGAAGGGAAGGGAAGGGAAGGAAGGAAGGAAGGAAGGA
>NW_006399836.1:10270074-10272157 GCF_000299155.1 Elephantulus edwardii
AAGGAAAGGAAAGGAAAGGAAAGGAAAGGAAAGGAAAGGAAAGGAAAGGAAAGGAAAGGAAAGGAAAGGAAAGGAAAGGAAAGAAATAATATTAAGAATCCAATAATCATATCCACAGATACAACTTTTTTACACACATGAAGACATTCATGAAGACATTATTATTATTATTATTATTATTACTACTACTGCTGGTGCTGCTACTGCTACTACTACTTTATATGTTAAAGACGTTTCAGTGTATCCAGAAGTGTTTCTTTATGATATTTTTATGCAGAGGAAGGTTCCTGATGTACCATAGACTAAGACAACTATACTATACACGTCTCTATCTTTCTCATAGCTTTCATGGTGTAACAGACTCATAACTAAGCTTCAACAGCTTTTCATTGATTGTAAATCTCACAGGAAGAGACTGCCCATCTTTCTCCGGTGGCGTCACTGGTAGATTCAAGTCACCTTTGGATTAGCAGCGGAATTCCCCATAGACCACCCCACCAGAGCTCCCTATACTATCCATGTGCTGTATACTGAGGCTAGGTTCTGTCCTAGGTTCTGTACTTAACTAACCGATGTTAAGATACGAATTGCATCCAATTATTCCAGCTTGCATACAAATTCAACTTTTACTAAAGTGTTATCAGCATTGTCCACTGAAGAAATCCGAATATACAGCGGATAATGAGAAGAGTAGTAAATACAGGCTGATCTCTCTTGATCGTGCCTTTCTGTGACTTCTCACATTCTTTTTCGTAATGAGTTGGTATTACTTTTGTAATTAGACATGAAACAAGCCTATTTCCACTTTGCAAAATCACTGTGCAGTAATGAGCTGGCTCTTGATAGGTCGTGGGTTCCGTGACAGCAGAGAGCCCCCACACGTCGAAGGTTCTCAGCTGAGGACACCGGGCCCCTGGCTGCAGATCTACACCCAGCAACTGCCTCTCATTCAGACCCTTCACCACTCGTCGGCTTCATGGCTCATCTCTCACACAGAGGATGCAACCATCCCAGGAAGGATGGAGGGCAGATAAAGTAAGTGTGCAAAACAGATACAAAATAAAAACCAAAGCAAACGCCAAATAACTCTGCTGTTACCCAGTCTGTTCTGACTCATGGTAACTCATGAGTGGCACAAATAGTCGGTGCTCAACTTGCTACTGTTATTGTTGTTAAGTGTGTTGAGTCAGAGCTGACTCAGAGCTGACTCTCCTTTTCAGAGAGTGCCAATAACACCGGAAGAGACTGCCCGACTGTGTCCCGAGGAGCCGCTGGTGGATTTGAACTGCATGGCTGTAGGTTGGCAGCACAGCTTCTTATCCCTAAGCCAAGCACTAACTGTTAAAGGAGCCCTGTGACACAGCGGTGTACAGAGTTTGCCTGTAATCTTAAGGGCATGTGTTTTGAACTCACCAACTGCTCTGTGGAAGAAAGCTAGGGCAATGGCTGACCTAAAGTTTTCAACCTTGGGGACCCTATGGGACAGTTTCCTCTGCCCTACAGAGTTGCTATGAGTCAGAATTGAGTCGATGACAGCGAATTTGGTTATTGTTGTTATGTGCTGTCGAGTCACTTGCGACTCATAGCGACCCTATGCACAACAGCCCCAAACCCTGCTCTATCCTGTGCCAATCACACTGTCACTGACACACCCATCCTGATTACCCCAGTTACTGAATCAATCCACCTCATAGAGGGTCTTCCCCTCCTGTGCTGTCCCTCCACCCTCCCAAGAATGACATCCCTCTCCAAGGACAGTCCATCCTTGAAACATGTCCAAAGTATGTCAGACAAAACCTCAGAATCTCTCCCTCCAAGGAGCTTCCCAGTTTAACCCTCTCCAGGATGTATCTGTTTGTTTTCTTAGCAGTCCATGGCACACTCAATACTCTTGTCCAGCATCACAGCTCAAAGGCATCAATTCTTCTTCTATCTTCCCTAGTCATTGTCTACCTCTCTGAAACATAGCAAGTGATTGCAAAGATTATGGCCTGTATCAGATGCACCTTAGTCTCAAGAGAGACACCATTGCTCTTAAGTACTTTGGAGCGGTCCCTAACAGTAGACTTTCCCATCACAATAC
>NW_006399836.1:10272457-10292825 GCF_000299155.1 Elephantulus edwardii
CCCGCCCCCCCCCGCCTAAGCCCAGTAGTGACAAGAAAGAATGGCCTGGTGCTCTGCTTCTGTGCAAAAAGCCTTTGGAATAAGTCTACTGTTGGTCTCTATGCAAAACATCTAGCTCCTCGATAAGCTGCATTTCCCCCTCTATTCTCTCTTCCGGGTATCTGATCCTCTGGGCTCCTCACCTCATGAGCTCCAACAAGTCTTTGAACATCGGGGTGCTGCTGAGGTCTTCTTCCACTGCAATGTCCCTGTAGAGGTAACAGGCAGGGCTGAGGCGGCACCAGGTCTGAAGTAGAGCCTCAGGCCACGTGGGCCTTATCACCTTGACACCACATTATGCCTTCCCGAGAGGGCAGTGGGAGCCACGGCAGGCTTTTGGGGAGGGGGATGAAGTTCCATTTGGGGTAGCGGAGGTGGAGGAGATTATAGGGGGGAAGGGGTTGGGTAGGAGGAGAGATGAGGATGGACAGAGGGAAGGGTGAGCATGGAGGATGGCCCAGCCCCTCCTCCCAGCCGGCCACGAACTTGATGGTGCTGATGGTGTCTTCGTAGTAGTAGCAGCGCAGCCAGTTGGTGGAATCATCTTCTTCAGGAAATTCCTTGAGGATCTTCACAAAGGACAGCGGGAAGATGCCAGTGGTTCCCCGGACGGTGCCCTGAGGAGAAGGACAAGGGACAACCCAGTGGTATGTGGAGAGAAGCAGGCCACCCTCCAGACTGCCAAGCCCTTTCCCAGTGATGAGAAAGGCAGGCAAGGCTGGATTCTCCAGTGCAGAAGGAGAACAGGTCACCTGGATGTTCACCCCAAGAACTGCGCTCTGTTGCTACATCGGTCAGGAGCTGAATTCATCTGGAAATCTACTTACAACTCATCCATCCATCCATCCATCCATCCATCCATCCATCCATCCATCCATCCTCTCATTCATCAAAGAGTTTGTGATACTGAGTCCCTGGCCCTCCTGGGCTTCCATAGGATGAAGCGAGATAGAGTGCCAGGAAGTCCATGCATTGGCAGGGGATCAGATAGAGCAGACATCGAGAAGGAAAATCAAGCATGGAGAAGAGTGTGGGTGGGGGGACACCTATTGGTGAACCTCACTCTATCCATCTATCTACCTCCTCGCCACCGCCATCAAGTCAAGTCTGACTCATTGTGACTCTCTGCTGAGTTTCCAGGTATTCAATCTTAACAGGAGGAGGCTGCCCATTTTCTCCTGCAGAGGGGCAGGTGGACTCGACCTGCTGACGTTTCAGTTAGCAGCCCAATACATTATGGAATACACCATGAAGGACCAAGCAGTTTCAAGTCTACTCCAGCCCTGGCCCCTCCTGTCTCCCATGAAAGACCCACCCTGCCTGCACTGTGGAAGCATTTCTTCTCATTCCTCACATCCCTCAGTGGGAGCCATACGTTTTACTCCCTATTGCAAGGAAGTGTAAACAGAGGCTCCAAATACTTCCCTCCCTACTCCTCCGCCCCTCCTCTTACCCAAAACACTGATATATAGCATTTCCCAGAGAACAGGAAGGCAACTAATATTTCCTGTTTCTAGAGAATAACCTGGGGATAGATACCTCTGGTGGCAATTTCCAAATTAGAGCTGAAAACAAAGCTGTTGCAGGTTACCAGACCAATGTTCCCTTGCACCCCTCCAGTGTGGCACGCCAAGGACTTGGCATCCCCCTGGTGACCCCCAAGGACCTGGGCCTGCCTAGGGACTTGCCCCAGAATCTCCTGGGACACAGTGGGGATGGATCTTGTTAACAATTTTCCTCCACGGTTGGTTAGGTTATTGCTCTTGTTACTGTTGTGAGTTGCTGTGGAGTCGAGTACAACTCATAGCAACCCTGTGAACAGACCTGAGCCCTGTCCTGTATTGAGCCGTCCTCACAGTTTCTGACACACTCCAGCCCATCGCTGCAGTCACTGTGTCAATCTATCTTGATGAAAGTGGTCTTCTCTTTCTCTAGCCTTCTATCCTTCCAAGCATGATATCCTTTTCTAAGGAATAGCTTCTCCCAGCTACATGTCCAAAGTATGAGAGATAAAACTTTGACATCCTTGCCTCCAAGAAGCATTCTGGCTGCACATTTTCTAAAACATACCTGTTTTAGTCCATGGGGTAGTCTGTACTCTTCTCCAACACTACAACTCAAAAGGCATCCATCCTCTTTGCCATCCTTATTAAATGTCTGGATCTCAGATACATAACAAGTGACTGAAAAGATCAGGCACACCTTAGTCTTCAAACTGACATCATTGCTCTTCAGTATTTTGTCGAGGTCCCTGACAGTGCATTTGTCCAAAGCAATTCACCTCCTTATCACCTGACTGCTGGTATCAAGGGTATTGATTGTGGATTCAAGCAAAATGAGATCTTTACTTTAACAGTTTCAATCTTTTTCCATCATGATGTTGTTCACTGATCCAGGGGTAAGAACCTTTGTCTTCAGGAAGGTGGTAGAGAGGAAGATATGTATTTGTTTTGTGTCTAGAACTTTCTGTTCTTATTGTTGTTGTTATGTGCCGTCGAGTCGTTTTCGACTCATAGCGACCCTATGCACAACAGCCCTAAACCCTGCTCTATCCTGCGCCAGCCGCACTGCCTCTGACACACCCATCCCGATTACCCCAGTCACCGAATCAATCCACCTCATAGAGGGTCTTCCCCTCCTGTGCTGTCCCTCCACCCTACCAAGCATGATGTCCCTCTCCAAGGACCTCCTTGCAACGTGTCCAAAGTATGTCAGACGAAGCCCCAGAATCCTTGCCTCCAAGGAGTAGCTTGCTTTAATCCTCTCCAATTTTGAACCAGGCAGTATTACCCTGCTCTGTTCTGACTACTGCCTCTTGGTCCAAGTACAGGTTTCGCATTAGCACAATTAAATGTTCTGGGATTCCCATTCTTCTCAGAGTCAGCCACAGTTTGTTATGATCCACACAGCCAAATGCCTTTGCATAATCAATGAAATACAGATAGACATTCTTCTGGTATTCTCTGCTTTCAGCCAAGATCCATCTAACATCAGCAACAATATCCCTAGTACCACGACCCCTTCTAAACCCAGCCTGGACCTCCGGCAGTTCTCTGCTGATGTGCTGTTCTAATCGTTTTTGGATGATCTTCAGCAGAATCTTGCTTGCATGTGAAATTAATGACACTGTTCTGTAGTTTCCACACTCAGTTGGGTCACCTTTCTTTGGAATGGGAACAAATATAGATCTCTTCCAGTCAGTTGGCCAAGTGGTTGTTCTCCAGATTTCTTGGCACAACTTGGTGAGCACGTCCAGGGCAACATCTGTTTTTTCTCCTCTCTGTAGCCACCCTTTTTGGCTCCCCATTCCTCCATCTTTCTGAGTCTCTGTTTTCTCATCCATCAAGTGGGAAGATCCCATGCTGTCTCCACAGTGGCTGTGAGAATTCTGTGTGAAATGCGTGTGTGCACACAGAGGGGTAATGGCGGCTGCGTTTTTAGCAATGGCAGCTGCATTTTTAGTGTCTTCCTTAAAGAAACCTGATAGCCAGCCAGGGCCTCTAGTTGGTGACCTCTTCCCTCTCCTCACTGAGCCAGCATGGAGCCCATCTAGGGACCTTGAGCACTGGGACAAAGCTGTGAGCAACAGGACCGCACTTCAAAACACACCCAGGGGAAGTCCTCATCTATATCCCACCACCCCCAGCTGTCACACAAAGCCACACACCAGGCACTCAGCTCTTCCTGGGGTCATGTCCTGCACCCCATGCCCTCATTAACCCTAAAAGAACCCCCTTGAAGAAACAGCCAGTGTTATCTCCCTTCACAGAAAAGGAAATGATGATTGAGCAAGCTTCCCAAGGTCAAGGCTACTTAAAAACAGAGCTAGGGTGTGACCTCCAGACAGCCAGGCTCCAGAGCTCATACTCTTAATGACTTTCTCTTGTTGCTATCTGACAAGCACATAACACTGTTCCCACATTGTACAAAGGAGTCCTGGTGGGGTAGAGTATAAAGTGTAGGGTGACTAATCCCACTGCTGATGGTTCGAATCCCCCATCTGCTCTGAAGTAATTCACTGCTGGAAGGTTGGTTGCCCATGAGTCAGAATTGATTGGACATTAGCGGGTTGGGCACCGGTGTGTTTGAACATGTGACTCTCCACAGGGGTGAACGTCTGAAGACTATGAGATTTGTCAGCTGGAGGTAGAAGTGACTACTGGATTCCAGGGACTAAAGACCAGACATGCTGCTACACATTCTACACTTTCTGGTACACAGGACAGGCCCCCACAGCAAAGAAAGAGCCCGTCTCAGTGCTAACAATGCTGGCTATAAACCAAGAAATGAAATGTTGTTGGTTGATTGCAACAGCCTTGGTGGCATAGTGGTAAAACTCTTGACTGCTAACAGAAGGATCAGCTGTTTGAGGCTACTAGCAACTCCACAGGTGACAAATACAGCAGGCTGGGACATTAATGCCTTGGAAACCTTATGGAGCTGTTCGACTCTGTTTCATGGGCCGGCTCTGGGTCTAAAGCCGCTCCACGTCGTGGGGTGGATTTACCGACATGCCTCCTTAAAGGAGCTGAGGGCAGGTTCTCACTACCCCCAGGCCACCCCAGCCCTATAACTCCAGGACCAGCTCTTCCTTGAAGTCTTCTCCAGAGACCAGCCCCCCCCCTCCCGCCCTGACAGCGAGTCTCCCTCACCTCCAGCCAATCTTTATTGATCCGACTGAGAAGGAAGATGACGTCTCCGGCTTTGAAACTCAGCTCCAGTTTGCTGTTCCCAGTGAAGTCAAACAGGGCCTGGGAGGAGGAGCAGGGTGAGGAGAGAGGGAACAGATGGTTTCATGGGCGAGGACACTGAGGCTCATCGAGGTTGAACAACTTACTGGGACCACCTGGTTTGCTAATGGAGGAGGGGAGATTTGAACCCAGGTCTCCCTAATTCCAGAATGAGTGCATTCCAGTCTGCTGGTTAGGGGTGCAAACTTTCTGAACTATGTACCTTCTCTGCCCTCTCCCCACCCTTGCTGGCCTCCTTGAGGGTCTCTGCTGTTGTTGTTTTGTGCTGTAGAGTCAGAACACAGCTGACCCTTCAGCCGATTTTCAGAGGCAGTAAATCATACAGGAGGAAGTTGTCTATCTTTCTCCTTTGGAGCTTCTGGTAGATTCGAACCATGTGCCTTTGGGATTGTAGTACAGATTCTTACCACTAGGCTACTAGAGCTCCCTGGGAACCTCTACTCCTGTTGTTGTTGATTGTCGTTGAGTCGAGTGCGACTCATAGTGACCTTATGAACAACGGACCTGAAGCCTTTCTATAACTATCATCATTTCTCAAAGTTCAGAGAGTTTCCAGAGGCATGTTGTTTAGGAAGTGAATGCCACTGCTGCTTCCCATAATCCCCGGTTCCTCTCTACTGGGGCAGTGCCACACTCATTTTAAACTACCCCTTTGTGTGTGTCCCTGGGACTGTAAACCTCTAGGACAAATCCCTGTCTGATTCATCTCTGACGTTTCAGTCCCCACCACAGTGGGGCTGCCCCCAGGAGGCCTGGGAAAGCTTGCCGTGTGATGTATGATTGAGAACCTCTTCTCTGCCTGTGTTCCTGTCCTGCTCCCTCCTCTCGGCTGAGCTGGGCTGGGTCCCTCAGTGTCACAGGTTCTAGCCTCGTACCGCCTGGTCTCCACCCCCAGTACCCAGCACCATTGCAGGCCCACAGCTAGGCCCAGTGTGGAGAGGCTGACGGGTGACTCGTGGATGGAAGTCTGGAGACCCCGGCCGGGTACCTCTGCTCGTGGTGCTGCCAGGCTGTCAAAGCTAGGACCTTGAGGGGAGACACTCTTACTGTGGGGAGAGAAGAGACGCTTGTCAGCCCACCTGCTCCTGTGCCCAGAGAAGACCCTCAGAGCCAGGAGAGGGTTGTGGGAAAGGAAACATGGAAAACACAGCCGCCATTGCTCCTCCCATCACCCCAATGTCCACACAGAGTTCTCACTGGCACCCCAGCTAAGAAAGCTGTTGTCCTCCCTGGTGGAAGTGGAAGCAGAAGCTCAGGAAAGGGGGTGGGAAGCAGGAGGCTCTGCATTTGGTGCCCAGAGCTCTCCAAACAGTCCACATTTCTTTTTCTACTTTCTAAAACCCATTTTTGAGGCCAACATTAGCATTCTAGTTTTTCAACCAAGCAACTGGAGGCTCTGAGGAGCAGTTGGTGGTGTGCTTTGCTTAAGGCCCCCTCTGGCTGCCCTGGGATTCATGGTTGTGTCTGCTTGGGTGCCAGGGGCTGTGGGACTTCAGACTGTGGGACCCGGGGACGCTCACAGGTGTTTGCAGGAGGAAGGAGAGGGAGGCGCTGGGGAGGAGGTCAGGGGCTCACGGGCTCTGGGAGTACTCTTTGCTGCTTTTCCTGGGATTCCCAATCTCTGAAATGTTCACTTTTGAGTGCCTTGGATTTTGTTTCCTGCCTTGTCTTCCTTAAAGATGGTGGTTGTTGTTGTTAGATGCCATCAAATCGAATACTACTCATAGCGACCCCATGGACAACAGACCTGACCCCTGTCCTGTCCTGTGCCATCCTCATCTTCTCTGACACACTTGAGCCCATCGCTGCAGTCACTGTGTCATTCTATCTCACTGGAAGTCTTCCTCTCCTTCACTCTCCATCTTTCCAGGCACGATGTCCCTCTCCAAGGAACAGCCCCACCTAGCCACGTGTCCAAAATACGAAAGGCGAAGGTTTATCATCTCTGTCTCCAAGGAGCACTCTGACTGCACTTTCTCCAAAACATAGCTATTTAGAGTCCATGGGATGTTCAGTGCTCTTCTCCAACACCACAGCTCAAAGATATCATTTCTTCTGTCACCTTTATTCATTATCCAGTCCTTTGAGGTAAGGGCACACAGTGACCCCTGGAGGCCAACATGCACTACCATGCAGAAAACAGGCTCAAACTTGGAGTTCTGCACTGGGGAGCAATCAGAGCATTTGTGGGTTGGGTGACCCTCCATCCTGCACCTATCCCACCTAGATCAGGCTCCCAGAGCCCCAAGGTCATCCTCCAAGGTCGCCATGAGCAAACCTTCTCTGGACCCAGTTTCCAGTCTGTACTGTTACCCACATAAAATGTGCCCTTCCTAAACCCTCCCTGCTCTTGCTATTTTTTAAGCTCACCCAATTAGCTAGGTATCTGACTGGTCAGGGGAGAAAGTGGACCTGTTTTCCATCTCTCCTTCCAGGGAAGAAAGATCTCTTTCCTCTCAGGGCTGTGTTATAAGAGCTCAGCTCAGGGTCAGGAGGGGCGAGGTCCAGTGACTTACACTTTTCGGGTGCGTGGACGGAGCCGGCGGAGAGCCTGGGGTATCTGCTCCGAGTCGTAGGGTGACTGGTAAAAGAAGATCCGGAGATCTTCGTCCATCAGAACCCAGACAGGCAAGCTGAGCAGGTTCTGTGTTTAGATAAAGACGAAAAATCTGGAATCCCAGACATAGGGCCCCCTTTTCCCCTATCAAGGCATTGTAGACCCGATGATGCAAACAGGTTACGTGTTTCTAAAATCTCAGCACGTTGAAGTAACATTTCACCAGCTTTGCTCCTGGGCCCAAGGTCAGAAGGGGGACAACGGGCTTAAGCACTTCATTCATAAAAACATAAACTCATTGCCATGGACTTGGAGCCCACCCACAGCTGACCCTCCTATGGGGGTGGGGCTGTAAATTGCACAGGAGGAGAGATTCCATCTTGCTCCCGCAGCTGCTGGGGGATTTGAACCATTACCTTTGGGCTGGCAGCTCAATAATCCTACTCGTACAGACCAGGCAAAAGGTCACCAGAAATCACCTGCGTGTACGTGATGATGTGGTAAAGGCACTCGTGTTTCTCATGGACTAACTTCCCCACCCGGAAGCTGTGTGAGTTAGTGTCAGTGAGGTGACGGGCATGACCACGGCCACACAGCTAAGAAATAATAGAGCTGGGGGCACCCAGAGAGGTCTGTTGAAAGACTTCCTGTCTTAATTAAAGATGTGACAACAATGACAGTTCCTCCAATAGCAAAAACGAACAATAATCTGTGAGATTGAGACCTAAAACATATGTTATATCATAGTTAAAAAGACATTGGTGCAGAGAGGAAACGTGTCTACCTCAGTGTAGCACGGCTAGAAAAAGGGATTAGGATTCGAACCCTGGTCTTCTCATCCTCCTTTCTTGTTTAGCCTGGGGCTGACGCATGCTCATCACTACACACAGGCCTTGGTTAGGCGCTCTCGCAAATTCTCCAACCTACAACTTGTGTAAGGAGGAAGGAGGAGTGAGGGTAGTAAGCAGAGTCATCTAAGAGATCAGCAGTGTTCCCTGTGAGGTAAGGAGCACCCCGTCATGAGAGGTATACAAGCTAAGGCTTCTAAAAACTCCAGAGTGAAGCCCTCCTGATACATAAGCCTGGGCTTTCTCACTGTGAAGGGGGCAGCTTCTTTAAGCCACTGATTTCCCAGGAGGAGGGTAGAGATATAGAGAAAAAAGGATGGAAAAGTACTTCGTAAGCTGTGAACTTGCTCCGAGAATGTGGGAATGTGGGAAATGCTGACTCTGAGTGCAAGTAGGGTATAGGGAGCAGAGACAGAGATGGGAGGAGGATGGAGATAGCACGGAGGAGGTGATCTATGGAGTCTCCACTGGCTGAGGGACTCATGGAGACAATTCTGGAGCTACTGCATTGGCAGCGTCTGCTGTCAAATGGGAGCTGTGGCAGCTGCTGGCCAACAAACTAGTGTGTGGGCGAGCCGGGACTCTGGTGTCTGTCTCATGAGGCCCTCTTAAACTGCCTCCTGCCCCTATAATGGTTCTTGCATCTCCCTCAGCCTGGCCTTTTCCAGGCCCTGCATTTCCTTTTCCTGGGGGTGAGTTTCCAGTATTTTCCCCATCCTGCTGCTTCCAAGGGTTCTCTGCTGGGCAGCAGCATCCACAGCCCATCACAGTGACCCCATGGGGTCTGTATGCAGTGCAGGGCTAGGAGGGATGGCCCAATGGGTCCAGAAACTGAAGTGTCTTTAAAGACAACCTTAAGGTCAAGATTCAGAATGTGACCAGGCCCTCTCACCTCAAGTCTGTCGGGATTTGAAGGCAGGGGGACTATTGGAGCCCTAATTCCTAACACCATTTCCCAGAGATGGTATCTGCACCCCAAAACAACCCAGGCACTCCCTCTCAGGCGTCAAGCCTGGCACAGCACCCCTACCTTCATGTAGGCGTTGAGTGCTGGTATCCTCGCCTCAGCTATCTCCTGCTTCACACCCACATAGACTTTGGCTGAAGAGAAGCAAAGAAGAGCTGAGATGGGGGCTCAGATGCTCCCCTAAATGTAAGCCCCAGAACAGAAGCTGGCTCTGAGCAGCTTCACCCTCTACATTCCAGGGACGAAGGGACAGCTGGGTGTGAGAATCAGCACTGGGATGGTAATAAGACATGAGAGCCATGGACACCACTCTGGGGACTAAAGGAGCAGGAACCACACCCATTTACTGAAGGAACCTGAGGCTGGTGTTGGGAGCCTAAAGCAGGGAGGTTTGGGGAAGGATTCAGACAGGGGTGCTTGCCTGTAAACTTGGGGGATCAACCCAATCCTTCACATCTCCCTAAGGTTTTCTCTTGCAGCAATCAAGAAGCAGGGGCCAGCAGGAGCTGAGAACCAGAGGCTGGCAACTGTCCATGGGGTGAACCAAGAAGCCCAAGGAGTCAGGCAGCAAGGGGGCTGTATGGAAGGTGACACTCCAGGTGTCCTGGGAAACAGGGGAGCCTGAGAGCCTGCTAGCAGTTGAGACCACAAAGCTAGAGGGTCTACTGGAAGGAGCCGCAGGACTAGAAGGGGAGTTGTTGTTAGGTGCCTTGGAGTCAAGTACAACCCATAACGACTCTTTGAAAGACAGATTTGAACCCTTGCCCATCCTATGCTATCCTCTCAGCCTCTGACGTTCTCAAGCCCATTGCTGCAGTCACTGTGTCAATCCACCTGGTTGAGGATCTTCCTTTCTTTCGCTCACCCTCCACCTTCCCAACCATGATGTCCCTCTCTAAAGAATAACCCCTCCTAGCAACATGCCCAAAGTAGGACACGAAGCTTCATCATCTTTGCCTCCAAGGAGCACTCTGGATGCACCTTCTTTAAGACACAACTGTTTGTTCTTTTGGCAGTCTATGGGGTATTCAGTACAAACACCAGAAGAGGGGTAGTTGTGTTTAAAGTAGAGACACAGAACTGTGTTGGAGGAGTGAGGCTAAGTGTTGAGAGGGTGCTGAAGCGAGGTGACCATGGAGATCACCAGAGTTGAGGGGGTTAAGGACTGAGGTCAGAATGGTGGAGAAGAAGATCAAAAGGTGTGTCACACCACAAGATAAAGGTAAACCAATTGCAAAATGGCCACAGGATATGAACAGACACTTCACCAAAGAAGACATTCAGATGGCCAACAAGCACATGAAGAAATGTTCAAAATCCCTAGCTCTGAAAGAGACGCAAATCAAAACAACTATGAGATAGCATCTCACCCCAGTAACAATTGGAAAATTCAACAGAGCAGAAGACAACAAATGCTGGTGAGGTTGTGAAGAAACTGGAACCCTTATTCACTATTGGTGGGAGTGTAAAATGGTACAACCACTATGGAAGGCAGTATGGTGCTTTCTCAAAAGGTTGCAAATAGAAATACCATTTGACCCAGAAATTCCACTACTGGGAATATATCCTAAAGAAACTAGAACTTCCACCCAAGCAGATATATGCACACCCATGATTATTGCTGCTTTGTTTACAATAGCAAAGAGTTGGAAACAACCCAAGTGCCCATCAACAAACGAATGGATAGAGAAGCTCTGGTATATTCACACAATGGAATACGATGCAGCATTGAAAAACAAGGAACTCATGAAATATTATGCAAAATAGGTGACCCTGAAGGACATTATGCTGAGTGAAATATCTCAGTCACAAAAGGACAAATACTACGTAATGCCACTGTTATAAAAGAGGACTGACATCAGGGTTGGGGGAAAACCAAGAATAGAGGGGATAAATAATGTATACTGCATTGAAACAGATGAGGGAGAGAACTGTTTAAAAGGAATATATGATTAGGTATTATTTGCATGACAAGAGTCCAGAAAAAGAGCTACATAGTAAAGTGGACTTGGGGGGGGGTGGCAATTATATAACAATGAAAGAATTTTTTTCTTTTTTCAAAGAGAAAAGTGATCTAGGGGGAGGAGTGGGCAGACAGGAAAATGTGTAACAATGAAAGAATGAGGGGGGAAGAAAAGAAATATTAAAAAAAAAGAGATGCATCACAGAGCAGAGAGTTGGACAGTTAGTGACCACGAGCCAACGGAATGGAGTCCACGTGTGGCTAAAGGTAAGCTGGCAGGACTGGCATGGGCCTCCCACCTGGGAGTACCGGCAGGCTGCAGGTGAAGGGGTTGTTCTTGTTCTCCGGCCCAAAGCGCTCCTCCAACTTGGTCTGCAAGGCGTAGAACTGGCGATAGCGGCGATAAATGAGGTACTTGGCTCCACCTTTCGTCTTCACCTCAATGACAAAAACCTAGACAAGACAGAGGCCAGTGCACAGGCCCTCAGGGCCAGGGTGAGAGACAGAGGGTGGAGCTTCAGAGGGCAGAGGGTGCAGGTTCAGAGGGCAGAAGGATAGAATGGGCCTTGTCGACATTGACCCTATCAACACTTGGGGCTGGATTATTCTTTGTCGAGGACCATACTATGCACTGGAGGGTGTTTAACACCATCCGTGGTCTGCCAATAGCACATTGTGACAATAAAAATTATTTCCAGTCAAGATCCATCCCCTAGGGGTAAAGTTCCCCAGTTGAGAACAGAGGGATAGAGGTTATGAAGTCAGAGTGTTGGATGCTCAGAGATCAAAGGGTGAAGGTCTAGAGGTCAGAGGCTGAAGGTCCAGAGATTACACTTACAAAATGGCTGGTGAAGCCTCTCTTCTCTTCGATGTCGGCGATGTTGGCTGAGATGGGGATGTCATCAGGAAGCTGTTCAAAGTCACTGAGGGGGCAAAGAGGAAAAGCAATTCTGGTTAGAGCTCTACTGTGTTCAGTGGCGACCTGGTGTACAAAGTGGTCCAGGTCTATGGGGGCATCCAGCACTGACACTGGGGATATAAGATGATCAGGGTGAGGTCCAGGCCTGGAACATGAGGGCATTTGGAAATGAGGAGCACATGTCCATGGCCAAGTGATCATCTAACACACTGTTTTTCAATCGTGTGGATCCACTCAGGCATGTGTATCTGTCATAAGCCTCCCCCAACCAGGCCTTGTTCAAGTTCATATGCATAAACTGAGTCAGTACAGGCCCTGGGTGGAATGGGAATGGCTGGTTCTGTCCAGAATTCCCCCCCAAAGCAGGAGACAAGTCTTGATGGTCAAGTAGGATTTCACTGAAGGAAGCAGTGGAAAGTCCTCCCAGGCTGTGGGAACAAACAGCATCTGCCCAGGTGCTAACCATGACTGACCAGTGTCCAGACCATGTGGACCAAACACAGCCTAAGCCTGGTGATTGGAGCCTGAACAGGGAATGTGGAGACTCACATGCTGAGCTGAGGAGCTAAGAGACTGCTGCAGGAGCAGCAAGCCACTCAAGGTCCAGAAAAGGATGAACGCACAATAAGATTGTGGCCTTAAGAGGTTAATTCAGGTTGTTGTGGGGAGAGGAAAGGAGAGGAAAGAAGGGGCAGAGGCTGTGGGGAGAGTGACCCAACCTACAGATGACAGAAGTGTCAGGGGAGGGGAGAGTAACACCATTTAAGTTTGTTGTGTTCCCTGCCTCTTAATAGCTAACTGAGCTCCAAGTTTGATCAGTGTGTATGTGCCTAACCCCAAATAACAGCCCATCATTGCTCCAAGCCAAACACAAATATATGGTGTCCTCGGGCTAGGGTAAAGAATAAAGAATGAGAGGGGACACCAAGAATGGACGAGAAAACAGAGAGTGTAAAGCAGGGGGTGAACAGCTTGAACAAGTGAAGCACCGAACCCAGCTTCCCTGTGTCTTTATTGAAAATTGTCATGGAGCAAATCACAAAGAGAATTCTATACAAATGAAGCTAAGCTCTTTCTATTGAAAACCTTATGCTTGACTCAGGAGGGAGGGGTTAACAAATACAGTGCAGGAGTTGTGAAAACCCCTGTGCCTGTGTCAGGGGGAACTCCAGCTTGTATTTACGCCTCCCTCATATCCTGATAGACAATTTGGTTAATTATTAATATTTAGTTTGATATTTGGCTTCCCACAATATGGCTCCTTATTCCCAGCCTCCCTTGCAGCTAGGGGCAGCCAGGTGTCCAGTGATGACCAAAAAGACCTAAGAGGATTTGATGTCCTGATCCAATAGGATAGACAAGGCCAGCATGGACTGCTCTCCTTCTCCCTCTACCTGACATGAAAGCAGATGTGATAGCTGGTCCTTTTGCAGCCATATTGCATACATGAGGCAGAAACACCAGGAGAGCCAAAGGAATTTCTGATATGCTGACTCTAACATTAATTGAACTGCAGAACTAGCTATGACCTACTGCCAGACTTCATGTACTGTAAGTAAAAAAAGAAATGCCTCCTGGTTAAACTATTATTAGTTCCTCTTTCCCTGAAGTAGATTGCGTTTTTACTTGACACATAACCAAGTTTAGTCACTGTTTGGGTGTAGGAGTGGAAGAAATGGCAGCATTAGTGATGTTCTGATCACAATGCATTGGAGGAGGTGAAGTAGATGAACTCATTTTTGGTTAAGCTAATTTGAGAGGCCTCCAGAACCCTTGAACTCAGATTCCCATGTCCTTCAGGAAGCTGAAATGCAGCTCTGGAGCTCAGCAGAGGGCCTCTGCTAGAATGGAAAAGTTAAGAACCACTAATTGGATGACATTGTTGTTGACAAGACACTGGTGCGAGAAGGAGAGACAAGATGCTGGCACCAGAAGGGGACTGGGTAGGTCAGTGGACCAGCTGAATATAAGGCAGGTTTGGAGACAGCCCAGACAGATGACAAGGGGAAGCACACCAGGAATCCCAGAGCACCATCAACTCTGGGTTGCAGACAGATAACAAGCAGACAGAAGTGACTGGATGCCTAAGCTGTCATAACAGACGTTAGTTCAGGACTCTCTTAACAGCTACTTGTGGAGGTGGGAGTGAAAGGATGGGGAGGTTCCTGCAGCTGGGGGAGGGCTACCAAATTTCTCTTATGGGGAAGTGTCTTTCATCTGCTCTTTTGAGTAAAATGCTTGTATGTGAGATATTATAGTAAAGTTGAGCTTCCAGTTTAAGACAGACTAGGAAGAAGGCTTAGCCATGCACATCCAAAATAACAGGTCTTCAAAAATCCTATGAATAATAGAGCACACTTAGACCAGTAGATCTAGCACTGGAGACTGAGATCTCAATTGGGAAACATAAATGAAGAGGAAAAATTGCAAATAGCCACTAATAATTGGAATGTAGAATGTAAGATGTATGTTGTTGTTGCTGCTGTTATGTACCATTGCGTCAACTACAATTCATAGTGACCCTATGCACAAAAGCTCTGAACTCTCCCCTATCCTGAACCAATCTCACTGACTCTGACACCCCAGTACCCCAGTTGCTGTGTCAGTTCATCTCATCCAAGTCTTCCTCTCACAGTATGTTCAAGAAGTATGAATGTAGACAAATTAGATATTGTTAAAAAAAGAAATGGAACACATAAGTACTGACATATTTGGCATTAATGTGCTGAAATGGGTCATTCTGGCATGGATTAGCACTTTGAATCAGAAAATCATGTGATCTAGTATACAAGGAATGAAAAAAATGAGGAAAAATGAGGTCACATTTATAGTAAAAAAGACCATTTCTAGCTCCATCCTGAAATCAATGTTGTGAACGACAGGATAATATCCATGGACATGCAAGAAAAACTTGTTAATACCACTAGCATTCAAATATAAGCACCAATAACTAGAGCCAGAGAACAGGAAATAGAAGATTTCTACCAACTTTGCAGTCTGAAATCAATCAAACATGTAATCAAGATTAGTAATAATTGGCAAATGGAATGCAAAGATCAGTAGTCAGGAAAATATGGACTTGGTGACAGAAATGAGACCAGAGATAGAATTTTGTAAAATTTATTATTTACTCTTTGCAAATACCTTTTATAAAAACACAAAAGGCCACTATACACATAGACCTCACCTAATGGATTACACAGGAATAAGATTGATTACATCTGTGGAGAGAATCACTGAAGAAGCTTAATATCAGCTTTGAAAACTAGGTCAGATGCTGAGCTTATTGAGGAACAGACCACCAATTACTCATGTGTTAGTTCAAACTGAAGTGAAAGAAAATGAAAAGAAGTTACCAACACAATCCTGAATGATTATTTTCTCTCAATTGGCATGTGATAACCCAACCAGTGCTCTTTCCAAGAAATTGTTTACAATTTAAAACAGAGAAAGAAAGAAAGAAAGAAAGAAAGAAAGAAAGAAAGAAAGAAAGAAAGAAAGAAGGTGCTAAAACTCAAAACAGAGGCCTCTAAATGTTTGTGCTAATTGTTTTCTTTTTGTTCAAGTTTGCTGTTGTTGTCTGATTTTTGTCTTATGTTTAATGTAGCAATACTTTTGAGCTCATATAAGTTTCAGTAAAATAAGAAAAGTAAAAAATATAGGCATGAAGCTAACATAAAAGAAAACTCTTAATTTAAAAGATTAAAAAGGAAAAAATAAGTAATGGAGTGAAAATAAAGAAAAATATTAGAAGCTGCAGCTGAAAAATTTTTAAAAGGAAGAAATCTCTGAATTAGTGAAAAGAGTTACAATAGACTGTGTTTAGCAGCCATAAAGCTGGTGAGACTGTTTGTCCTTGGTAGTCCAGAGTGCCAGATATAAATACACATGCCAGTCTTTCACAGCTGCATAGATAAAGCGACATAGAAGTTTTGAAGCAGATAAGTGAGAAAATGCAACTTAGAGTAGTTGTAAAAAAGAAAAGTTATACCCTCAATTTACTATCTGTAAAATCCATTTCTCAAGTGCTCAAAAGTAAAGCAGCTTTTCCCAAGGATAGGTACAATGTGCATTATAATAGAAAAACATCTACAAAAACAGAGCAACAAAATTAAGTCAGAAAGCCAAAAAAAGAAGGCCCATTACTTTCAGGCTCTGCAGGGGACAATGCAAATTGCCAGCAGTATCCTCTTAGCAAAAGCAATCCTCCTGTAAGCAATGACAGCATGTCTTAAATTTATTTCATGCCACCTTGAAAAGTGCTACATTAAATATAGCTCTAATAACATTACTATTATACCAAAATTAAGAGCTTTATAAAATACTCATTAATATCTTTAAACAAATTCCAGACAATATTGCCAAATTATTAGAAAAATTTAGTTCTACCAGCAAAAGTATCTTTATTCATTTAGAAATTATTGAAATGGCATGTCAAACTACAGTCCTGCAAATGTGGAGATTAGAAAAAATTCCTTAAAAAACATCAATAATTTTCAAATATTGTTGGGTGATATAAATTGAATTTGTTCTTTATTAAGCATCCCTACTTATCAATTAATTCATTTATTTAAAACTCTGGAAGGCTCTAGTAATTTCAATAGTCAAAGAGAATTAACTACTGAAACCAGTAAGAAGTTTGCTTGAATTGAACAAAGAATACAAGAAGCTCAAGTAAGCAGAATTAAAAATAATACAGAATTTTTCATAACAATGCTAATAGTTTGCATTATATTTATAAAATATCTTAAAAAGTAGCTCGACAAGTTGTTCAAAATTGTTATCAATAGCTCTAAGAGAGATGCAAATCAAAACAACTATGAGATATCATCTCACCCCAGTCAGAATAGCAAAATTTAACAGAACAGCAAGCAACAAATGCTGGCGAGGTTGTGGAGAAACTGGAACCCTTATTCACTGTTGGTGGGAGTGTAAAATGGCGCAACCACTGTGGAAGGTGGTATGGCGTTTTCTCAAAAAGTTGCAAATAGAGGTACCATTTGACCCAGCAATTCCACTACTGGGAATATATCCCAAAGAGACCATAACTGACATCCAAGCAGATATATGCACACTCATATTTATCACGGCTCTGTTCACAATAGCAAGGAGTTGGAAACAACCCAGGTGCCCATCAACAAATGAATGGATAGAGAAGCTGTGGTATATTCACACAATGGAATACTATGCTGCATTGAAAAACAAGGAACTAATTTAATATTATTCAAAATGGGTGCGCGTGGAGGACATTATGCTGAGTGAAATATCTCGGTAGCAAAAGGACAAATATTGCATGGTGGCACTGCTGTAAAATGGGACTGATATCAGGGTTGGGGTAAGACTGAGAAAAACTGGATAAATTGTGTATACTGCACTGAAACAGATGAGGGAGTAGATAATTTAAAAGCTATGTATGATAGGGTATTATGGTTGTCACAAGAGTCCACAATTCAGGTTGCATAGTGGAATGTACTTGGGGCAGTGGGAAGGGTGTGGGGGGATTGTGTACCAGGGAGAGAGTGTTTCTTTTACTTTTAGAATAGAGGAGCAAACTGGGGTGGGGGAGGAGACTGGGCCAGAGAGAAGTGCAGCAATGAATGAATGGAAATCCAAAATCTCTGTAAATGTTCATTAAAATTATTAACGGTACCATAAAATGGTACAACCACTTAAAAAAATACACTAGTATGAATTCTCCTCATCTATCATTAAGAGTAAACCCTAAAGGTCTTAAATCTAATCAAATTTAGCAAATGAAGGTTACTCAATTCCAAGAATTTAAAAAATTAAAATATATACATCATTCTGTAAATACTTTCTCATTTTTTTTCTGGGCAACTGCTTTGGGCTCTGAAAAGACTGATTCAGTTATCGTGCATCTACTTGAAGCTTTTGCTATATGAGAGTGCCTAATACTATAAAAACTGATAATGTGTCTGCTTATTGCTTTCATAAATTTAAAGGGTTTTTTTTGTTATTATACTATAACACATGTTTTGGGATTTTAAAAAAAAGTATCAAATGTTTTTGCTGTTATGTGCAGTCAAGTTGCTTGCGACTCATAGCGACCCTATGTACAACAGCCCTAAATTCTGCTCTGTCCTCTGCCAATCACACTGTCTCTGGTACACCCATCCTGATCACCCTAGTCACTGAATCAATCCACCTCATAGAGGGCCTTCGCCTCCTGCACTGTTCCTCCACCCTACCAAGCATGATGTCCCTCTCCAAGGACTGGTCCCTCCTTACAACATGTCCAAAGTATGTTAGACGGAGCCTCAGAATCCTTGCCTCCAGGGAGCCGCCCGGTTTAACCCTTCCAAGGATGAATCTGTTTGTTTTCCTAGCAGTCCATGGTACCCTCAATACTCTTCTCCAGCACCACAGCTCAAAGGCATCAATTCTCCTTCTTTCCTCCTTAGTCACTGTCCGACTCTCTGATGCACAACAAGTGATATCAAAGACCATGGCCTGTATCAGATGCACCTTAGTCTCCAGAGAGATACCATTGCTCTTCAGTACTTTGGAGAGGTCCCTAACAGCAGACTTTCTCATTGCAATACATCTTTTCATTTCCTGGCTACTGGTGCCGAGAGTGTTGACTGTGGAGCCAAGCAAATTAAAGCTGTGAACAATCTCAATCTCTTCACCATCCATCCTGATGCTGCCAGTTGGTCCAGTGGTGAGAATCTTTGTCTTCTTGACATAGAGCCTCAATCCATATTGGAGGCTGCAGTCCTTGACCCTCTGCAGCAAGCGCTTCAGGTCCTCCTCAGTTTCAGCAAGCAGGGTTGTGTCATCTGCATATCGCAGATTGTTGATGAATCTTCCACCAATCCTGACGCCACATTTCTCCTCATAGAGCCCAGCCTCCCGGATAATCTGTGCTGCATACAGGTTGAAAAGGTATGGAGACAGGACACATCTCTGGCATACGCCCTTCCCAATTTTGAACCATGCAGTGTTCCCTTGCTCTGTTCTGATGACTGGCTCTTGGTCCAAGTATAGGTTTCACATTAGCACGATTAAGTGTTCTGAGACTTCCATTCTTAGAGTCAGCCACAGTTTGTCACGATCCACAGTCAAACACCTTTGCATTATCAATGAAGCACAGATAGACATTCCTCTGGTTTTCCCTGCTTTCAGCCAAGAATCATCTAACATTAACTACAATATCCCTAGTACCACGGCCCCTTCTAAACCCAGCCTGGACTTCTGGCAGTTCTCTGATGATGTGCTGTTCCAGCCTTTTTTAGATAATCTTCAGTAGAATCTTGCTTGTATGTGAAATCAACAATATAAAAGAATAAATAAAACACTAAAAGTCTATCTTTTAAAACAAAAAGAGGGAATATGGAGGAAGGTAATACCCCTAAAAGAATAATTTTTTTAAAAAAATCCTTCATTCAGAAGGGATATCAGCCGCAGAATCACAGTGGCAAAGCCTTGGTAAAGTAAAAGCTTCTGATCTAAATCAACCTGTATATTATCTGAACCAAAATACTGATACTTGAAAATCTGGTCAAATCTAGTCATGTACTAAAATGGGGAGAAAGTTTTGCTTATATCTTCACAGAGAATAAAGAAAATATTTGGATTCCTGACAAAAACTTGAACTTCAACATGGCAAGTAAAAGAAGTTCAACATGGTGAATTTAAATGCAAAATTTGCTGAATTGGATCTACATCAAGCACAAGTTTAGCAACTCTTTGTGAACATCCGTTAAGCAAATCCACCTATCTTGGGTCAATTAAAGGAGTCAACACAACAAGAAGAAACAGTAGTGGTTCAAAATGGACAAGTTTTAAATCTATCCATTTTGTTTCTAGCTATGATTGCTATTGTATTTCTCAAGTACATATGTTAGTTGTTTTTATGTGCGATAAATAGTGACCCTATGTACAACAGCCCTAAATCCTACTCTATCCTGTGCTAATCTCACTGTCTCCAACACACCTACCCCCTACACCCTAATCACTGGATCAATCCACCTCATAGAAGGTCTTCCTCTCCTGTGCTATCCCTCCATCTTCCCAAACACGACGTCTTTCTCCAAGGACAGATCCCTCCTTGTAACATGTCCAAAGTATGTCAGACGAAGCTTCAGAATCCTTGTCTCCATGGAACAGCCTGGTTTCACCCTCTCTAGGATGAACCTGTTTGTTTTCTTAGCAATCCATGGATTTATTCAATACTCTTCTCCAACACCACGGCTCAAAGGCATTAATTCTCCTTCTATCTTTCCTCATCATTGTCCAGCTCTCTGACACATAGCAAGTGATTGCAAAGACCATGGCCTGTATCTGGCACATCTTAGTCTCCA
>NW_006399836.1:10293295-10295497 GCF_000299155.1 Elephantulus edwardii
TAACAGTGTCTACAAATTATTGAATGAGGCTTAGTTATTTATTATTCAAAATATCACTTTGTTATTGTAGTTGTTATGTTGTTATCACTTTAGGATAGAGAAATTTATTTATACTAACTTCAAAGGAGTTTAGTAATAGTAGTTTCATGCAAGATAATGTTCCAAACTTGCCTCCATGCCAAATTCCTGTGTTTGCATATTTAAATGATCGAATATATTGAACTCAGTATAGAAGTGAATCTGAGTTCTCATTAGTCCCAGCAAATGTAATAGACCTTTTCAGCACCTGTATCTACTCCAAAACTAGTTGAATTAATAATGGTTCTAATTCTTTCTATTATCACCCCCCTTGTCACTGCAAGAACAACCGCAGACCTCCTTGTGAAATAGAATACCCAAGGAGCTGCACTAAATAATCTTTCTGCCCTTACCTCCACTGAATTGTCTTTGTCCCAGGCAGTGCTAAAATTCCTATAATAAGACCTTTTCCTTCTCCAAGATCCTTTATTAAAAGAAAATGGAAGAGATGTTGGGGAGTGTTGGGAAGTAGGAGGAAGCCCCTGGCCAGGGCAGATCTCCTAGCTCCAGATAAGTGCAAGCCTGTCTGGCCCATACCAGCCCTTAATACGGGATAGAGAAAGCTCTCCTGTGTTTGGCTGTGTTGGCTGAGAAAGCTCGCCACCCAGGAAGGTGGTTGCCACATCTGTTGGGCTGGGAGCGGTCAGCACTGGGCTGAGGTTCTCCTGTCCAATCCACATAATCAACAACTACAAATTCACCCCATCCTGTCTTCCTAGTTACTCACCTATATATAAGCACACTGTAACCCCCAATAAAGTTGAGTCGGTTTTCTGACGCACTCCCAGAGTGGTGTGTCTCCATCATGCTTACCCATGTCAGGTTGTTGCTACTCCCTGATGGCAAATGGACAGCATCACCCAAGAACCAAATTACAACCTTGAGTCTACCCTACCTGAATTAAAAAACCTTCTCAAGAACAGGTTTGAGACCTTGAACACTAACAAATGAAAAACAGATGAGCCTTGACATAGATACAGTCCGCATTTCCAAACACAATCAAATGGATTGAGAAATTATGGTACATTCACATGATGTAATATTATGTAGCACACAGGAGCAATGATTTTGTAAATTACTACCTAACTTGGGAGAGACTGGAGAGCATTATTCTGAGTGAACGAACTCAGTCCCATAAGGACAAATACGGTATAAAACCATTATTGCAGATTGAGTATGAGGATCCAAGGGGGGGGGTAGGGTGGAAACAGAGGGGTGAGGATGGGCAGGAGATAAGGAGGTGGTTAATCATAGGATCACACAATTGGATGGGTGCAGGCATGGGGGGGTGCAGGAAATAAGAAAGATGCAGTGTGAAAAATAATGTACTCAAACTTTGTAAATAAACCAGTATAAAATAAAAAGAAGAAGAATAATAAAAATAGTATGAAGAGAAAAAGGTCATTAACAAGGAAGAAGAAAAGACCAAGATGAATGTCAGAAGAGACTCTGAATATTGCACTAAAATGCTGAGAAACCAAAACAAAAAGAAGAAATAAGGAAGTTAAGGAGCAGAACAGATAATTTCGATGGGCAGCTCAGGAAGACAAAGCAAAATATTATCATGAAATATGCAAAGAGGTGGGGTTAGAAAATCAGAAGGAATGAACGAACTTACTCAATATTTCTTAAGCTGAAGAAACTGAAGATAAAATTCAAGCCTCAAGTTGCAATACTTAAAGAAGCTCTGAGCAGAATACTAAATGATTCAGGAAGCATCAAAAGAAGATGGAAGGAAAAGAACTGCCTGACACTATTAGACAGCAAGAGTGCTGAGAGAGAGATGATAGATAGATAGATAGATAGATAGATAGATAGATAGATAGATAGATAGATAGTTGTTGTTATGTGCATCGAGTCACTTGTGACTCATAGCGACCCTATGTACAACAGCCCTAAACGCTGCTCTATCCTGTGCCAATTGTACTGCCTCTAACACACCCATCCCAATTACCTGTCACTGAACCAACCCACCTCATAGAGGGTCTTCCCCTCTTGCAGTCACTGAACCAACCCACCTCATAGAGGGTCTTCCCCTCTTGCGCCGTCCCTCCACCCTTCCAAGCATGATGCTCCTCTCCAAGGACCTATCCCTCCTTATAACATGTCCAAAGTATGTCAGAC
>NW_006399836.1:10296632-10298597 GCF_000299155.1 Elephantulus edwardii
TGCAAAGGAATTTGACTGTGTGAATCACAAAAAAATTGTGGCTAATGTGGAGAAGAATGGGAATCCCAGAATGCTTGATTGTGTTTATGCAAAATCTATACTTAGACTAGAAAGTAGTCATCCAAACAGAACCAACAAAGGAATGTGTTCTTTCTCCATACCTTTTCAATCTATGTACAGAACATATTCAGGAGGCTGGAGTCTAGGAAGAAGAATGTGGCATCAGGATTGGAGGAAGACTCATTAGTAACCTGCACATGACACAATCATGCTTACTGAAACTGAGGAAGAGTTGAAGTATTTGCTGTAGAAAGTCAAGGATGGCAGTCTGCAATATGGATTGCATCCTCAACATCAAGAAAACAAAGATTCTCACCACTGGACCAATTGGAAGCATCATGACAGATGGAAAAGATTGAGGTTGTTAACAATTTCATCTTGCTCAGGTCCATAATCAACACACTTGACACCAGTAGTGAGGAAATAAAAAAAAAAGATTAATGAATTTGGGAGTGTACTGTCAGGGACTTCTCCAGAGTGCTAAGGAGTAACAACATCGGTCTAGACACTAAGGTATACCTAATCCAAGCCATAATCTTGCCAATTACTTAATATGCATCTGAGAGTTGGACAATGACTAAGAATGACAAAAAGAATCAATACCTTTGAGTTGTGGTGTTGGAGAAGAATACTGAACATACCATGGACTGCCAAGAGAATTAACAAACAGGTATATCCTGAAGAAGGTAAAACCAGGCTGCTCCTTGGAAGCAAGGGTTGGAAGCTCTGTCTCACATACTTTGGGTGTGCTGTCAGGAGGGACCACTCCATGCTTGGAAAGGTGGAGGGACAGTGCAGGAGAGTAAGAGCCTGCATGAGATAGATTGTCACAATAACTGAGGTAATGGGGGCAGGTGTGTCAGAGACAGTGAGATTGGCTGAAGATAGGGCAAGATTAAGAGTTATTTTTTCCAGGGTTGCTATGAGTCATAGTGAATTCATTGGCACATAGTAACACCACCACCACAATTAGATGATGGAATACTACTGGTGCAGTGGTTAAGCACTTAACTATTTTTTTTTTAAAGGCCAGTGGCTCAAACTTATCATCCATTTGTACAGGAAAAAGATATGGCAATCTGTTGTGTGCTAGTGAGTCCAAACTGATTCATAACTGACCCTCCAGTTTTCAGAGGTAGTAAATTGCATGGGAGGGTTCTGCCCGTTCTCCTGTGGAGCAGCTGGTAGATTTAAACCTGACGCCTCTGGAATCACAGCACGTCCTCTTACCACTCAGCTACCAGAGCTCCCTCCCATAAAGATTACAGCCTTGGTGAGTGCAGTGGGAGTGACTGGCTGAACTTTGAGGCTCCATCAACCTTTGCTTCTTAGCTAGAAGTTATATTTCCCTTTTGTCTCTGGAACTGGGCTCAGTGTTCAGGTCTGGAGCAAGCCTTAGGGTCCAGGTTACCCATAGGAAAGGGAGCAAACCTAGAGAGAACAAACTTGTGGGTTACAAAGAGAAGGGCTTTGAAGGTGTTACTTATAGATGTACCGGAGGAGGAGATGGAGGAAAGTGGCTTAGATAAAATTCCTCATACACACCAGGCAGCTATCCCCAGCAACCTGAAGGCACTGCCCAGGAGCCTGGTAGCTCTCCCCAGAGGCCAAGAGGCTCTCCCCGGGGGCCAGGAGGCTGGTGCTCTCTCTCTCTCTCTCTCTCCAAAGCTCTTCTGAGGTCTGGACTTTGCACCCTAACACTTTGCATCCCAGAGGGCAGAAAAACATCAGGAAAATATCCTCTAACTGAAAAAGAAGGCACACAGCTTCAACCCAAGACCACCACTAAAGTGTTAAAGTGGGCTCCCCTTCCCCTTTATCTCGATGCCTCTGTTCAGTATGAAGCAGCCAGAGAGTCTATGCCCCATTCCCAAATGAGAAACCCACAAGTGAAAAAGATAATTT